>NC_134104.1:72741500-73343750 GCF_040939455.1 Microcebus murinus | reverse complement strand
TAAAACTGATACTAGATTCTAATTTTATATGAGATTAGGTAAGAGGGTGGTGTACCCCTAAGGCACTGAACTCATTAAGCCAAGAAACATCTGAAATTCTCATTAATGTATCCTGGAGAAGGAAAAGAGCCAATAAGCCCTAAATGCTGAAGATTTAAGTCTGGTCATATACATCATTCAAAAGAGGTACAAATAAACATTATTCTGCATCCAACTCAGGATAAAAACATCTATTATTAGAAAATGTTATGTATAATAGAATAATACTCATCATAATTACAAAAGTACTTAGTTTTTATTTCCCATTTTAGCTTAAAAAATATTAACTGTGGTTTACCATAGAGACATGGCAAAACCATAAAAGTTAAAGTGTATACTCAGATGAAAGAAATTTTTAATTTCTCAAACATGAAAAAATAATTTTCTATACATAATTTAAATTATTAATAATATCAAATGTTTATAGACATAATTGCAAGAATATGTGGTAATTTTCTCCCATACTATCATTCATGATATAAGCCAGAACAAGTTATAATTTACCCCAAATGTTCTGTAGTTTCCTTAAACCAGGCTGAGATCAAATTTCATTTAAAAGCTATCAAAAGCTATGACGTTTTATGTGGCTTTGTTTTATATATCAAATGCATTGTGCCAAGCCTCGGTGTTTCCTTATGATTCTTAACACATGATAAAGCACACAAACAATGTAAAATAAATATTTATTAACTGATCAATTTTGTTTTACAACTTGATTATTAGACTTGCAAAATTAGTTATATTGATTTCTCAATTACTAGTGTAGAGTAAACCACAATCAATTCTAATTTTTATATTTCTTATTCTAAAAAAAGGTAAATTTCACCCACCAGGGGCACAGATACTAGAATGTAAAGGCACATTTATATTTATTTTAAAATATGGACTGTGTTCTATCTTCCTAAGTCACGAAAATACTCCAGAATATAATCTTAATTACTATCTTGTATTCCCCTTCATCAATTATTAAAAATTCCAGCTGGTAACAAAACTTTATAAAACAAATTATTTGCTTACATCACCAAAATAAAGCAAAACCAAACAGTAACAATAACAAAAGGCATGTCTTTGTTACAAAGAATCTCAAACAGTACACTCGAGCTCTGAGACATTGATTGTGCAAGGTTACTTATTGAGAGGTGTAAAGAAAAAAATGTGAACAATTTTCAACATGGTGGATTTATAATTAACTGAAATTTGTCCAAAAAACATAGGTGAACATCTTAGATCTGTATATTATTCTGAGAATGATAGGGAGCTTGAAGAATAAGAAAGAAGGAAGCTAGCATGAGCATGAAAAATACATTTTTAAAATTTAGAAACAGTTAAATCCTTGATGATTTGCATTCAATCTATGCATATTTATTTAAAAATATGTATCTATTTTTATATCCAAGTTATTCTCACAGTTAGACTGAATTAACCTGCAAAATGGGCTCTGAAAACTAGAAAAGAAATACTGTGATCAGAGCAATGATTTCTAATGTTAGCTACAAATGACTCAATTTGTTTTTCTTTTTTGTTTTATTTATTATTATATATAAGGTTCACCTTATGTAATCACTATAGTGTTTATCAAAATGAAAGTGAATAATGGCCATTCTGACAAGGGTAATTTGGTATCTCATTGTAGTTTGGGGTAGTTTAAGATGATGACTTGTTTTGTTACCATAGTCCCTCAAAAATGTTCTTGTTTGAGTGTTATTAGTTAAAGAACAAATGCGAGGTGACTATAAAAGCTGATACAGCATGGGGCATTTTGAAGTAGCTTTAATTCTCTTTAATTTTTAAAATTTATCAGTGGTATTGCTTATCAGTAGAGTTACAGTTGTTTTAGGAGACTCTTCACTAATGCCACCGTGGGACACTCAACTATTAATATTTGAATTGCCCTGAACATAACATTACTCACATTATGTCTTTAGCAGTAGTGGTGATGGGCAAAGATACTTGTTTCTACCCCACCCTTAGCTATCTGAACACTCAGTAATGAGTACTTGACTCAATATTAGGGCTCATTCTAAAGGCAGTTTTCAGCGATAAAGAGCAGGAGAGGAACAGAAGTAAAAGGGCTGTGAACATTTCAACTGCTTGATGAAAGAAAGAAAGCTAAACAATTGTTGTAATTGGGAAAGTATATATCCAGGTCTTGAAGGAATACACAAGTGAATGGAAAATACCTTTTCTAGCACAGGGCAAAGGAAAGAAGTCAACAGCAGGTGTTGGTGTGTAAACAAGTCAAATTTAGGTGAAAGAAGGGCAGACATGCTTCATTATGGATTCTTGGAAGCCATTCCCTGCAGATTTAAGTGGGTAATTGGAGTGACATTTAAAGTGGCAGGAGACAGTCTAAGCTTCTGTGTTCCACCTTAGTCAGGTTCAAGTGCAAGAGAGGTCTTTGTAAACAGAGTTCATGGCAGTGCTTTGTGATAGAATAGGGATCACTAAGACTGCTTAGGGACCCAGGTAAACTTCCAGCCTCCCTCCTCATCTCGACGCACAAAAGCTTGTCCCTGGTGGAAGGAATGAGTTTTCACATTACAGTGAGGGCTCAGGGATGTAGAAAACGCCATCTCTGTCTTGTTGGGTGACACATTAGCAGTATAGTAAGGAAGATTTTGTGGCCCCACTGGGGGATTTGAAAGTTGAGAAAGGAAGGGAAAATCTTCCCCATGAGTGGCAGTGCTATGTAAGGGGCTTGTTCTGTCACCTCCATAATCAATTGGCAGATCCTCGATGGGGACATTTTCATAATCAACTGCATCATCTGGATACTGAGAAAATGTGCTGGTGACTCTTCTGGGATGAGAGGAGAGGGCACTGTAGTTAGCTGACAAGGTGTCATCAATGGTGTTGAGGTCTTTTAACCCAAGTGTTTGCAGGACCCAGGGATCCACAGGGGGCCCAGGTTGTTCTTCACAGTTAGCAAATTCTCTAGAGAGGTTTCTCTTGGCATTTTTGGGATGAGGAATTTCAGCAGGAGAGTATCGTTGCTCTTTGGGTTTCCTCTTCCCCTTTCTGAATTTTCCACATACTTTGGAGAACTCATCTGATGACAACAATTTCTGGGGAAGTGATATTTGAAAATTATATCTCCTTCAAATATTTACTAGTTACCTTAATTATTTAGAAAAAAAATTGATTAAATTATTCTTTTTCCACACACAAGTAACACTGACTGAATTAGCATGTTTGTAAAATAAAATCTATAAGGTACTACTCAGAAACTCTAATTCACATGTTTCACCCTATTTTTTTTTATTTCAGCATATTATGGGGGTACAGATTTTAAGGTTTCAATAAATGCCCATTTCCCCCCCATCACCCTATTTTTTTAAAGTTGAAAAAACCAGATGATGTCTTTAAGATTTCAACTCAGAGAGGTAATTATTACTATTATTATTATTATGACAAAAATAGTTATGATTTATTGAGTTATCATTTATCAATAAATAAAGTTTCAAATATTATCATGTATGAATTATCAATTACATGTATTATCTCATTGGATAGAGATGTCATTAAAATCTTTGTCAATGAGGCAACTAAACCAAAACCATGTTTGTGACTTTCTGACATCATGTAGCCTATCAGGGGTGGGGAACCTGTGACCTTCTGATTTCAAGATTGTTCTTTTTTAAGCACCAAAGGCTAGAAGAGCTTCATCTTTCTCTGCTGTACCCCTTTTAATAAAGGATTTGTTCTATAAAATTTGGATTCTGTCAAAAAGCCACACTCAAGCATCCAGAAGGCCATATGTGGCCCCAAGGCTGCAGGCTCCACTAAGCCATCTGAACGTAGACAGAACCTCTGATTTAGATACTGTGCAACACTGCTTCCTCTTATTTCATTAATTTCAAAGCACTCTCATGAGATATGTTATTATATTACTCTAACTCTTAGAAAATTGAGAATGATTTTCCAATTGAGAGATAAAGCTGCCTAATTAATATCACAATAATTTAATAAATGTCCTCTTTATGGAATGGTGGCTGGAGTTAGGAGCCCAGGCTAATAAATGTAAGATGTTTTCCCTTTTTAACAAAGCTAACTGAATTACAAAGGAATCAAAGCTAGCATCTCTTCTTCTCTGAACTGTTATATTTGGTAAGAGTAGCAAGAAGCTACTTGGATTAGCAAGAAGCTAATTTAGATTAAATAATATCAAATCATGTAGCTTGTCTAGAAGCAAGAAAAAGATTCATGATAGAAGCAATACTGATAACATAATGGCAAATGGATAATAAAAAATTGAAAAACCAAAGAAAGGAATAACAAAAAGAGACTATACGCAGGCTATTTATCCTTGAGTTAGAAATAGCTCATTTTAAAAGTGCAAGGAAAAATGTGAATTAAAAGATAATGTAATTGTATATGCCTGATTGTCAGTCAGGAGACCTGGGCTCCAGCCATATTCATAGCATTTTAGATCTAGAAAGATTCTTAAAAGATATTTTAGCTCACCTATTTACAAATGAAGATAACTGAAGCCCTAGTGAGAGTGATTTACCTACAGTTAAACAGATAATTAAAAGAACTGTCTTTCAGATCTGATTCCCACTTCAGTATTCCATCTATCTAACTCTGTCTTTTGATTAACTTCTGTTGTCTCAGCAATTCCCTTGACTAGCTTTCGATTCTTAAGCAATTCTTTTTGTAATCTATGGCTAACATCTATAATCTAGATACTTCAGAGAAATGATACATAAACATTCTTGTGAAAGTGCTGTATTTCCTCAGTAAAATCCATCCAGTAAATGTCTATCAAGACACACTATTTAAGTACACTTCTTGCATTTAATCAAGGAGTTTTACATAAATAATCTCCTTTGTCAAATCACTGCTCCATTCTTATGAAAGCAATAGTTAACATACCTTAGCTTTTTCTTCAAGACATTTAACCAAAGCAGAATTCAGGTATTGTCTGAGGTGATTGTTCTCTTCATGTAACCTAGCTAGTTCTTCTTCCTTTTGCACCAGAGTATCTTGGAGCTGCAAAAAGCAGACAATGGTGAGGGCTGCCCCACTATATTGACTTTGTAACCTTATAATAATGCCACTGCTCCTTACCCTGCTTAAACCTAATTATTCTTCTATTTGTTTTATGAACACCACAACCTCAGGGAATCCTCGTCCTCAGAGACTTAAATTAAATCTATATCCCCCTAACCCATGATTGTTTGGCTATGTGTTCTGAATTTTCATTCATTGTGAAGTGTTTGAAGAGATTATATGACTTTTAAAATTGTAAACACAAGGGAATCAGGTAAGTATGAAGAAAAATGAGCTGCAGGCAACTGTTTAAATATAGAAAAAGGTGTTTAGAAAGGTTTACTGGACTCCTTCCTTGCACATTCATAAAACTAAATAAATAAATCAAAAGACGTGGATTGGCTTCTCTCAGCCTCAGATTGATCTGTTTGTATGTCCACTAGATTAAATTACTCTTCAGAAGCTACAATAAACAAAACATGGAAAATGAAGCAATCCTTGGGAAAACTTTTATAGTTATCCATCCCTTCTCCCAGTATTAGCTATGCTTATGGTTTACAAATACTGCATCAGTCATTATATCATTTGATCTTTCCAACAGCCCTTTGAGATAGGGAGCATAAATATCCTAATTCCATAGATGAGGAAAAGGAGTATTTAAGAGATTATACAATTAAATATATGAAGTCAGAATTTGTAGGTCTTCTGAGAGTGCCTTGGTTGTTTTTTTTCTCTGTAACATTGATCACCTAACTTTGATCTCTCTGTGGATATATAGTCACTTTAATTCTAAACTAAGTTAACATGAATTTCAACATGGAAAAGAAGCAATGTGACCTTAAGGACAGACTCTGTGGAGAATGGACGGCATGGAACACGGCCAGTCTTAGTGTTCTGACTCTCTACACATACCTGCTTATTTCTGTAGAGCTGAGAGGAAAGCTGAGTCTCTTCCCATGAACATGAGTCCAGAATAGGAAAATTTGAGCCATGGGATGATTCTGTAAAAATACCAAATGTATAACTAAGAAAATACACTTGCAGTTTGTAAGCAATAAACAAACTCACCAATTGATTTCAGAAAGTTTAATAGGTTCAATTACCCTTCTGAAAAATCGCTATTGCTTCTACATAGGAAAACAAAATATTTTAAGTTTTTAGAAGAGGCAAGCAAGCTGTGAGAGACAAATATTTATACACTATATGCCAAAGTGGTTAAGAGGTAAATTTTTAGGAGATAAGGGGTCACATTCTTTCCTATTAATAATATGTGTATTCCTGCTGGTTAAATTAATAAAGACTGCCTAGTCTGCATCAATAATTCATTCAAATAGCTATTGACTCCCCCCCCCCCACAAGCATAACATTGCAATTTCACTATGTTTTTCTGGTTTTTATCTTATTTCCTAAGTTTTAGCACTTGATAATACAGTGTTTGGTTCTATAATCAAATCCTATTTTGAGATACTACCATGTTTTAAATCTTTAAATGTTTTGTGATACTGCCTGTTTTAAATCTGATGGAGAGTATTCAGAATTTGATGTGGTAGCATGCTCTACTTTAATATAATTTGGACCTTGCTTCTCTGAAGACCTTGATGAAAAGCTCAAAACTGTGCCCAAATCTTATCTGTTTCAACTGTTCTCATCTGTATATTTTTAATTTTTTTTCAAAGAAGGTTTTTTTTTAATTTGACAGTAAGCTATACTTGTCAATAAAAACCATGATTTGGCATGTTAAATTAGTTTACTTTTACTTCTTTTTTGTCTAGTACAGTTCTGACTCTTCCCCTCCTCTACCTAAACTGCTTTTACTGAACTATTTTTGATTAAAATAAAATGATGAGTAAGGAGATAGGAATAAAATTTTATGAACAGTTTAGGTTCAAATTCTTGGGCATTTTGTCATTGCTATTGCTTGTGGTAGAAAGCTAAAATAGAATGACTTTCTCCCTGACATTTAAGTGTGTTTTAATATTTTTGGTTTTTTGTTTGTTTGTTTGTTTATTAGTATCTTTTCTTAAGCCAAAAAAAAATATTATGTGGCAGAACCAGCAGTACATATATTTAATTCTGAGGTGTCCGAGAATTTTTCCCAAAACTTGAGTGTTAATGCAGAAATTCCTTTAATATTTATAAGCATTGTTTACTAAGCTACAGGTCAAAATTAATATGTAATTTTCCAACAATGTTACATTTTCCTCTGATTTTGAAGTCTTTTTTGTGTAGAAGGGAATCATTTTTCCACTTCTAAGACATTATGCATAGAATTTCCTTTATAAATAAAAGATTAACTTAGTATTTCTTGCTTGTCTCTCAAACACAGGGAAAGTTTCCTGAATTCTGAAAGAAATGCTCCAATTGGTATCTTGATTCCAAAAGCAGTCCACTAGAGTTTTGTTTATTAAACTTTGTTTCAGACTCAAACTCCCTCAGTGAGTTGGGACTCTCCAAGAACTGTAACATGTAGGGAGAAATACATGTTGCCCAGTGGGCAAGGGGAAGAATTTCATTTACACTATTTGGCAAGTACAAATCAGCAGGCTTTGTGGCTTTACAATTCAGGAATCTTTGGGTTTACTTAAATTTTCCATATCATCCCTTCTTCTATAGAGTCCCAGCCCATGATGCTTTGCAGCCATGGGTACTGGAAAAGGGCTCCAGATCTACTAGGAAAGCAGAAGAGCAGAACTTACCCTGTGCCTGTGGTGCTTGTTGGGGCTCTCTGTTGTCCAGGAGACCAGCAGCCCAGAAAGAGACCCAAGTATCCGTGGAAACATCAACACTAGATTCTGACGTTGTAGTGGAATACGGGCAATTATAACTCTGGCCTCCTACAAAGTACTGGTCTTGGCAAGGCAGAATGGTGTTCTGTGAAATTCAGTGGGGTGGGAGGGTAGGAGGTTCCAGGAGATAAGATGATGGGGATTTGGAGGGGAGAAAGGATGGAAGAAACATAAAGAAATTGCATGCAGTGAATAATAAAAACCAATAAAGAGGTTATATATAGATCTAGATTAATTTTTGAGTGATCAAATTATAATTGCTAAAGGGAAATCAGCTCCTTGGTTTACACAGTATTTCCTTTAGACCTTATGAGCAAAGAACAGATTAGTATTAGATGGGCCAAATTTGTAAACATCCAGAAATATTCTCTATTGCAATGCCTAGTACATCTCATATGCTACCCAGGCTCTAAGTAAAAGGAATTCCACTTAGTGATACAAAGACATAGAACTATTTGGTCTCCCTAGCAAATGTCTTAATTATATTTCTAATAACCTTGAAAGACAAAGAGCCCAGAATGATAAAGCTGAAATGGACAGTATATGATGTCATACAGACTAACCTCCTCCTTTTAGTTTCTGGATCATATACTTGCCTCCTTCCTTCCTTCCTTCCTCCCTTCCTCCTTCCTTTTACATAACATGTTGCTGGAACATGGTGCTATTGTTTTGTCTGTCTATCTATCTATCTATCTATCTATCTATCTATCTGTTTATCCATTCATTTATATCTGTCTCAGAGTTTTAAATAAATTTTGCTCCCAACACTAAGCACAAGAACATAAAGTCACTCTACAAAAACACCTAACCAGAGCTGAATGAAGCTCATCAGCAAAGACAGCAAGCTCTAGTTCTCTCCATCGCTAGCCTCAATGCCCTGCCAAGCTACCTTGCCACCACTAACTGGCACATATTCTCCACTGTGTTCTGATCCAGTGAACACTCTCCACACCCCCCTACTCCTCAAACCTCAAACTCCAAAAACACACCGTCTTTCCAAATGTCCAAGCAGGGGTAGGTCTGCAGCCTTCCTGGGTTAATTTGTACAACAGCCCGTTCCTAATTATTTGTCAATGTTTAATCAGGTAAAAGCCATTAATTTTAGCAGAGCCCAGCTTTGGAAAAACCCTTTTTGACCACTACAAGTCTTTTGTTGACTTGAATACTTTCTTGGGCATAACATAAACAGAGCAAAAACAAATTAAGAAGAAAAAAAAAAGTCAATTAAAGCACGCTTTGTTAATGTTGCCAGTAAGTTAAATTTTGAAAAAAATCCAGTGCTTAACCAAGTCTAGCTTGGGCAGTGCAAATCAAAGAAATTCAACCAAAAGTTTATCAAGTGCTATTTTCTTTTATTTTAAGAGCATGTTTGCAGACTTCTTCCCTGAAGTTATTATTGGAATCGAGCTAAGCTATTATGCAATTGACACCTGAGAAGAAAACAAACCCCAGCTACTCCTAGGCTAGTTCAGGTCCAAGTGTTAGCAAATATGTGCATAATCTAGAGGAAGAGGTGGAATCAACAGTGAGTGCAGGTGGAGAGGAAAAGTTGGGGAGAAAGTAAGGAGAGTACAAATAACAGGGTAAAAGAGTGACAGAATGAATGAGATAGACAGCACGGGAATGAATGAGAGAGAATGAATGAGAGAGTGAGAGAGACAGACAGCAGAAGCAAGAGAAAATAGAAGATAATACATGGAGACAGGGCAGCATAGAGGGCCTGATTTAACTGGCAGGTAGCAGAGAACTGTTGCTCCCAAGGCGGACCGAGCTCTAAGTGCGAAGCTTATCAGCTTTCAGGGCCCCGGGTTTCGCCAGCGGACTAGCTAACGCCAGTTCCTCACTTACCATCTTGCGGTGGAAGAAAGCGCAGCAGAAACAGAGCCCCCTCTTAATTTTTCCGTAAAGCCAGCGGGAGCTTTAAATGGGACTGGGGGGAGGAGTTCGGAGAGGCGAGTTCTAATCTGCGGGAGCTCGCGGTGACGCTCAGCGCTCCCGGCGAGCGCGGCGCTCTGATTTGCCGAGAGGCTGTCAAACCGCTGACGCGTCCGGGAGGCACCGGCCGGGCCAAGTCGCTAGTACTGCGGCGACCCCTGCGCGGGGACCGGCACCCGGCCGCAGGGCAGACGCAGGGCCGCGGCGCTCCGCCTCTGGGTGCGCGCCCTGTTTCAAAAACCGGCGCCTGTGAGGGCGACGGCGTCAGAGCGGGGCGGTGACCGCGGAGCCGGCCCCACGGCACAGCCGGCCCGTCCCGCGCCGCGCACGCAGCGAGCGGTTGGGCAGGGAGGGGCGGCAAGTCGGCCCTGGTGCCTGGGCGAGCCCAGGTCGGGTGAGTTCAAAGCAGCGTCTCAGAAATCAGGGCAGCACTTAGGGAAGCCCATCCAACAGGCCCCAGAATTAGTGTTGCTCTTGTGAATTTATTCTGGCCACATGACACATTACTATCAATTTGCTGTGTGACGTTGTAAATGGGTTTGCCTTACTTTCCTATTTGCTGTATCTTATTTCCTCCAATTTTGGAAGCGTATGGGTGTTAAATGCGGAGGTGACACATATCCATTCTAGAATGTAAGCGTCAGTTGAATAGTGGTTTTTGTATAGTTTGTTCACTGCTGTCCCCAAAATACTGAGAACAATTTCTGGCATGTAATAAGTGCTCAGCAAAGATTAGTAAAAAGAAATTAAGCTACAAATTTAGCAGTCTAAAATGTCTTTCTCTTTGTTGGGCCCATCTTCACATGATAATAAAATAAATCATTATAATTAAAAGTTGATGTGTGTTAACAGCTGTCAATTAAAGTATTTGATGTCCTCCACCTTTTCTCTTACATTTTATTCTCATAACAATTCGTATGATGTCATGTCTAGAGAAGAAAGAGGAGTAACATCATCTTTAGAACCACTCAGCTACCATTAATAGCCAACTCTTATTTCAGCTTACTAACTAACTAGACAAAGCAATTGACGTTAACCCTAAGAGGTAGGTACTTTTATTGTCCTTATTTCAAAAGTTAACAAATGAAGCACTTGTGTTAAGAAACTTCACCAGTGTGCCTGACAAAGACAAGGTGATTAAAAACAAAACAAAAAAACAAAAACCCTCCACCAATGCTTACACAAATAGGAAGTGGCGTATTTAGGATTTGAACGTCTGGTTGAAGCATTCATGCTCCTACTATGCATATGGTTTTTGACTCATTTTGACTTCATTCCACTACACATTATAGCCAGTAACGTAGTGGATGTTGTTGTAGACTGGGTTGTGTTTCCCCAGATTCATATGTTGAACCACTGGCCTCAATCTTGCTGTATTTGGAGGTAGCATCTTTAAAGACATAAATAAGGTTCAATGAAGTCAAAAGGGTGGGGCTCTACTCCAATAAGATTGGTGTCCTTATAAGATGCACCGGAGATGGCACACACAAAGAAAAGGCCATGTGAGGGCACAGCAAGAAGGCACCTATCTGCAAGCCAAGAAAAGCAACCTCAGGAGAAACCAACAACCTTGCCAACACCTTCCTCTTGGACTTTCAGCCTCCAGAACTGTGAAAAAATAAAATTTCTGTTGTTTAAGTCATCCAATCTGTGGTGTTTTGTTATGGTAGTCCTACCAAATTATTAATAATATAGGCATAAGGTAGGGACTGAGAAAACTTCTGGTTCTGACTTGTATAATCCTTTCTCTAAGCCAGTTGTGACCTTTATTATTTCTTGTACTATACTTACTACCCATAGCACATAGCAAAACAATCGGCACGCAGCAGATGCTCATTATGTGCTCTGTGTCCAAAATTAAGAAAGGAATGGAAGAGGAAGTGGAGGAAGGTGCCAGACCTATTGTTGTTGTTGTTGTTTTTTTCTCCTGTTCCAATGCTGTTTATTTGCAAACATTTTTAAGTGAACAGTACCAGGTTTGGGGATCACTTCCTGAAACGTAGGTGAATTGGATTATTCTATATTGACTCATTTCAAAGAATTACAGGAGAGACTGCTCCCTCCTCTATTCTCACTGCGTAAGAGGGCAAGGATGCACTGGCAGTATGATCCTGAGCTGACTGGGGAAAACAGACCAAAACCCATTTAGGTTGTTCAAATCAGTTATCTTGTTCAGGACAAAGAACTCATGCTTTTATCACTCCCAGAACACAATCTGTTTGGCAAAATCCTGATGAGTATTATGGAAAGTACAGAAAATGGAGGATCAAGTTTGGGAAGCTGTCAGAATTAAGCCATGTCAGCCTCTGGGAGATACATCTTCTTGGCTCCAGAAATGATATAAAATGGGCAATTGAGCAAACATGGTATGAGAAAAAAAGGACCATAGGCTTTGGATCTAAACATACTTGGGTTTCAATTTATGCTCTACTCTCTGAGATTGAATCACCTGGGGTTATATTATCAAAGTCTCTGTATCTTCAGACCTTGGGAAAGTCTGAGGAAACAAATCTGGGCAATTGGAAAAGCAATGTCTACCTGAGAGATTTATTAAAAAGTTGACCATTAATATTTGTAAAACTAATTCATAGCTTAAGTCACAACTAGTAGCTATTATTAATATTAAGTGTAGGGGACTCTAGCTTTGAACATGCATATCTTGTGCTTTTTTTGTTAAAAGTAACTGAAAATAAAAGCTACATTTATAAAAATGGATTTTTTTTAGGGTTAGACATATTTTTTAAAAGTCTTTGATGGATTTTAAGCACACAAATGTATTACAAATCATTAACTACTTTAGCTTAATAGGAGTGGGAGTATACATGATAGTAGAGAAACCCTAAAGTTAAACAGTGAAAAGCTATTGACAATTGAACATAAATCAGAAGATAAAGCTCTCCTGAAATAATAAACTGGTGGAAAAAATATCAAATTCTTAAGGTCTGATTTATGCACTTTTTAAAACTTAAATTCTTGTTTAAATATATACCTTCTTGTTATTACTGGTTTAACCATTTTTTTGGAAAAAATGCATCACATAAGCAATGATGTGAAATCCTTTGACAGCTTCATTTCATATGTATGAATGAGTTATACCTTTCTTGGTGATGTAGATGCAACCCACATAGATGTGTTTTCTTCTAGGAACAATAAGATCAGTTAAAACTGCCTTTTGTATTGTGTCTAAAGGGTTTCTAAAGGGTTTCTAAAGGGTTGGTGTTAAAGGGTAGGTAATAACAGCCCAGTTGTTGAATCACAGTACTACCTCCTGCCAGGGCAAAGATATAACCAAATGGGAGGTAATTTGACCTGCACACAAACTAAGTCACAGATATGAAAAGGTAGAGTGTGATCAGAGGTAGGCTGAGGAGATAAATAGATTGGCATATGGAATGTTCTTCCATTTCACCCCTGGAGGACACTTTATTCAATTACCCCATTAGTGGATTCAGTGGCATATATAATAAAGAACAATTTTTAATTTCTCTTTACAAACACAGCTTTTTCCCACAGCTTCAGCTGCTGAATCTCCAGGCAATAAAATAGATACTATTTCTGCTTTCATTTGTAGGTACAGAAAAATATACACTTTGAGAAAATTCAGTGCAGTAGATGTTTTACATTAGAAGATACAACATTTGTATTTTTAGCATATCTGGAGAGCCATGACTCATTCAGTTGGTTGAAGCATAGTTTTTAATTTTTACCCCATGAAAATTATGTGTAGAAACTAATTATGTTGATATGGACAGAGACTTGCCTACTACCCACCACCTGCATGTCAATGTAGCTTTCTGGTAGCCATGATATATGGAATAAGTTATGCAGTGGTAGAAACTTCTATTTCTACATAAACAAAAAAGTATGAAAAAGAAAAGCAACTGTTCATTCTGGGAATAAAGATTTTAAAAATCAAGAAAATTATGTCAGGTTATTAGCCAGAAAAGAGAAAGGCCATGGGTAACTTAAAAAGTGAAATGTTCGATTTGGGCATGATACAGATTAGCTCTATATGGAAATTTGTAATATTGTTTTATTGGATGTTTCAGCCAGAATTTATTTTAATAGCTTTAAAACTATTTCTAATCCTTTATTTATTGACTCATTAAGTGATTGCTTAATTTTTCAGTTATACTTGATTGCATTTTATTGAGGCCAATCATATAATATAGTAATTCTTCATTCACTTGAAGATTCTCAGTCTAAGAGCATATCTTTCAATTATTAGCTGAAAAATAACTAGCAAATGAATAAAGACCTATATACATTGTACAAAATGAGGCAAACCTTTTCTGTACTTGGCAGCATTGTTTTCTGACTTTTCTCGTAATATAACAAGATAATACTTGTGGGCAAGCTGGAATAAGTAGTTGAGGCTTTTCCTGGCTGTTAACAGGTATGGGAGTTTTCATTTCTCCCAGGCCCTATCAGGCCACCCCTAAAGACAGAGGGACTCCTATCTCACTGGCGTGTAACCTATTGTGTTTTGCTGCATTGGTTGGGAAGCTCCCCCTCTGTGGTAACCTACCTGGCCAAATTGAAATAAAATAATTCCAATTCCACTAAGAAAATACATACAAAACGGTGACATTTAATTTGCTTTGCCTTGCTGTATAGGTTAGAGATATGAAAACCCAAACCAAGCAAAAACAAAACAAATACAACTCTATTTCTTTCTGTTTACCTTAATTGCATTAGAAAACAATTAAAATACTTGTTATGATTAATATGCATCAGAGAGGGGCTAGTCTAGCTCTAACTTGAAATAAAACGAACTTCTGCTTCAGGAGCACCAGTATTTCCCCAAAGTAGACTGAAGTGCCTTCACTGCTCACAAAATCCCTCATAGGGATTTTTGACAGAAAAGTTGCTAGATGGGACCTAATTTCTTCTAGCCCTGGAATTATCAGAGAAAAACTAAAATAATATGACTTCTTGAATGAAAAGAAGAAAAAGAAACATATTTAAATAAAAAATGTTAACCTACAGTGAAGCTATAAGTCCATAGTTTTATAATCTTTTAAATTTATAAAATATTAACTGAATTCTTATTAACCCAATAACTTATGGCAAAAATCACCTAATTTATAAAACAAAACAAGTTGAAGAAACTTAATTTGAAATTTGCATTAGTAAAATGTGGGTGTTTCTAGTCAAACTCTGTTTTCTACTTTTCTTTTTCACAAAATGAAAGAATAATGCTGACCTATAGCCAGTGGAAGCATTTATACATTTTAAAACAATCTGAGAAAAATATAGATAATTATAATGGCTATGAAATTAATAATGCTAAATGTCATTAGAATAAACAAAAGCATCATAATATGAATAAATTACCCTGCTAACAATTAAGTAAAACTCCAAAATCCTCTATGACTTTAGATGAAGTGCACCATGATGAAGACAATGCAGATAAACTTCTCTTTTTTTCTTTACCCAAGCAGAAGGTTTCCTGCTGCTACTTCTGGAACAGCAGTATTAGTACTATATAATCAAATCATAGCCAATAATTTTAAACACACAAATGCATTTCAATAGCTTCATGTATAGGTAAGAGGACACCAAAACACAAGAAAACAAATTGACTAAGCTCTTTAAAAAATGATTTATTGGTCTACACCACAAATGAGAAAAACTCAAATTGCATATTGCAGAATTATATCTTTTAAAAATTTTATGAGCAGTTATTTTTGTGTATTCTTTAGTATCTATTTATATGTACCTAAATATGTGTAAATGCATGTACTTATATATTTGCATATCTATATATGCATGCATTTGGAGCAATAAGGGACGCCCACTGCCTTGAAATATTTACAGATGGAAATGTACAGATGTTGGGACACAGAGTGATTTTCCACTTCTACTTTTTGTATGAAAGGGCAACAATTCCCATGAGAATAGATTTATTAGATTGGTGAGATTGGAAAAATGAAAGGAACATTTTGTTCTCCACTTTAATGTCAGTATCTGTATAACACAAGCTTTCTCTGCTGCTTCTGAAGAAAGTTTACAGAGCAGGTTCTGTCCCAACTGGAGTTGTGTGTGGCCACCCAGTGCCACCTGCGACAGGTGAGTAAATCCATATTATTCAGAAAAGCATATTAGGAAGCCTATTAAAGCTATACATGTAAGTTATGTTTTACAATCAAGCATTATCTTTATGATAAAGGTAACTTTTCTTCCATGCATGTGTCTTTTGTCTCTATTGCTTATTTGTGCCTTAGTTCAGGATATAAAGAAAGAAGTGTCATGACTGTCATATATACGAAGAAAGAAACATATCCTTTGTCATAAAACAAAAGTAATCAAGGGAAAAATATATTAAATTCAGTATATGCAAATATATTTCAAGAACTTTAAAATCAATGTTCTATAAGCTAGCAAGCACAAATTAAATCAATTTTTGAAAATAATAAATTCAAACAAAAATAATGTACAACTTTGTTTCTCACATATTTATAATGAACATTTGTTAACATGTTTAAAAGTCCAATGATAGGACATTATTATAATAAATTATAATATG
Organism: Microcebus murinus; assembly: GCF_040939455.1. NCBI lineage: Eukaryota > Metazoa > Chordata > Mammalia > Primates > Cheirogaleidae > Microcebus > Microcebus murinus. The sequence continues at coordinate 73,327,469 of NC_134104.1, read as the reverse complement.
TCCATAATATGAATTTGTATTCACAGAAAAATCTTTTTGAAAACAATTAAAGACATGGAAAAACAACATTTTGTTACCTGCATTAAAATGCATGCAAATATATTCATACTAATAAAAAAGAGAAAATATACCTCCATGCTAATGGTGTTCATTGTTTTGTATGAGAAGTGTTGTGATTATGATTCTATTTTTCACATTCCTGTATATTGCTGAAATTTTATAAGGTGCATTTTTTGCTTTTATAATAATACAAAAGTTATCAAAGTATATATGAAAGCATAGAGAAGATCAAAAATGATATATTTTTGTGAAATAACAATGTAGTTAAAATTAAAGCAACTTGAAGCATAATGACATATCTGTGTTTATATTAGCTAAAAAAAGTATTCTGTATGTTTCTACTTTTATCTGAATTTTCCAGGTAAGGGGTCAAGGTGGGAGCAGAATAAATGCTTTATTTATTTCTTCTCCACAAACTCAAACTGTATTTAAAATTGTATAAATCTACAGAAAAAAGAAAAATATTCTATAACAAAATAGCCACTATATTTAATACTACATTGCTCCAAAATGCCAGTAACTACAAAGACTTAGTGGAGTTTTGACACTAAGATGAAAAGATGATAAAATGCAAGAAGGTTTGACTCTTTCTTTTCTTTTTTGATGTAGAAGAAAATTAAATAGGGTATAACTATAATATTTACATTAAAATAAAATTACTGAAGGGATTAAATAAAACTAGCCCTAATAGTGAGAATTAGCAAATTACCAGATTTCATTTTAAAAAATAAAGACATTTGTAACATTCAGTGCTATACAAAGATAGAACTTGAAATCCTATAAATAGTGAACTCCTGATCAGTAGAGGAATTCATAGAGTGGACCACTGGTAATCTCAGATGTTTTATATTTCATGCGTACACTGATAATATCAAGAAGATATGCTCCTTAAAATTAATTCCAATACTAAGAACTCACAATTCAATATGATTTTGAGATTAGAAGTCTGTCTCTGTAATTAATTTCCATACATATCTTTAAAGGGACAGGGAAACTCTTTGTTCTTTTTTGTATGGGGATAGCTTTGCTGAGATTTAGTAGGACTTCCACAGGGATGAATGGTGATCAGGAAGACAGGAAGAGGCAGCTTTGGGTGAGAAGGTCGGCAGTTGAGCAGAATCACTGCCAATCTCCACTCCTAGAGCACCTTCTTCCCCATTCTAAGAGCCACTAGGTCCTCAGAACTAGTCATGAAAGGCAGGAGCAGTATATTTAGTGAGAGGATATATTGATTGAGTCTAGCCCAAATCTTAACAGTTTAAAAATTTTAGAGGAAAGAAAAGAATTTGGGGTGTAGGACCTTCATGGTTCATGTTACACTGAGTTATAACTTATCAGGGTTCAGGGGGAAGTTAAAAATCACCAAATTGAGCCTTCCTCCCACATGGATGCTTTGATTATGCCTGTAGGAACTTCGGAGTGTGAGCCGACCTAGATTTCCAGAAAATTGAAAAATATACAGTTAAAAGTGGGTAACACTCTACAAATGGGATACCTGCACTCGAATCTTTATAGCAGCACAGTTCACAATCGCAAAGGTGTGGAAACAACCCAGGTCCCCATCAATACATGAGTGGATTAATAAAATGTGGTATATATATACAATGGAGTACTATTCAGCTTTAAGAAACAATGGTGATATAGCACCTCTTATATTTTCCTGGATAGAGCTGGAACCCATTCTATTAAGTGATGTATCTCAAGAATGGAAAAACCAGCACCACATGTACTCACCAGCAAATTGATATTAACAGATCAACACATAAGTGGACATATAGTAATAACATTTATTGGGTGTCGAGTGGGTGGGAGGGGGGAGGAGGGGATAGGTATACACAAACATAATGAGTGAGATGTGCAACGTTTGGGGGATGGTCATGCTTGAAGCTTTGACTCGAGAGGGGAGGAGGAGCATGAGCAATATATGAAACCTTAACATTTGTACCCCCATAATATGCTGAAATAATAAAAAATGGCAAAAACGTGTATGACAATATCTTCTGTAAGATGTTAAATTTAATAAATAAATAAAAACAAGAGTATGAGGATAAAATGGGCCAAAAGGTGGACAATCAGAAGAGCAGGAGAACATGAAGACTGGTTCACTGAATCCTCTGTTTTACCTAAGCTAGCAAACCACAAATTAAGTACATTACTTTTGTTTGTTGTGGAACGATGTTTTGGCATCTCATCTTTTTTCTTCTTCAAGTAGCCAGTTTTCTGCAGATATCAGCTTACGCTACTCCCTTTTCATTGGAAATGTGACTATGCTCCAGCTGAAAACGATGTAGTAAGCAGAGAAAACCCTATGCATTTGATGACCCTTGAGAGTCTCTTATCTAAGTAAAATCAGAGGCAAAAAAAAAAAATACAGTGGGAATTAGAGGGACACAGATTGATGGTCAATAGTTGAAGGAACTTTTAATGGAATTGTCACAAAATAAATGATTTTCCTTAAGGAGTGATAGGTTCTCCATTCCTGAAAGTGCTCCGTCAAAGACCAGCTAGCAGATGTTTGTGAATGCATGCAGGCATTCACTCAAAATGTAACCCGGCTCCTCTTGCATTTGACTCTATGGATACTGAGGATAGAGCACTGAAAAAAGCAAACATGGTTTCTATCTTAATGGTGTTTATAGTTGTGGGGATGTAAATTGAAACTGTGATAAGTGCAATGAAAGAGGCATTACAGGGTGCTGTGGAAGTGTTGACCTGTGTCCCTAGGCCAATTGATCTAAGGGAAGGAAGATGGGTGTAGACCAGGGGTGGGGAACCTGCAGCCTTAAAACCACATGTGGCTTTCTAGGTCCTTAAGGGTGGTCTTTTGACTGAACCCAAATTTTACAGAAATGTTCATCAGCATTATAACATTCATAAGGACCACAGATATTTTAAGTTAGAGGAAAAGGTGTGAAAAGGTTGTATCACAGAGATTAAAAGATGAAAACCAAAAAGCAAAGACAATTCTTTCAAGCAGGGATAAAACCTGGAAATAATGCCATTGATGGAGCTTATAAAGTAGTCTATATACTCAGGGCCAGGGGTTGGTGGGAAAGTCATGCAGTGATGTAGAAATTGTGAAAGAATGCATGCATGTCAAAGTTGTAGGATGCTTAGAACTTAATAACGTTTCAAAGTACAAACAACTGTCTATTTCAAGGAGAACCATGACTGATCAGTAGCATGAATTAGCCTTCAACATAACAGAACAACTTCATGCAATATTTCAAAAGGAAAATATATATTATTCAATCTCTGTGGATTATTGATACTGATACTACTGACTTGATGCAGGTTTTATACTTCACTTGGGTCATAACAAAATTTTCTTTGCTATGAAGAATTATTTGCTTTGGGCACTCTTGAGAACAGAACATGTGGAATAGGTATCTTCAACAACTTTCAAGATACATATTGTGAGATTGGACTGAATTTGGTAAATTTAGTGAATGTATGTATAGATGGTATACCTTCAATGACAGGAAAACATTAAGAGTTAATTGTGCAGGTTAAAAAATCTATTAACAGATCCAGATGCTCTCATTTCTTTTCATTGTATCTTGCATCAGCAAAATATCTTAGTTAAAGCTACTATTTTAAGTGACACTTTGCAAGAAGGTATAAATATTGTTAACTATATACCAGCAAATGCAACATGGCTTGTCAGTATCGTAACATGCTAAAGTTGTACAATGAGGTATTCAGTGTGGATTTGCCATGTAATTCTAAAGAGCATTGGCCATTGCAGGGACAGGTGTTAGCCAAAATTTTATCTTTGTGAGAACAGATAATTACATTTTTTGAAGAAACAGAATCCACAATGTGAATTATTGAAAGAAGGTTTTTATAGGAATGCAGCATTTCTGTGTGATATGTCAAATCAAAATGACTTGAATATTTCTTTGCAAGGTAAAACAATTAATAAGCCTATAAATGATATATCACAAAAAACCCAAGCATTTTGAAAAAGCAATCTTTTTTCAAAATGCTTCTTCTTCAAAAGGAAATTTTGGATGAACATTTTCCCCAGTTAGCAAATGTCATTGATGAGCAGGATGATATATGTGAATCATTTGAAGAATATACAGCTGTTATAGACCTATTAATTGGAGAATACAATGAAAGGTTCACTGACTTTGAGAATCATGATATCACGCTCAAATTAGCATTTCAGTCTCACCTAGTTTATATCACCAAGGCACCTAAAGGCACACAGATGGAATTGATTGAGCTCGCAGTAGATGACATTTTAAACTCATTGTTTGATGCTAAGAAAGATCCAATTGAAATATAGAAAAATGCAGTAGAATACCCATGCTTTTGGCAACATGCCCGAAAAATCCTTTCTTGCTTTTCAACCATTTTTTGCTGCAAATCTATATTCTCCTACCTAACCCAAATCAAGATGCCCTTAAGGTCACAAATGACTGCTACCCATCTAGAGGATCAACTGAAACTGTGAACTTCCATGCTGCCACCAAATATTTGAGTGCTTTCCAACAAAAAGCAGACACAACAAAGTCATTAAAAGGTTAACCAACTTTAAAATTAACAAATACTTTTCATTTTTTGAAATTATTAAGGACATAGTAGTTATATTTTTACAAAATAATGTACACTTTTAAGTATATATAATTGAAGTTTCTTGAATACAGCCTTATTTGATTACAGCTAAATTAATTTGGCCTTCCAACATGAAAAGGTTCCCCACTTCTTGTGCAGACTGCAATGTTAAGGTATATTTTCCTAAGTAAATAACATTTTAAGCAAGACTTGAAGAATGAGTAGGAGTTGAACAGGGTGAGAGAGAGGGGGAAACATACAACAGGGAAGACAAAAAGCACATTCAAAGGCCCTGATACACATGCCAGAAACAGAATAGTGAGTAATGGATTAGAGGGATAGGTTGAGACCAGGTCATGCAAGGCATCATGGTCTGTCCTATAAGCAATGGGAAGTTATTCAAGGGTTTCAACCAGGTAACAGAAGTGAAACATGTTTTCAAATTACCAAATACTGGGTGAAATAACAGCCTTCCAAATAAGAGGGTCCACACAATTGAGGTACTTTCTGCAATCAATTACTCCTTGGAAAATACAAGTCCCCATACCCTTCTGCAGAACTAGCTCTCATTTGAAAACAAAACAAAAACTCCTTTTTAATTGATCCTCTGTTATTTCCAAGGATTTAGATCTGTGAATTCATAATTTTTAGAATAGAAAAAGACTTAAAGGTCATCCCATCGGATTACCTCTCATTTCTTTACACCCACCCAGGAGGTTTATGAAGTTGCCAAAACCACCAATTGTTAAGTGAAGAGCTAGAACCAGAACCTGGATCTCCAAACTCTCATCCAAACTTTCTATTAATCAATGTTGTACTTTTATGAATGATTAGCAATTTTAATAATTCCACAGACTGTTTATTAAGCAGTCTCATTTTAAATATGACGTCTTAGGATATTGTGTTTTTATTTTATAGTAATTTAGGAGTGTGAAAAAGTGATTCCAACGTCTTTCTTTGGATATTCTAAATATCAACAGAAACAATTTATCTAATATTCTAAAATAAAATTATAGTTACAGTAGCTGTATTGTTTTACTTGTTTAAGTGTCTTTATTTGAGATTTGATATTTATATTATAAAAACACCATATTCTTAGGTAGAGGATAATAAACAAAAAAAAATTTATAAAGAAATAAGGAAATGGTAAAATTATAATTAAAAATGTCCAGTGGACAGGAATATTCATAGAGAAAATAACAAATAGTTACCAATGTGTAAAATTGTTATACTTACCAGGAATTTTAAAATAGCCATACACATTTACAGTTAATTTTGGAGAAATAATTTTAAAAGATTTGCATTTTATATTGTTGCTTCTGTGGCAGACTATATTTTTCCAAAATGGCTATACTTTTCCCACATATGCATCTACAACCTTGCCACTCCCATCAAGAGGTAGAGTCTATTTCCCTTTCTCTTGAAACTGTAGAAGACTTTGTGACTGCCTCAACCAAAAAGAATGTGGCAGAACTATATGACTTCTGAGGCTAGTTCTTAAAGGTAGATACAGTATTTTTCTCTCTCTCTTTCTCCCTCTCTCCTTCCCTCCTCCCCCTCTCCTCTCTCAAGGCTCAACATTGGAACCTAGCCACATTTTTAAGACAAAAACCAGTGCACATGGAGAGACATGTAGGTAGGTGGTCCAGATGAGAATGTCAGGTCTCAGACTACAACCAGTATTAAAACCAATACGCATGAGAGATTCTTCACATAATTTCAGGTCCAGCCTTCTAGTCTGATACAGAGAAGAGTAGAAATGAGCTATCCACATCCGCCCTCTCCTGCCCAAATTGCAGATTTAGAAGCAAAATAAATATTGCCAATTCTTTAAGCCACGGTTTCTCAGCCTTGCACTACTGACTTTTGCAGAGGACAATTCTTTTTTATGGATGGTCTGTCCTGTGTATTGTAAGATGCATCCCCGGCCTCCTGACAGTAGCACCCTCACACACATTTTGACAATCAAAAATGTCCCTTGGGAAGCAAAATCACCCCCAGTTGAGAATCACTGTTTTTAACCACTAAATTTGGGAGTTATGTGTTATGCAATTATAGTGATAGCATGTTTCTGTTTGCCCTAGACATCATTCTCACCAATATCCACACTTAGGTCATTTAACCACATTCATATAATTAAATGTACACAAATATCTATATATAACACATGCATACATGCCATATAGGGCTATTTTAACATCATTTTACAAAAGAGTGGAAAGATATTATGTAGATTTATCTATAAAATGTTTCTATTTTTAATACATTATGGAAATCCAGTAAACTGGAACCACTTTAAAGTATTCTATTTTATTAGTTATAAGACTGGCTAAAATCTTATATTGGCTATACAAAATGATATAATATATTCAATAATTCCTCTCTTAATGTTTATTCAGATTATATCCATACTTTTTGTTTATATAAACATTATTTAATAAAATATTTCTATGCACATATCCTTACATGGTGCTGATTTGTTTCTTAAGACAGATTTCCAGGAGAATATTTTTGTATTAAAATTTTTATAATTTTAATAAATGTTACCAGATTGCTTCTTTCTAAATTGGCTGCAATACTTCATATATCAGCTAGTAGCATAAACTTCTTTTATTTTTAAAAAAATTTAAAAAATTTATTTTATTTTATTATTATTTTTAAAGATGGATCTCACTCTGTTGCTCAGGCTGGAGTACAGGGGAACAATCATAGCTCACAGCAGCCTTAAACTCCTGGGCTCAAGCTATCTTCCCATCTCAGCCTCCTGAGTACGTGGAAGTACAGGCCCATGCCACCATGCCCAGAAAATTTTTAATAATTTTTTAGAGATGAGGAGTCTCCCTTTGTGGCACAAGCTGCTGTCAAACTCCTGACCTCAAGCAATCCTCCCACCTCAGCCTCCTGTGTTGCTGGGATTACATGTGTGAGCCATTGTGCCCAGCTCCACAACTTTTCATTTCTTCAGAGCATTTTGTATCCCTCATAAGATTTTATATATATATGCCATATATGCTGTATAGAATATATAACATACAAATAATACATAATTTACTATATAATGTAATATATATTGCACTATATAATGTAATATATATCAGATTATATATATATTGATATTCATATATATATATATTTCCTATAGGTCCTCTTCCACTCTGCTAAGTTCTAAGTATTTTCAGTTGTTTGTGTGTTTGAACATGCATATGGTGAATAACATTTTTAAAAATGTTTCTATTTCTGGGTGCTTCAGAGCTAAAAACTACAGCATTTTTAATGCATGTCTTATATGTAGATTCTTTACAAACACTCATATTAACTTTAAACAGATTTTTCTAGAATCTCCTCTGATGGATACAACTGTATCAACAGCAGAAAGAAATGAAATCCTCTTTTCCAATATTAATACTAGTTTGTTTCTTACCCTGTTGCTTTTGGTACACCTCCAGCCAATATTGAAATCTAATGTTAAAAAAAAAATGGCTTTAAATCTTTGCTATTGATAAACAACAATGTTTGTTTTATTTGCACATAGCCAAGTATTAAATTTAAGTAGTTTCCTTTTCCTTTTTATTTTATTTGGTGTTATAATTAGGAATAGCTACTCAATTTTATCAAATGCCTATCTAGTATCTCTATTTATAAGTTTTCTGATAGTGAATACTCAATTACTTCAATGCACCTAAAGTGCCTATGTATTAGATATTTGACAGAAATCACCTGTGAACCGACCCATTCCTTCAATTTTTTTCTAAGTGACCATTTCAGATTTGTCACTTACTTTTCATTCAGTTGCAGTAATTATATATTTTGCCAAAAATATCATCCACTTTTTGACTTTCCATTGTGTTGGTATAGAATTGCATATCATAACATTTATTATTTGTTAATACTATCTGTAATTAAGTTTTATCTTCTCTATAGTACATTCCACGTCCTTTCTTTTGTACTTATCAGGCTTATGAGGGATTTATCATTTTTTATTGGATTTCTCAAAAATAATAAAAAACACTATTATTTATCTTTTATACTTTTCCTCAATTGTAAATAGAGATTATAAATGTGTTCACATGAAAGGGTTATTATAGTGAGGATTAAATAGGTTTATTTTCATCAAGTGCTTAGATTTACTCAAATTTCAAAAAAACATATTAAATGTTCTTATTCTAATTATATTTTCATCAAGTTGACAATGTACTAATATGCAGTTCTTACTTTTTATATTTAGCTGCTATAATTTGTCACACCAAAGTCTGTGACTGCATATCTTCTTCACAAAATGTGTCTTTTATCAGTACACATCAGCCCAGTTTATACTCTGTTTAGTGCTTTGAGCTAAAGTCTACCTTCTAACATTAATATTATTATTCCTCCTCCCCTCTCCCAATCTCACTTGTCTCTCTTGCATTTACTTTCAGATTTTCATTACTTTCTTCTCATTCTGATTCTAGTAAATGGCACAGAGTTGGATTTCTTCTTTTTTACTTAATTTTTAAATTTAAGATTGGCATGGTTATACATATATATGAGTACGATATGATGTTTCAACGCATGTATTCAAATGGCCAAATTAGGGTGATTACCATATCTATAACTTTAAACATTTATCTTTTTGTGATAACTACATTCAAAATCTTCTCTTCTAGCTATCTTGAAATATACACTATATTGTTATTTGCTATAGTAACCCTACTGTGTAGTAGAATACTAAAACCTATTCTTCCTCTCTAATTGTACCTTTGTGGATTTTTTAAAATCCAGTTTGAATATAAATCTCTTTATGGGAGATTATAAACCAGTCCCGATTTCTGTAATGAATAATAAAATATTTTCTGTATTTTATTTTGTTTTATGTCTTTATTGATGTGTTTTAGTTTTAGCACTTTTTGCAGAATAATATTTTTGTATTAATCAGCATGAATATTTCCAAGAATAAAAAAATCAGAAGAATTAGTCTTTATTTCCACTCAGCAACTTGCTTGTACTGTGAAGTTATTTCTGTAATCTATAAAACATAAATAATACCTACCTTTCCTTACATTTTGGGATTACTATAAACATGAGATAATCAAGTGTATTTTTTAAAAAATCACATATTTGTAAGGTTTTGCTAACACTTCAAGGAAATATTAATATAGACATAATTAATGTATTAAAAGCTAAAGAATTTATGTTGTACAGCTGAAAAAAATCTGTTGTTACTAAATTATATATGCAATACAGCAGAAATTTCTCCACCATGCTTTTCAAACTGACAGGCTTCTTTTGGAGCACTTTTAGCTTTACAGAAAAGCTGAGCAGAAAGTAAAACATTCTTATAAAACCCCTGTATCCCACTTCAAGTTTCCGTTATTAGCATCTTCCATGAGGCAGCAGTACCTTTGTTATAATCGATAAGCCAATTTTTTTTTTTTTTTTTTGAGTCAGAGTCTCACCCTGTTGCCCTGGCTAGCGTGCCATGGCATCAACCTAGCTCACAGCAATCTGAGACTCCTGGGCTCAAGCGATCCTCCTGCCTCAGCCTCCTGAGTAGCTGGGACTACAGGCATGTGCCACCATGCCCAGCTAATTATTTTTTATGTATATATTTTTAGTTGGCCAATTAATTTCTTTCTATTTTTAATAGAGACAGAATCTTGCTCTTGCTCACACTGGTTTTGAACTCCTGACCTTGAGCGATCTGCCAGCCTCGGCCTCCCAGAGTGCTAGGATTACAGGCTTGAGCCACCGCGTTCTGGTGATAAGCCAATATTGAGATACATTCTTATTAACTGAGTTCCATAGTTTACATTAGGGTTCACTTCTTGTATTGTACATTCTAAGAGTTTTGACAAATATATGATGACATGTATCCACCATGACATACAGAATAGATTCACTGCTCTAAAACCCCCTTGCTCCACATTTTGTTTCATTCATTTTATTTTTATTTATTTTGCTTACTATTGTTAATTTTCTGTATCTTTTTTTCTTTTTAATCCTTATTCTTGTGTGTTTGATAAAGTTGGTATTACTTCTACATTGTTACCTCATTAATTTGGAAATTGTACCATATTTTTTCCTTATAAAATGGTTGCCTTTCCTTCTGCCTTTCCTTCTCAGAAATGTATACTGAGATATATTTCTTTTACTGCTGTTGGACAAAAATTATTAATGATATTTATTGAGTTATACTATGTGCTTGTTTGAAGTTTGATGTGTTGATAATCTATGCTATGTATGGATAATAGATAATAATTCATAATAATATGTAGTATCCAATTCACTTCTGACAACAACCCTGTAAGTTACGCATAGTTATTGTATGTACCAGTAACTACTGAGGAATTGAAACACCCTATGTCACACAAATAACTAAGACATGAAACCAGCATTTTTGAAACCAGCTAGATTGAGTTTGATCACACCTTTAGAACTCTAATTTTATATACCAACTCTCAGTAGACTCAATATTTGAGGAAAACATTCAATTTTCTCATTCTTTCCTTCAACTCCAATAAGAGTTATTTAAAAAATATTTTTACCTCCTTCTCCCTTACTGTCATCTGCCCCTTCAGGAGACTTTTGAAATGTTTTCACACTCTGTTTTGTCCACCACTTATTCCTAGATTTTGCTGAGACAATTTAGAGATTTTATTTCTGGACTATTATTCTTATTAAATTTTTTATATTATAAATTAAAATTATATATTATTTTTCCTGGTAAAAATAAAATTAAGAGTATAATTCAGTGTTGTTAAAGCTATAGTCACACAAACTTAAATTGGTAAAACATTTCTGTAAAGCAATTTGGTGATAAATATAAAGAATATTTACATGTTAATATTTTTTACCCATTAATTCCACTTTAGGAACATATTATAAGGAAATATTAAGAAATAAAGACATAAATTCAGATGAAAATATGTTTAACAGAGCATTACTTAGTAGCAAAACATGAAATTTACCAAAAATTCAATCAAAAACTAAATAGTTTAATTAATATGTATTCCTATGAAGGAATTTTGTTCATTCATTAAAAATAATATACGAAGAATTCAATCACACCAGAAAATCTCATATGACATTAAGAAAACTTGAATACAAAACTGTATAATCTAAAAGCAATTATGTAGTATGCATAAATATCAAAATAGTTATGTCTGAACTTGAAGATAATTTAGGGCGTTTAAAATTTGCTTTTACTTTGGTAATTGCTGAAGAATTTATAATGACTGTATATCAATTTATAATCAGAGTCCTCTCCCCACCCTTTTATTTTTTTTCCACCTAATTTTTCCATTCTCCCTTTGCCTCACCATTTTAGTTTTTGTTTTTTGTGTTCAACTAGAATTATATCAATGAAATGGGATTTAATACAGACACAGCTAAAACTATACTGCCCTCTATAGGATTTTTGGTTGAGTCACAATATTTCTTTTCTTTTCTTTCTTTTTTCTTTTCTTTTCTTTTCTTTTTTCTTTTCTTTTCTTTTCTTTTCTTTCTTTTCTCTTTTCTTTCTTTCTTTCTTTCTTTCTTTCTTTCTTTCTTTCTTTCTTTCTTTCTTTCTTTCTTTCTTTCTTTCTTTCTTTCTTTCTTTCTTTCTTTCTTTCTTTCTTTCTTTCTTTCTTTCTTTTTTCTTCTTGAGTGAACCAGAGGCTGCACAATGTATTTATTGATATAAAAGAAATTTATGTGTAAGGTGTATATGTGAAAGAATATATGCTAAAATGAGATATTCGTGTGGGGCACTGAATCAGTGTCACTGTCCTAATAATATTGAATTCACTACAATTTAATATAGAAAACATGCCTGGTAGAAGTAAAACCTGAAGTTCACACACACACACACACAAAAGCAGTGTGATTTAAATAAATTCAACTCATGGAAGTAATATGAGAACCAAACACAAAAACATATCTAAGTGTATATATATACATATATATATATATATATATATATATATATGAAATCTCTAAGGCATGTTATAAAAGCCCTAATTACATCAAATAGAGTTGATAGTTTTAATCCCTTTCCACAACATTCTTTCCCACATTACCGTCCTACCCAGGGGTATTTAGTTATGGAAAGGCCCCAAGTCCAGCAAATTATTCTGCAAATAAGTATTCCAAAAGGATGGCTCAGGTGAATCTAACCTACATTACAACTCATTAAAGCATTTATTTAAATGTGACTAATCAATTTTAGAAAACAAATGCAAGAGAATAAAAAGCATTTGGCCAGGTGCAATGGCTCACGCCTGTAATCCCAGCACTTTGGGAGCCTGTTGTGGAGAAATAGCTTGAGGCCAGGAGTTTGAGACCAGCCTGGGAAACACAGCAAGACCCAATCTCTACAAAAAAATGTTTGAAAATTAGCTGGCATGGTGGCACATGCCTTTAGTCTCAGCTACTCAGGAGGCTGAGGCAGGAGGATCTCTTCAGCCCAGGAGTTTGAGGCTGCAATGAGTTAAATTGATACCATTGCACTCCAGCCTAGGTGACAGCGACCCTATCTCTAAAACAAACAAACAAAAACATTTATAGATAAACTTGGTTTGGTATTCACTTTTCAAAGAATATGTGTGTTCTTGTTCCTGATATGTAGCCCTCTGCGAGATACACAAAGAGACACATTTCATACTAAAAGTGGAGGAGACATTTGAAACCCCGGAGTTATTTCTTTCCTATTATAGAGGAGAAATCAAGTAGTAGAGAGATCATGGGACTTTTCCAGGCATACACTTGAGATCCTAGCAGTACTCTTTCTTGGCCATATTCTCCAAATTTCTAGGCCAGTGTGGTCCTTCCATTACACAGAAATGTCTCTTTTCTGTTTCAGAATTGTATAATGTCTGCCTGCTTTTTTTCCATGTCTCCTAAAATGGAACTTTTTCTGGATTCCTTCTTCTGTTTCACCAGTTTTCCTTTCCTCTTCTGCTTTCCTTTCAATGCTGTCTCAAGCTCACTTTGTTGTTGGAATATTCCATGTATTAGATAACTAAGTTCTTGAAGCAATCAACGTCTTGTTTATTGGTTAGAAAATTTTTACAGCACTTAGGTCTTCCCCAACATTTAGGTTTAATGGTTTTTCTATTAGGTTTATACAACTTTCCTAAGTATAGCTCTATGAGGTTTACTTAGATGTTCACATGAAAAACAAGGAATCATACAATATCATATAAATTAAATACTATTTTAAATATAGAAACTTGCTGAAGGACATGATGGAGAAGCTTTTCTGGGAATGCTCTGATGATCTGGCTATTTCTTTTATGCTAGTGGTCCAGGAGAACTGGCTCAGTGATGATAGTTTCTTGCCAATATTAAACAAAATAATGTTTTCAAAAATACAAAGAATAGTGCACTAAACAAGTTTGGTTCTCAATATATTTTAGGTTATGAGCTATTTACCTTCATTTATGATGGCGATCATGAAAATTGAAAATAAAAAAGAAAATTAGATTATTATGAATTTGTCTCAAGAGGGTTGAAAGAATTAGAGAAAAGGAAACAGTCAAAGAATTAGATACTTCACTGAAGTTGGACAGCTGCATAGTAAGAATAAGTGGTTGAAAGAGAGTGGATTATTACCAGATAATAGATTCTTTTTAAAAGTGATATCACAGAAATTTATCTCCTTCATTCTTCCTATCATTCTTCCTTGGCATGGAACTGTTGAATTAATGAATAAACAAGCCAGCCTTGAGGAGTTTCGTTATTTCATCCCATGAAATATATCATAGGAACTCAGGAATTCTCATCCACTTACTTGCCATTCCCCAGCATACCCAGTACTTTTTATATTCAGTGCTCACCCTGTTTTATCCCATGTGGGAGCTTCTTGTCTAGAACACTTTTAGCTGTCAGGGTCTCACTCCAGCCATCTCTTCCTTGTTTACTCACCTCCTACACTGGCATTGTGGGTGAAGAGTAGCTCAGGTATCAAGTATCCTGAAAGTCCATATTTTATCCAGAGCACTTCAGCATTACACATTACACTCCACAATTGCTACAGTGGAGGAAGGCTGATAATGGAAAGGTACTGGAAATAATATGTTCCTACTTTCTCTTCTGCATTTGTGTGTTTTCCCCACCAGACTGTGACTTCTTTGATCCACATCCCTATTTGTACAAGACACTCTCATATTTAATACTTATTAAAAAGAAATAGTTGAATATTTTTTACAAGCTAATTCTTAGCAACAATATGCAGATAAAAGTCACACATTTAAGGATAAAGTAAATAGGCTATTTCCAGTTTGTGTTTTTAGAGGAAGATTGTTCTTGGAGTTTTCCTCTGGAGACACATTGCCCTTTGTGCATTCTGGGAAGAGATGGGGAGACGAAAAGTTGCACACCCCATTCAAGGTGTGCATCCATGACTGTTTCAACTAACAACCCCACTTCCAGTCCGTTGTCATTAACTGGGGTGAGGCAAGAAATCAAGGTTTGTTGTCTTGCTATGGCATTTTCACATTCTGCATTGTTAGTAATTTCTATTGAGACAGATGATACAAATAAGAGAATAATAGTTAAGTAATAGATTTTAATAAGTGTGGAATTAGAACCTAAACTCCATTAGTGCTCTTATCTTCAAAACCACAAATACAATTCATAATTTTGGAAATGCTCATTTTAAGAATATTTCTAATCACCTATCAATAAACTCTCAAGTATTGTAAATCTTAGCTTATCATCCTTATCACCCTATCTCTGGGTTCCAGTTCTTTCAATAGATAACTATGGTTCCCTAGCCCTTTTTGTTATTAATTTTTTGTTTTTTCTTTTATCCCAATGACTCTTCCCCCATCTCTATAATATGCTCCTTACATTTTAAAAAAAAA
This sequence comes from Microcebus murinus, assembly GCF_040939455.1. Classification (NCBI taxonomy): domain Eukaryota; kingdom Metazoa; phylum Chordata; class Mammalia; order Primates; family Cheirogaleidae; genus Microcebus; species Microcebus murinus. The sequence continues at coordinate 73,312,023 of NC_134104.1, read as the reverse complement.
ACAACCCTCAGATCCTTCAAATTCCTGTACTCTGGGCCTACTTTTACCAAATCCAAGTCCACAGAGCAGAATTGAATGTTCTGTGAACTAGTATTACAGACCCGAGTTCTACTTAATTTACCACTAACTTACAATGTAACCTTGCACAATGCATTCTCTTCAGACCTTTAGTTTTCTCATTTATAAACACAATGGGTGTTGAAGTTGATGACCTCCATTGTCCCTGTGAGCTAGTTGCTCTCAGCACTGAAATTCTCACATCTGTCTCACACAGACGATTTGCCAACGAGCTATTTCATCCTTCAGACACTAGAGGGGGCTTCCTGTAGACTTTTCTAATACTATATCCAGATTTAAGTAAGAGATGAGTGTATCTCCATGACAGTACACATTCTAATTGAGAAATGTGATTCCACTTTTTACTTTATATGTAAAAGAAATTAATGTTGCTGCAATGATAGCATTTCTATCATTTGATTTTTCTACCATAAGGCTAATTTAATTTGCTTTGAATGCCAACCAGGTCTAGAATCTTCTATCCTCTGTCTTTAAATCTATAAAAATACTGAGAAATACTTTTAGAAACCAATGGAAGAGACTTGGAATTATGCCAGTAAAATTCTGAAAGCCATTATTCTTAACTTGAATGATTCTTTGCTTTTATGATATTGTACAAGGAGAGTTATGATGTCCCTGTGTACTTTCTGAAGAATGTGCTTTAGAAAGTAAACAAATGCAATTTGATAAAGACTTTTACTTTATCACTTTTACTTAATTACTTTTAAAGTAATAATTTTACTTAACAGTAAAATGTTTATGAAGTCATTTCTTAAATTCCAAGAAAATTAAGTTTGGAAAGTTTTTGAAAAGCAAATAAATATTTATCCATTGTTGTAAGAATAATGCAGATTGAGATGAGAAATTCATTTTCCTTTTCATTGTTATTATTTTTAAATTACAAAACAGTCCAACATACTTTTATATCAAAAATAATTGATATTAATTTGATTTTTTACTTCTTTTGTAGACTATTCTTTTGGATGTTCTTATATTTCAGTATGTCTTTAGATGTTGGAATTTTCTTCTCTTGAAGGCTTAAAATACTATAAAGCTCTTCAATCTGAGATCTTCTGGCTTCAATTATGAGGAATTCTCAGTTATTCTTTTCATCCATTACCTCTTTTACATTCTTTTCCTTTATTTCTGGTATTTCAATTATGGGAGTGCTAACAAGTATGTTTCTAACCTCTATTTCTTTATTAGGCTCCATTCATTGTTAATCACCTAATCTTACAGAGTTTCTTTTTAATTTCAGCCATATAATTTTGACAATCAATATCTCCAATTAATCCTTGCTTCTCATTTTCCAACAGCTTCCTTTAAATTTTTTAGAATATTTATATGCGAGTTTTAAATATTTGTTTTCTCTGTTCCATTAGCTTTATACTCTCTAGTACCAGATACTCCATTTGTTCTATCCCAGAGTGTTCACATTCCTCCAAAGGCTCAAGGATTTTTATGAGGAATTCATCATCATTTACTTGAGACTATCAGCTGCCCTTTCAGAGTACAAGATTTCAAGTTTAGGACAGGCATAGTTTTGATCCATTTACTAAGTATTTGTTCTCCATTTATTCTATATTTGTTCTCTTTCTCCATCTTTTTCTGGCCTATCAAAGTTTTTATTGGGGAATATAAGTCAGAATCTCACATTTGGATAATGCTTGTGTAAAGATGACAAGCCAACTGACTTAATTGGTAAAATTTCATTTCCTATTCAGGTATGAAAATGCTGGTAACACTTAATATTTTCTCTCACCCTCTCTCTCTCTTGCTCTTGCTTTTACTTTCAAAATGGTGTTTCTGTAGCTTGGAGCACTATTTATTTTTGCTGAAAACCATATAGTCCATATATTGCTGGATGTTAGTAAAATAGACACCTTTAATGGAGTTATCCATAAATGCAAATATGACCAAGATTTTATTGAAGGAAAAATGCTACATATATTTTAATTAGTCAAATTTAACTAATTATATTATATCTATGTGAGAAATTATAGGTTGGGTATAGTAATACTAAAAGTAAACTGAGCAATTCTATATTTAAATCTTGGCTCTGTTTTTAATTATTGGTTTCACCTTAGGTAAATGCCAAGATCTCTGGACTTAAGTTTTGAATTCATAATATATAAGTAATAATTAATTTCTTCTCCTCTGAATTTACCTGCCAAGGGTGCATACACACATACAAAAGAAATTACTCCAATGAGAAAAGTGATTTTGTGTGTATGTGTTAATTTGTGTGTTTATCTGATAGTCCCCAGTGCAAGGCTGTTTTGGTAAATATGATGGAGGAATGCACGTGGGCTTGGAAGTCTCTGTGAGATGTCTATTCTTTGAATCTAGTATGGCTAGTTTTGTGGAGCAAACTTCAAGTTCATTTACTCAACTTGTTACATAAATATGTATGGCTGCCCTACCTTGCCTTGTAGCACAGACAGGACAGAGAGAATGGAGTAGGTTCAGCATAGCAAGGGTAGACCCTGACAGCTGCTTACCTAGGTGTGCTTTACACATAAAAGCAGGAAGCACAAAGAAGATTGAAGCACCTGGGTGTAAGAAGAAAAAGCAAAAGCAGAGCATTTGCCTGCTTCTTACAGAAAAGAAACCTTGTCTACCAGCAAATCCTGGGCTAGTAGACCCATGTCAGAACAGTCAAATGACCAACTCCTCTTCCGGTGATCGGAAACCAGCAAGAGCATGAAGAAAGAATGGTAGGCAGAAGTGTGCTTTTCTAGAGGTTAAGGCAGATATATCAAGAGGAGAGATTTGTTTTTCCTTCTACAACAGTGAAAATGGAATGAAACAATGTGGAAAATGCTTGGCAAATTGTAAATTGCAAAATAAAATTGAGGGATTTATTGATATCTTTACTAAATAAAGCATTTACTTGTCTAAACCACTTTGTACTCCTGATTTTTCAAGGTGGCTTTATAGAAGATGCTTATCATACTTGTTGGAGCATGGTAGGCACTCATGGTATTTTGTTATTAGAATTTTCACCAGGCTTAATCTTCTGACAGCTCTACTCAATCTTATCAATAGAAAAAAAATGTATAATTCATTTTATACATACATCAAATACATCAAAATGTATAATTTTATACATTGTATAATTTTATACAAATGTATAATTTTGATGTATAACAAATACATCAAAATGTATAATTCACTTCCTGAAATATTGAAATCCCTATTAGTAGTGTCAGTAATAGTAATAGGGACTCCAGTTTAGAAATCACAAGTTTCTAATTTGATTTTCTATACTATATCAAGTATCAATATGGCTTTCGATCATTTTATTTAATTCATGGTTAACGACATTATGGTTTTGATTTCTTTTTTTCTCAACTCTATACTCTTTTCTTTCTATGATATCACATACTTCTTTTCCTCTTCCCTCCATCCATGACTTCAGAGTCTCTGTTGCAAATTTCTTCTCTAGTAGACTATTAAAATTGTTCAAGGTTTATACTCTTGTCTCTTTTCTTATTCTGTAAATTTTTTCTGGGCAAACTGATCCACTACCATGATGGTAGTTGATGACTTTCTGTACCTTAACTTTAAAATTTATATATTTAGCCTGAACTTTTCTCTTGATCTCAAGAAGTCTTTATATTCATACATTCTTGTTATCTCCTTCTGTATATAGCTCACAGGCAACACAGACATAACTTATCCCAAACTGACCAAGTTTCTGCCATCGTTTTCAGTCTTCTTCATATCAGTAAATGGTGACACCACCCATCCTGCCACTCAGCAAGAATCAATCACAGAAGTCATACTTGACTCCTTCCTCATTTTCACCTTCTATAGTCAGTCTGCCATGAAGTCCCAGTCCTAAAAACCTTTCACAATCCTTCGATTGTTTCTATCCCCACCCTACTACCATAGTACAAACTTCTATCCTTTTTTTTGTCTTGCACTATTATGACACACAGTAAACATTATTCTAATGCAATGTTGAACTCAGAGATTAGTATGTAATCTCTAATAATTTACCAGTTCCTTAATAAAGTCAGAAATCAGCAATGTAAACCAAAACCAATAAAACTTGAAACTTTAAAAGTCAATGTATAAACATCTAAATAATTAATGAGTAAAAGAAAAAATTGCAATGAATATTATAAAATGTTTGTTACTATAGAAAATAAAAAAATTTGTATCAACATTTGCGAGAAATAAAGATTTAGAAGGTAGTTTATAAACTTTTAAGATATTGGGAAACAAGTAAAATAAAATATTAACTGATTAATTTTTAATCCAAGAAACTAGGGGAAAAACAGAAAAAGGTAAAAAAGAAAAAAAAGGAATAATGAAAGAATAGGAGTAATTGAAATAAAGAACTGAAAAGAAATACCAGGTTAATCAACAAACTCATTTAATTATTGTTTTAAGATACTAATCAAATAGATATACACATTTCTCTTAATTAGATTTCTAATTAAGAGAAAGGATTCAAATATTAAAAATAAGGTGAGAGCCATAACATTAGTTACAGTCAATTTTTTAAATCATAAAATTTTTTAATTCATAAAATTGTGTGAAGTTATTGTTGTAAATAATTTTGAAACATTAGAAGCAATGATCAATCTTTTAGAAATATTAATTTTAAAATGACCCAAGAGAAGATAGTAACTCAAAATATTATGACAACTTTAAAAATACCTAAATGTATCATCAAAATTCACCATCCAAAATATATACTGGGCTCAGGTGGTTTTATAAGTGAGCTTTGAATCAAACTTTCAATGAACTAATAATCTCAATTTATTACAAATAACAGCATAGAAGAGAAAAAATCATGCCCCAATTCATTTTATGAGGTTAGTATAACTTTCATATTAAAATATAAATAAGAGCAGTATAAGAAAGGGAATTATTAACCAATCTCCCTTAAGCATAGTCAAAATACTATTAATACATGGTGCATTAAAAATTCGACTCTACTTATTTACTGTTTCCTCCACATTATTTGAGTAGTTTTGCTCCCATCATTACCATGCTTAAGAAATGGATTTTGAAGGTTGACTGTGCTGTTTGATTGAGTTTACTTAGATTTTTATCCCTTTCCTTTATACTTGACCTCTAAGCTTCAGGAGATGTTTTATTACCTTTTCTAGCTCTTTAAAATTTCATGGTCTTATAGATTCTACTATCTGACTCTTTTTTTAATGGTCTTTCTATGTTCTCATTCTTGGCTTTTCCTTCAGCTCCCTAACTCTAGGAGTTAAACATTTAGGGATTGACCTATTGCTCTAGGAGTTAAACATTTAGGGATTGATCTATTGCTCTTTTATGTCCACAGCCTTGAAGAGCACACCCATTCCTATGTGTCTAGTAATCCTCATTGTATTGATAACTCCCAGACCAAGTGTTCCCATCTGATTAGCACAGCTCTAGTTCTGTTAGATATTTAGTTCTATTGTACATATCGAATTAAGATTATATCTTTAGTTGAATCATACTTTATTTTATTTAAAATAAATCAAAGCTGAAAATTTGGAGAGATTTAACTGCAAAAAAAGGTTTTCTAAATCCATGGTCATTTTTTATCAGATTATTTTGTTTATTTTTTAAAAGATCTTACTTGCTTAATGTCAAGTTAAAATATATATATGTATATATTTAGGATGACAATTTGTCTTTGAAAGCAAACATTTGGCTCTGATTGTTAACTGGTTTGTTCCACAGAGGATAGAGAAGACGCTTGACATGGCTCATCTGACATTATTATAAAGGGAGTCATTAAGAAAATTGCCTGTAACTTGTACCGATCTGCGGTTTCTGCATTTTCCCTTTAGCTTACGTTTTCTAATTCCCTGGTCACAGGCCACATCAGTTGTTTCTTAGTTCATTTTAAGCCACATATCATCATGACAATGTCTGTTACTCAAGACCCCTGAGTCTCTTGCCAACCTCAATGGTTATTTAATACAATAGCAGAGATTATGTGATTGACACTGAAATTAGATCTCAAGCTGATACTTAACTTATAAGGAACAGTGACCTGTGCTTGGTGGATATTAAATCATGAGTCATTTTGCTCCTACTCTTAGTATTGTTCAAAATTCTTAGATTAATTCACAAGAGAATTTCCTCTGAGTGTAAACATCAACAATAGCAACAAAATCACAATATTCTAAGACTAGCATTATTTACAATAATAAGCTGATGTCTCATTTATAATTATTTTTGACTGAAATTCTTTAATCCTTTTTTTAAATTTAAATGTTTGTTTTCTCACGTTTATATTGACATTTGTGGTCTTATGAATGTTACATATAAAAATACACATACTGTTTTTTACACAATTGCATTTTGTCATTCCTGATTTTTATAGCAAGTTTATTTTGAGTTCGCATTAAGAATGCACATTTTTCTTTAACTAATATTTTCCATTACAACATTAATAGTTACATTAATGTATACTAATGTAAATTAAACAGTTCATAATATTTAAATTGTAAAAAACCTTTTTTCCAAGTTTAGAAATTTATTCCCTAAAGTCTTAAAAGTTTCAAAACATGAAATGACATTTTTGAATTCTGGCTCCTAAAATTCAGGATCATATGTGCTTTTAGTATTAATTATTGCTCATTTAAGCAAAGTTATATTAATGAATCTATTGAAGTATCTGTATAAATAATTTTGTTCAAAGTACAGTAATTCATCAGTGCTTCTCATTTAAATAAAATAAGCTTATTTAATGAAAATGCATATCTTTTCAAAATAGTAGATATTTCTTTCTTAGTCAATGGGGAAAAAAAGATTTGAGTTCCCAATGCCCTAGAAAACATTGTTTGCAATTCTTTCCCATAAAGAAAACCATACACTTAAACATGGATAGGTTCAAAGAGGAGATTGCAAATTTACTTTTATATGTAGCACTCTTACCTTAAGATGAGATTTCTTAGCCAGCATCGTATACTGCTGTTTCTAACATTAATTTCTCATTGCCCAGTAACCTCACTACTACCTAAAAATGTGTTCCACTGGCTCATGAACAATTATATCATCAATCCCCTCTGTGTGTAACAAGAGACCTTAACCACAGAACTGGGAAATAAAAGGAAGAATTATGCCAGAAGTAACAACGGTGCCAGAAACCTGCTTTGCAGTGATTGGCTAACTGGGGCCAACCAGTTGAGTTTCATTCAGCAGACTTGTTGAGTTAACCTACAAGCATTTTTTTTTTTTTTTTCATTTTCTCTATTTTTCTTTTCTGAGGTCTCCTTTGATTTCATGCTGGCTTTTTAAATTGAGGATAAAGTTAATTCACTTAACAATGCCACAGCTGGAATTAAGTATGCCTCTTCTCTGACTGCTAAGGGGAGGGGCCGGTGCTGATTGGTGGTGTCTTATTGGACGCCCAACACCCTTGAGGGCTGTTGCTGAATCAGTGGTGCCTCTAGCGACAGGCAAGAAGTTAACTAATTACGAACATATGGTTTGGCAGACACCTTGTTAGCTTGCTGCTGCGTAGGTGTTTGGAAGGAGGTGAAGGGGAAAGTTTGAGGTAGAAGGTGTGGTTAAAAGTCCCACTGATAAGCCTGGGGGAGATTTGATTGATCCTAATCTATTCTTTTTGTCATGAATCAGCATGCTTCTGGCAGCAACAGCTTGGTAATAACAGAGATTTGTGGCCCTTAAGCTCTTGTGGTGATAGCCGGCACACGACCAGACCAGTCAACTGGTTCCTCACAAGGCTCCCATTTAATTGGCCACAATGGTAGGAACAGAAATGAGATGTTAGGTCAAGGTACAACACATGGCCTACCTGAAGTGGCTCAAAATGATCTAAAGCACAGATGTCACCCATTATTGGTGTGACTGCTGTCGGAAGAATAAGAGAAGCACGGAGAAAGGGGCTGCAGGAAAGCCTTCAGTAAAAGTTATGCAAGTATACTTGAATTACCTAGAGAAAAAGACAGGTGACTATAGGATAGGCAGGACACAGAGTAGACCTGGTCTGATGAAGAATAAATGGATGTTCTATTTTACAAAAAGGAAGGTTTCTTAGAAAATGAATAGTTTGAGATACTCTGTGAAACACTTGAAACATTTTAAGGATGTCAGATGAATTGAAAAATCACATATGCTCCTGGTATTCAGCTGCATAGCTATATCTTTCCCTCATCTATAAATTTCCATATAGTATGGGTACATTTTACTCAAATGTTTAAGGTACTGTATTCTCTGTCCCATAAAGGCTTCTACTGAAAACCAACCACAATCAATGGAAATAACATTGTTTCTCTTTCTTTTACTCTTAACATCCACTGTGTGAAGGGCACCATGACCAAGTGGCAGCAGATTATCAAACCTGTACATTTTAAAGACTTAATATAAAATCCTAAACTTTCTGAATACCAAGAAAAATTCCATGATGTCTACAGAAGACTAGTTTATCTACCAGGAAATATTTGCTCTTAAAAGATTTCCTAAATAGTTTTCAATCTTTGTCCTTTACTTGTGGATTTTCTTATGTTAATTACTGAGGGTGGTATAGACAATAGAGACACTATATAGAACATTTAAAATAGTATTGGTAATTATATAAAAGTAATTATGCAGCCTCCCTTACTAGATTGTCACTAACAACTTTATGATTTTTATTAGTGAACTTCCAAATGGAAGGAGCATTGTTTCAGATATGACCCAGTCGACTCTCCTGTGTTCTGCTGTTGCACTGATTATACGTGAACAGTGTTGTGAGTGAAGATGTGTGTATATGTCAATACTATTATTGTTTGTTCTCTGGAAATGGTTGTACAGGTTTTTTTTTTGAAAACACCTAACATTCAGTCATTTTTTAAAAGGCCAAAACCCTCCATCTTGCTGAAAATAAACCCAGAGGAATCTTGGAATAAGAAAGACCAGAAGAAGAGCAGTGTGGCATACGGGATCTATAGCAAGATGGGTTTAGGCCAGGCTGTAACACTTAGCAGCAATGAGACCTTGGGCAAATTGCTAACTCCTTAAAGTCTCTATGTCCTTATCCATAAATAGCACCTGATCCATGGGATCTACCACGGGGGATTAGTGTAAGGATAAATTGAGTTAATATATATAAATATTTTAGCATTAAGCCTGGCACAATTTGCATGCTAAATATATGTTTGATAAGAATGGAACAGAGAGGGGCATACATTATTTTCCTATAGTTCTAATTGTCTTTATGTGGTCTGACACTTCAGGGTAAATTTCATAGAAACAGTGGACCAAACCAACAAGGTGAGGATCTATCAAGTCTAAGAATAGAACTTATTTAAGCTGGCAGGTAAAGAAAACAGCAAAAAAAGTTTGGTAGGATTTGTCCTGTGAAGAAAATGTTCCTTCAACCACGTTGTCTGCCTGCCCCACAGGGACAGGTAATGGTGATGGGAGCTCACACATCAGGATCTTTACTCCTTTAAGTTTCTAGTTTTTAAAAAATTTCCACAATGTAGTGAGAATATGACATGGTTTTTTCATCAGAGACTATGTTACAGTTTTGATTACTGGACTGCTGCCACTTGGTCATGGTGCCCTGTACACAGTGGATGTTATATATTTGCTCATGAAAATAACCCAGTTTTCTGGGCCCTTCCTTTCAGCTGTGAGGACTTTATTAAGCAGATCAATAATAGGAACAGAACTAAAACAGTCTTAATTGCTAAGTAGTGAACTACCCCTTAATCAACTTACTTTTTATTGTTAAAATTTTGTTATAATTATGAGATAAGATTACCTAAAATGTATTATTTTAATCCCTGGAGACATAATTTGGTTCTCTTTTTCTTATTTAAATAAACATCCATCACCCACTCATCTCCTGGTAGTTTGCTTCCTTGCTTGATCATTTTGATTAAGCCTTTTCAATCATTATGATAGTTTTTTTAAAGGGGAAAATATCTATTAGTACCTTGTATAAAGAAAAAGCTTTGTATGAATGTTATAAATACATATGTTTTCCTGAAAATCATGTTCAATACTTGGATTACATATAGCATAAGTAACACACAAGTTAAAATACCCCTTCTTGATATTAGCTCATATATTTTGTTCATTTAAAAAAATCTATTTTTATTTGTCAACCTATAGATAGGAATAGCTGGTAGCACTAATGTTTTATCAGGATTTGCTTTAAAAAGAAATACCAGCATCAAAGAATTTTGTGCCAGATGGCATTTAGACCATCTAATTCAGCAACATATTTTATTTATTTTATTTTTACAGAAAAGGACTGGGCTGATAAGGGTGGTATTATTTGAGTTCACACAATTGATACCAAAACTCAGAATGTCTGAGTCTTTCACGTTTCTTGTATGAAAAGTCCCATTTGTATATTTACATTTTTAAAAGAATTGTATAGAAATATCCAATATTCTCGTAAAAATAACAAAAAAAGAAGTTGTCATTACTGCAGTGTTATCTACAAATAAGAGCATAACACTTCCCAGGGAATGTTTTGCAGTTGTAAGGCTTAGCACATAGAGCCATTCTTAAATCATACTTCCTGCATTTTCCAATTGTCTCAGAATTCCAAGGACTTGTGGTTAGTGGAATTATTATTAAACAGAACCAGGATTCTCAGATTATATTTGCTAGGGTATTTAAATGAATGAAATCTTTTTCAGTAAAACTTAACTAGAATTCACAGAAATAATTGCCTATATATAAGCAGATGATGAATGGCATATATATTTGCAATGTTTTTAAAAATAAGAATTATGTAGACTAGCAATGGTTTTAAAGCCCATTTTGAGAGAACCCTGGGAATTCCATAGTGAAACATTAAAGATGCAGTGAGGAACCAGGTGACTGAGCAGGCAAAGTGCTGAGCTTCCCTGCCCACACTCAATGGACAGGATAATGGTTTTTAAATCTGTCCATAACATCTCTGACACTCCTTCCTTTAAGAGGTGGAGCCTCTTCGGTATAGACTGGACTTAGTGACTCACTTGGAACAAATAGAACATTCCAGAAGTAACCATTTGATCAGTAGTGAGACTAGGTCATGCACAAAAAGTATTTTGGCTTGTGTCTTTCCATCTCTTTGGGATCACCCTGTGGAAGAATCTAGTAGCCCTGTAGTTAGGACATTTAGACAGCCTTGTGGTGCTATCTAGGTGATGAGGAACTAAGGACTCCTACCTACAGCCATATGGAAAATGATCCTCTGGTCCCAGTCAAGTCTTCAGATTACTATAGGCCTGGCCCTTAGTATAAACCAAAGTAGAACTCTAGGTACCACAGTTCCATTTATCATTAATAAATATTTCATTAAAAAAATTCTTGATAAAAATGGCTTAGAAGTCAAATAAGTGTGAGAAGTTCTAAATTAAAGCAAGGAAGGCTTTTTGTCCACAAGATTTTAAAAGTATATATAATGTACACATGTGGTTATGGAAGTTCAAGGCCTAAAAGGACCTAACATAAACTCTACTCCTTTCATTTGACCCTAAATATGTTTACTTGGTAGTGTGCTTTTCTGTTCAAATACAAAATTTGTGGAGCTCATTAGTAGGAAAGAGCTCTTCATCACCAATTAAGTGGGAAAACATTATTCCAATGGTTAAATGTTAGAGCTAGATAAGTCTTCCAATATACTACTGGATTGTACATGTACAAGTGATAGATAGAAATAGGATTGTCATCTAGCTTCTCAGTATAAGATTGATGTCCTAATAATACATTTTGAATGTTTTTTTTTCTATGCTATGTACTCTCCTAAATGCTTCTGAATAATAAAACCTGCTTCACAGATCGAAAATGTAAGTTTCAGAAGAGTGGTTAATTGCTCAAAACAGAAGACGGTCAAAGTGGCCCAGTGGAGAATGTAGTCTGTGTCCCATTGTGCCATGCTGGCCAAAATATGATCATGGCATGTCCAGCCCAACTCTTTCTGGATTTTGCTTTAGTTACTTGTAAACTTAGCCATAGCTATCTCTGTGTCTTGTTTCCTGCTCGTCCTTCCTCATTCCTCAATGACTATCAATAATTTCCTATCCCTTAAGAATCTTTTCTAATCAATATTTATTGATCATTTACTATATTATAAATACTGTCACCATTTTACTTAAGAAGAAACTAGAAAGTAATTTCTTCAAAATCACACAAATTTTGAGGTTATTAGAGTTGGAACTTAGACCTCATTCCAGCACCTACACTCTTCACCACTATGCATATTTCCATGACCTCAACTCAAAGTGTTCACTCCTGCATCTGAATTAATGTAACTATTAAATATCTTCTGTACCATTTGCAGGGCCCTGGCATAAAGAACCAAGTTTCATTTAATGATGGTACATATATATCACTTTCTAAGTAGGGTATAGATGAATTAAAAAGCAGTGATCACATCTTCAGAAGATATCAAGTTCTGAAAAATATGAAGTAAGTTGGTTGATGTGATGGTGGTGAAAAATTGTAAGCAAAAAGGGCCATAAAAACTGATTTTGATATTTACCAAAATTTCCATTAACTTTGATAGTTATGTTCAGGAACAAGTGAAACATTGATTCCTTTCTAAGATGTTTATGAATCTTTGTGATCTAGCTCTAATTTTTATTTAAATCCCAGCTTTCATTTCCATCATTCACAGGCCTTAGCAACCCTCTATCCATACTCCATGTTCTCAAAACCTAACCATTCTTTCCTCTTCTTTGTTTTTGTATATATAGTATTTAATTTTTGCTTCCCTATCTGGAAATCTACTCATTCTTCAAAAACCAGATCCATTATTCTCCCTTTTGGGTAGAGAGCAATCATTATTTCCTCTCTGATCTCTATTAGAATATTTTCATTTCATGTATTTATTTTGTAGAGATGGAGTCTTGCTGTTTCCCAGGCTGGTCTTAAACCTTTGGCCTCAAGCAATCCTCCCACCTCAAGTAATCCCAAAGTCCTGGCATTACAGGTGTGAGCCACTGTGCCCTGTATCTATCAGAATATTTAAAACATTGCTGAGTAATAGCTGCAAGTGTCTACATATCTGTCTTCAAGCAAATTCCATCACTCTGTTAGACAGTACAAAATATTCTATCGGTATTAAGCACATGAGTCATAAGTTTAAATAAATATGGATTCAAACTCTGACTCTGTAACTGATTAGCTATAGGACCTTGGCCAAGATGTTTAACTTTTCAAGTTCTCAATCTTCTTCTGCATAAATAAGGATATTAATAACCTTACAGAGTTCTTACAAGAATGATAAAATATACAGAGTTCCAGGCACATATAAGCACATTAAATTTTGTACTATGATGACAATAATGATTGGTAGACCTTTCAGTTTCAATCATTAACACTGTGTCTGAAGCTTTGCATATGCCTTACAAATTTTTCCAGAAGATATATATGTAAAAATGAATGTTTATATATTTGCATCCTGATTATCCACAAATAATATACATAATATAAGCATAATGTATTCTTGCAGAATCAAATTAAACAGAAAAGGTTTAGCAGTAAATTACCTGTCATTCTGAAAACTGAAGAATGTAATTATTAAAATTAGAGAAATTCAGTGGTGAAACAAACATTAGAGATTCAAGTGACACAGGTCAGAATATCAAATTAATCTCAAAACCCAGAATTCCTAATTGTCTTGTCCACAGAATTCCTTTCAAGTTAGTAAAATATGCATACAAGTAAGACTGAAGATGGATTATGGCAGCAATATGGTATCTATGCTTCATTAACAAACTGAGACTTAAGATTTTTGCCACTTATAACGCATATGGTTACATATTTTCTTTATTAATATTTAAAGCTTGCTGCTTCCACTTGTTCCTTCTTTTCATTTTATTTCCAATAGTCTTTTTCACAAAGAGACTAAGCCTGAAACAATAAAACCTCTCTTATTTTCATTTATTGTCTCTTCTAAGAGAGAAGGAAGTGAGTGGAACAAAGTCTAGAGAGGGCTCTTGTTGCCTTAATCAAAGGATTATTGGATGGGTCTATTAGGAGCAAGAACACTTCTTGAAAGGAGATGTGTATCTGTTCTCAGTCTGAAGAAGTATATTTTGGCACTCAGATTTCTCAGTATTTAACCAGTACGGACTAGTGGTTGAGAAGCAATATAAAGTGCTCATACTCTACAGCCAGACCACCCAGGTCAATGTCTTGCTCTCCCACTCACTAGCCAAGAATTCCTAAGCACATTTCTTAGCTTTTTTTGTGAATTGATTCCCTCATTTTTGAAATAAGAATGATAATAGCATTTAAATTATAGATTTGTTCTGAGAATTAAGGAATTAATTTACATAAGGTGCTTAAATTAATTCCTAGTTCACAGTATGCACTCAGTACACATTGTGGTTTTAGTTTGAATTCGTAGCTATTTCATTCAAAAAAGGAATTTTTGTCCCAATTTTCATTACTTCTGTTGTTTTTTCTGAGTGCCTAGGGAAGACAGCAGACTTAAAAAGCCTTTTTGAAAAAGTATATATTAATATATATGTGTGTATTTATGTATTAATATTTGCATGTGTATAAATGCAAATATATATACAGTGAATATGCTCCCTCATGCTTTGGGAGCTCTGTATCCATTTTCCTTTAACCAATGATTAACACGCAAGTGCAGGTTTCTAATTTTACAGTTTTGAGTTTTCTCACTATTCCTATGCTTTGCTTATCTTTAGGCTTTGTTGAATTAGGATGAGAACTGTAGCTGGGAATCTGGGCCCTGAGTCAGCATCATTGAGAGACTGCTAAATACATGGGAGCCTCTGTTTGGACATAGTCCCTATGAGAATTTTTGAAAAGAAAACAGATTGCTTTGACTTTACTTTGGTTCCAGTAATATCATTTTAACTGCTAAGCTTTATTTAGGCTTTCAATTTTACCCAACAAAAACATTTCCTAATTATTTCTCTTCTTACATTTTTTATCTCTATCTCCAGAGAAATATCTTATGGATCCAGGCCCTAATATTCAGAGGCAGTACAGGGCAGTTTAATAACAGTTATTCTTATCTGGGATTATGGAATCCTTGAGGAAACGGGCTGTATATTGTTCACCTTGTAATTGCCCATGACTAGTGCAGTGTGTGGCACCATGTGGACGGTTTAATACATGTTGCATAAAAAAATTTTCCTACACTATGTTTGAGTATATATCTAATATGTATAAGGGCCTCTGAGCTGCAATGTTTATTGTCAACTCGGCATCTTTGCTATACTGATTAAATTATCCTACTACTGTCCATAGCAGCTTTATGAAATCATCTTCACTTCCTGCAAACCTCCAACTCCCAGCCCCTTCACTGTCAGCTAATGATCTCCACCTTGAAATTTATAAAAAGAATATAAATAATCACAGGGGAAATTCCAAGTTTTCTGGATGTCAAACATTAACTTACTTATATCTGTAGCTGCCCTATCTTACTTTTTCCTTGGTTCCATAAAGAAACCGTCTCTTTTTATCTAAGACCCTTACTTCAACTATTGGATGTCATTGCATTATTTCTTCCTGGGAGCTTACATTATTTATTGTCTCAGATGGATTCTTCTCATGAACTATGAAAAATGTTTGTCTCTTTCATTCAAAACAAAGAGGGGAGGCGAAGGATGTCAATTCAACATTCCTTTTTACCCCTTCTTTATTACCTTCCATTAAAACAAATTGCCAGGAGGAGAGAGGATTGGGAACTTAGTGATCAATGGATACCAAGTTTCAGTTTGGGAAGATGAAAAAAGATTTGGAGATGGATAGTGGGATGGTTGCATAACAATGTGAATGTAACTAATGTTACTGAACTGTTCACTTAAAGATGTTTACAATGGATGGTAAATTTTATGTTATGCATATTTTGCCACAACAAAAGTGAGAAAAATAGTTGTTTATGTGCAAATGTTTCAATTCCTTTGATCCCATTAATTCTTAAGCCCACTCCCATCTGGCTTTTGCTTTTATCACTCCATGGAAACTGCTCTTATTAATGTAATAGGTAAGCTCCATGTTGCTAAAGTCACTGGAAAAATTTAAATTCTTATCTTAATTGACTTTTCAGCAGCACACATTTGATAACTCTTTTCTTATTATTGAAATCCACTCATCTCTTGGTTTCTTAGCTCCACACTACTAGAGTTGTTGTTCTCCATCTCAGTTGCTCCTTTATCCCCTTGCCAACTATTATTTTTTTCCTATATCTGATCATTATGTATTGCAGTATCTCAAAATTCAATCCTAGACCTTTGTATACTTTCATTTGATAACCTTCTCCTAAGCTTTCTCATCAATGTCCATGTGTTCAACTACAACTATATGTGGTAACTGTAAATATATACCTCTGTGCAGATCTCTTTCATTAATTACATACGCAAAAGTCTTCTGCCTCTTTGCATCTTCATTTGGCTATCTTCAAAACACTTCAAATGCAGCACATACAAAAGTGAACTCAAGAACCCACACAGCACCAACCCTGTTTCTGTATCCCACCTCACTCCTCAAATACAGACTTTATATGAGCAAGTGTTCTCGCTCATCAGTGACACCACCATCCAGCAAGGCATGAAAGCCAGAAAACTTGATGGTGGTGATGAAGGTAATGGTTGTGAGAGAGGTGAAAAGATGTGATAGATTTGAGAGATATCTACCACCAACTCCTTGCTCTTTTATTTCATCAATATCTCTAAAAATTATCACATATTTTCATCTCTATCACAACTATCACACTCATCACCAACACTGAGTTTTCCCAGACTACCATGATGTCTTATCTACTGATCACAGATTCCAAACCAGTCTTCCAATAGCCTTTAAACTCAGACTAGAATTTATTGAGGCATGTTCTTTTATTTATACTAGATTAAGTTGGAAGGAGAAAGTTCATGGCTACAATGTACCTGCAGCTGCTAGTTCTGCATAGGTGCTGATATGGCCGATCTGGATCATTCACTAGCCTGGTGAGAAATATATGGAGCCCAGATGCTATGATATGATTTTAGTAACGAATGGGTTCCTTAGGTATGAGATGAAGTAACAATGGGCACTAGTAGGTGAGAAGTAGCAACTGTAGGAAGCCCATAGTCATAGAATTAGAAGGCTAAGTCAACACCAACTATTAATATGTGTCATGTACTATGCTATGTCTAAATCATTTCTTTAGTGAAGGAGAAGAATTAAAAGGGAATTAATGTGATGAATGCTACTATGAAGGCATTTAAAAACTCCTGTGCGAACACTGTGCAGAGTGTTATCCTTTCCTGAGAAGTTTAAGACTTCACAGAAGAAATAGAATTTTAGCTGGGTAGCTGGGGTCTGAGGTTAGATAGGAGTTTGCCAAATGGAAGAAAACACAGATAGAGTCTAGATTTAACCACATCTTTCAGCTGGAAAAAAAAAAAGTTTGCAAATTTAAATTTTATCTTAAAGGTAAACTAATTTTCTACCACTGGATAGTATGGAGAATAACTTTGTAATAAAATACCACCATTCATATAATTTATAATCCAAAAGCTGGGCCCCTTGGTCCCTTTCCTGCCAAACAGGATGTTGTCATTAGGGTGACTTGCATCCTGCTGAAAGCAGTATGTCTGATGTGTAAGGCACAAAGACATTGTTTAAAGAAGCCTTATGATTTTGAACAAACTGTCCCAGCAGGGAGATTTTAACCTGCCCTCCCAACCAGGCACAACAGCCTGTGTTTGTAAACAGAGCCTTATTGCACTAGTGAGAGCAGACACAGAACAGTGTCAGCTCATTAATTGGGTGTCAGCTCCCTACCAGGAAGAAAGCTTAATGAGTCATCTCATCATAAAGAACTGTGGCTCAAGGGAGGGGTGAATGTCTTGGAGTGAGGGGGAAAGATTTGTCCAGCAATAACTACGTGTATAGAAGCTTTAAGCCCACCTGTTGGGATAAAGAGAGAGCAGCATTTGGGAACGGATGGTTTCTCTGTATTCTGCTATTCAGAGGGAAACTTGAGTTTATGAGTTTATAAAAGCAGCAATTACCAGTGTGTATATGCATGTTTATTGGGGGTAAAATAAATTGTAATTATTCAGAACATATTTTTGTATAAATTTCATTAATTATTTTCTTTTTTCGACCAAAATATAAATATTCTCCTACTTCCCTATGTAAAATCTTCTATAACAAAGTCTAATATTGAAACTCCAATATGTTCCCGATGCCAACAGCAAATATTATAAAAAATGTGTTTCATACTCATCAGTTTTAAACTAATTAACAAGCATACAACCTTAAATCTGAAAAAAAAAATTTTCTGGATTTCTTATTTTCTAATCTATCCCAATATTCACATAAGAAGTTGTTCTATGGTTTTCACATAGTACTCCAGGCTTACACCTAATATCAATTGATTTTTAGAACACTATGTTCTTCTACCTTGAGCCATTGATCTTATTAATGTGTAAGATCTTCTAATATTAAAAACGCTAGCCTATTGTTATATATTTTCTACAGTTCTGTTGTTTATATATATCCTGGTTATTAAGCATTTATTAATGAATAGTTTGCAAATATTATCTCTCATTTTGTAGGTTGTCTCTTCACCTTGTTGAATGTTTCCTTTGCTGTGCAGAAACATTTTAGCTTGATGTCATATTAGTCAGGTTTTGCTTTTGTTCCCTGTCCTTTTGAGATCTTACTTAAGAAATCTTTGCTCAGACTAAGGTCCTTGAAGCATTTCCCATTGTTTTCTTATAGTAGTTTTATTGTTTCAGGTTTTATGTTTAAATCTTTGATCCATTTGATTTGACGTGTATATATGGTGAGACAAAGTGGTCTAGTTTGATTCTTCTGTCTATGAATACCTAGTTTTTTGAGCACCATTTATTGAAGAGACTGTGCTTTCCTCAATGTATGCCCTTGGTTCCTTTGTTGAAATGAGTTAGATATAAATATATGGATTTATTTCTGGGTTCTCTGTTCTGTTCTATTTGTTGATGTGTCTGTTTTTATGCCAGAATGATGCTGTTTTGTTTACTATAGCTTTGTAGTATATTTTGAAGTCAGATAATGTGGTGCCTAAAACTTTGTTCTTTTTGCTCGGGATTGCTTTGGCTATTCAGTATCTTTGGTACTTCCATATGAATTTTAGAATTCTTTTTTCTATTTCTGTGAAGAATTTCATTAGTATTTTGATAGGCATTGCATTCAATCTGTACATCATTTTGGGTACTATGGACATTTTAACAATATGAATTCTTTCAATCCATGAACCTAGGGTATCTTTCCATTTTTGAATTCTTTTCAATTTTTTCATCAGCATTTCATTGTTTTCATTATAGAGATCTTTTACTTTTTTGGTTGAATTTATTCCTAGGTAATTTATTTTTGTAGCTAATGTAACAAGTTGCTTTTTTTGACTTCTGTTTTAGATTGTTTGCTGTTGGCATATACAAATTTTTGTATGTGTGATTTTTGTATGTTGATTTTGTATCATGCAACTTCACTGAATGTTTATCAGTTCTAAATTTTTTTTGGTGCATTCTTTAGGTTTTTCCAAATACATGAGTGGGTTAATAAAATATGGTGTATATATATATACCATGCAGTACTATTCAGCTTTAAGAAACTATGGTGATTATCACCTTTTGTATTTTCCTGGATAGAGCTGGAACCCATTCTACTAAGTGAAATATCCCAAGAATAGAAAAATAAGCACCACATGTACGCACCAGCAAATTGGTACTGGTATTAACTGATCAACACCTAAGTGGACATATAGAAATAACATTTATCTTGCATTGGGTAGATGGGAGTGGGTAGGAGGGTATGGGTATATACATACATAATGAGTGCGATGCACACCATCTGGGGGAAGGACACGCTTGAAGCTCTAACTCCAGCTGGGGGGGTGGGGGGGAAGGAGGAGGAAAGGCAACACACATAACCTAAACATTTGTATTCCAATAATAAGCTTAAATAAATAAAAGATTATGTAATTTGCAAACAAGGACAGATTGACTTCTACCTTTCTAATTTTGATGTTCTTAATTTCTTTATCTTAGCCAATTGCTTTGGCTAGAATTTATAGTATTTCTTTTAATAAAGGTAGTGAAAGTGATGAAAGTGAGCTTCCTTGTCTTGTTCCAGATCTTAGAAGAATGTCTTTCAATTTTTTCTCATTCATTATGATTCTAGCTGAGGGTGTGTCATATAGAGTCTTTATTATTTTGAGGTATGTTTCTTCTATACCCAGTTTGTTGATAGTTGTCTTTTATCATGAAGTGATATTGAATTTTATCAAATGCTTTTTCAGCATCTATTGAAATGATCACATGGTTTTTTATTCAATTCTATTAATGCGATGTATCATGTTTATTGATTTGTGCATGCTAAACCATCCTTGCATCTCTGGAGCAAATCTCACTTGATCATGATGAACGATCTTTTAATGCATCATTGAATTTAGTGTTGCTAGTATTTCGTTGAGGGTTTTTGCACTTATGTTCAGGGATACTGGCCTGTAGTTTTCTCATTTTGTTGTGTCTTTCTCTGGTTTTGGTATCAGTGTAATGCTGACTTTGTAGAATGAATTTGGAAATATTCCTCCTCTTCAATGGAATAGTTTTGAGTAGAATTGGTATTAGTTCTTTAAATGTTTCATAGCATTCATCAATGAAGCCATCAGGACCTGGATTTTTCTTTGATGGGAGACTTTTTATTACTGCTTCTATCTAATTATTTATTATTAATCTGCTCATGTTTTCTATTTCTTCATGATTCAATCTTTGTAAGTTCTACATATCTAAGAATTTGTCTATTTCTTCTAAGTTTTCTAATTTATTGGCATATAATTGTTTATAATTTTCTCTAATGATCCTTTGTATTTCTGTGGTATCAGTTGTAATGTCTTCTTTTTCACCTCTGATTTCATTTATTTGGGTCTTCTTTCTTTTTTCCTTACTGAGTCTAGCTAAAGGACTGTTGATTTTGTTTATGTTTAAATAAACACATTTGTTCAGTTAAGCTTTTGTATTTTTTCATCTCCATTTTATTTCTTTCTACTCATTCTTTATTATTTTTCTCCTTCTACTAATTTTGAATTTAGTTTATTCTTGCTTTTCTAATTCTTTTTCATTATTAGGTTGTTTATTTGAAATCCTAGTTTTTAAATGTAGATTTTTATTGATATACACTTCAATTTTAGCAGTTCTTTTGCTGTATCATACAGGTTTTGGTATGTCATGTTCTCCCTTACATTTGTTTCAAAAATATTTTAAAATTTCTTCCTAATTTCTTGATTGATCCATTGGCCATTTAGGAGCATGTCATTTAATTTCACTTATCTGTATAGTTTCTAAAGTTCCTCTTGTTATTAATTTCTAGTTTTATTCCATATAGTCAGAAAAGTTATTTGATATAATTTCAATTTTTTAAAATTTGTTGAGACTTGGTTTGGTGGCTAACATATGGTATATCCTGGAGAATGTTCCAAGTACTAATGTGAAGTGATTTTCTCTAACAGTATGTTGTAATTCCTCACTTTTTTATTTTCAGTGTATCTATTATAGGTTTTTATTTTTTAACTACTGCAAGGCTTACCAAAAAAAACCCTTAAAATTATAACAAGTTATTTTAAAGTGAAGAAAAAAAATTTGATCACAAAGAAAAAAAAAAACAAACAAGAAAAGAAAAAACTAAAATGTGGTGCACACCATCTGGGGGATGGACACACCTGAAGCTCTGACTCGGATGGGGTAAAGGCAATATACATAATCTAAACATTTGTACACCCTTAATATGCTGAAATGTAAAAAAAGTTTTTTAAAACTACATTTTAAGTCTATAACCCTCATCTTTTGACTTTTTTGTCCCAATTTATATCTTTTTATATTGTTTACATTTTAATAAATTATAGTTATTAATTTTGATAGATTTTTTGTAGTCTTTATACTAAAGATATGAGTGGGCATACCACAATTATAGTAGTAGAGTATTATGAATTGGTCTGTGTATTTACTTTTACCAATGAGTTTATGCCTTCAGATTATTTCTTCTTGCATTTTAGCATCCTTTCCATTCAGATTAAAGAAGTCCTGTTAGCATTCTTACAAGACAGGACTGGCTGTGGTGAATTGCCTCTGTTTTCTTTTCTTTCTTTTCTTTTTTTTGTCTGAGAAAGTATTTCTCTTTCATGTCTGAAAGGTAGCTTTGCTGGCTATAATATTCTAATTTGAAAGTTTTTTGTTTTTTGTTTTTCCTTCAGAACTTTGAATATGTCATCCATTCCTTTCTGGCTTGTAAGGTTTTCACTGAGAAGTTTGCTTCCAGATGTATTGGAGCTCCTTTATGTTATTTGATTCTTTCTTTTGCCACTTTTAGGATTCACTCTTTGTTCTTAACTTTTAAGAGTTTCATTATTATATGTTGTGGGGTAGTCTTGTTTGGACTGAAACTGCTTGGTGTTTTTTTAAGTTATTACAGTCTTCATCTTCATAGTTGGCCTTGTTTGTACTTATCCTTCTTTAAAGGACCTTCCAAGAATTCACAGTGGACTGAGCGTTGAGTTCCCTAAGCCTGTGGTCAATGCAACCATTTCAGCACTAGAAGGTGGTCTAAGCCCAAGTACAGTGTGACTTGAAGACCTCCTAGATATCCAGCCCTGGTAGACTTGGGGAAGATAAGAGAGAATTCTCTGGGTTTTCAGGCAAAGTCTCTCACTTTTTTTCCCCTTTCTTTCCCCCAAGTGGAAGGAATCTCTATACTGGGCTTCCTGTATTTGGGGAAAGGGTGACATGAGCCACTGCACCTGGTACCAGGCTGGTTCACACACAAACCCCATAGCCTCACATATCAGCATAATACTATGGCTTACTCAAGGCGTATGGCCATTACTGCCTGGCTACCACTAATGTTTATTCAGGGCCTGGAGCCACTTTAGTCAGCAGGTAGTAAAGCCAGCTGGGCCTCATGTTGTTCCACTAGCACAGTATATTTCTTTCTGGCCCTGGGTGAGTTTAAAAGCAACATTTTGGGGCAACTGCCTGGAATCAGAGACTTTGGGATTCTGTTCAGTACTTTATTTTACTGTGGCTGGACTGGTACCCAATTGCAAGACAAAGTGTCCTCTTCTCTTTCCTCTTTTTTTTTTTTTTTTTTTTTTTTTTTAAAAACCATGTCTGCTGGGATCTTTCCTCTTTTTTTCCCTAGTGGAAAGAGTCTCTTTCCAAGCTACGCTGTGTGGAGTTGCGGGAGGGCTGACATAGGCACTCCTGTGGCCACCGCAGCTGGTGCTGCACTGGGTCATACCAAGAGCCCACAGTCTTCTCTTTAGGAAAAAAACAGCTTTATTAAGGTATAAACTGATATACATAAAGTATACTATTTGATAAGTTTTAGCATATATATGAACCCATGAATCATCACCCCAATCAAGATAGTGAATATATCCATCACCCTCAAAAGTTTCTTTATCTCCTTTGGAATTTCAATCCTATTGTTACCCATCCATGCATTCTCCAAGCAACTACTCATTTGTCACTGTAGATTAATCTGTATCTTCTAGAATTTTATGTCAATGGAATAATAGAAAATATATTCTTTGCTGGTCTAGCTTTTTTATACCACATTGTTGTATGTCCCATTTTTATTGCTAAGTAATAGTCTACTAAGTAATATTCCAAATGTATATACTATAATGTATTTATAAATTCATCACTGATAGACATGTGGGTTGTTTTGTGCATAAGTTTTTGTATGGAAACATGGTATTAATACAAGTGGAATAGCAAAATCATATAAGTGTCCGTTCAGTGTAGAAATTTGAGCAAGTTGCTTAACCTCTTTAAATATAAATTTTCCTCACATATAAAGTGTGGATTATGGTAGTACATAACAGTACTTACTATCTCATAGTGTTTTATCAGGATTCTATGAGATAATTTCTAAAAAGTAGCAAGCATGGTGTCCATCATAAAGCAAATGATTAATGATATTGGCAAGTTATTATGAAATGATATTGAAGACATAGGGCAGCATATAATGAATGACCTACATTTTGATAGAGTGTAGATGAGTATTAAGAATCAAAGTAAGAAAAATTTCTGGAAGATAAAGTTGGAGACAACTCTTAGTTCTCTCCATTAACACTGACAAAATTTCCTTTCATAACACTTTTGGGTTCACATTTTCTAAGGTTTTATTTTTTTTAATTTAGCAAGGGTATTTGTAGATCTTAACTATCCTATTTACTGATAACACAGCAGATACATGAAATTATACATAGTTTAAAATAGGGTCCAGTAAAAATAAAAAATCTAACTTCAGAGCTTAGCATGATTTGTGGAATGAAACTTCTTGATTTTAGCGGAGTGGTCATGAAACTTTATTATATTTTAGTGGAAAATAAATTTCTTTTCAGGAACTTCAGTTAGAGCTCACCATCAAGACATATAACTAGCAAGTGAACTGTTCTCCAATTATTTCATAAATATAAGTCATTTCCTCAAAGAATGGACCCCATTCTGAGATTGGGGACTATATCTTGAATTTCTTTATGTCTCTCATAACAGTAAATACAACACTAAACATATCAAATAGAAATTTTCCTTTAGAATGTTTTCTTTTATTGTCATGGCCTTTCCTTCCTTACTTTTATTTTTAAATATCCATATTTCCCTTAAATAGTAGCAGATGGAAAAATTTTCATTTATCCTATCTAGACATGACTTATTGCTCTTCAAGATACAGTGGGACATTCTTTGTTCTTCTCTCATAGTGTTTGCACTTTACCCTATATTTGTGTGCTTGTCTCATCTACTAGACTGAATATTTAGCATTCTTTAAGCAGGGTAATAATAACAGTACTGTTTCATGCTTTCCAATTTATGAAGCTTCCTCAGACATATCATTTTATTCGATTCTTATCATACATTTATAAAGTGGTAATTTCATTATGAAATTAAAAATACTGTTCAAAATTCTTTGTAATTCAAAAAGCCTGCCTTAAAACCAACGTACACCATTATCTAGTAAAGTATACTCTTAGAGAAGTTACCTAGCTACTCAAAACCTTAGTGTTTTGGTATTTTTTACCTGTTGCTAGAGAACATTATAATGAAATGATATAATGTGGTCTGCCTAATGCTTGATCTATAGTTGTACTCAGTAAATTTTAGTTATTATTAGCAATGGCAGAGCAATAGCAGGTAAGTATATCAAGTTTGAATTGTCAATAAATTTTATTTCCATCATCAGTCTCTGCTTCTCCTCTCCCCATTCCATAATTTGAGGTCGTAGGAGATGAGAGAGGGAGTACACGTATGCATATAAAACAATATCTCAATCTATACAAATTTGCTATTTGTCTTTGAATGTATAGTTTTGAATGTCTCTGCAGTATCTTTTATATGTATTTCATTGCTTAAAGCATTAAGAGATTAAGTGTAATCTAAATGATTGATTAAATTTGCTGACCTTTGAATAAGACAATTTTTCTAGCCAACTCTTGGAAATGCTTATGGTTTGAATTATTGTGATTGTTCTTTCCCCCAGAAATATCACTCTCAATGACCCTATGGATAATAAGATTTGGGAGAAGCTAGCAGACATTTTTATAAGGGTCAAATCTGTGACACTAAATTTTTGGTATCTGATATGTCTGTAGCCGTTTTTTCAGTGGTTAACTGCAATCTCTAGAAACAATTTATGCTATTGACTTCAGCATCTTGACAGCCTGGATGATGAAGCAGAAGTCTGAGCTTAAATCAAAAGATCTTAGTCTGAGTCCCTGCTGATATTTTCTACATCTGATAAGCTTTATCACCTAAAAAGGTTGTAAGAAGTGTAATATTAATACAAACGAAAGGAGCTCTCCTTCAGAAGAATTTATACTTTGAACATTTTTAAGGATATTTCCAGCTTTTAGTTACTGAATTAATAGTTTGTTTTTTTTTTCTCAAGAACACAGTTGAAAAGGAACATTTCCTCAGACAGTGTTACAAAAATATAAATGCCCATATTTTCAGAGGTGATATGCTTATAGAGTAACAAACCTTTCCATGCATGGGTCAGCCTCCCTCATGCCTCTCTTTCAAAAGTTTAGACTTGGGATTCAACCTTAAGAGTTATAAGAGGCAACATACTTTGTAAATTCCAGCTAAGTAAATTATAATTACAGTCCAAATTCCAATTAGGAAATTTCAGCATTGCTAAGCTGAGGAATGAAGCTTAAAGATACAATTAATATGAGCTTATATTACAGGCTTTAATGGAATTAATAAACTCTATAACAATAAATTATTATCCAATCTTGAACACAGGCAAAAGGCTCTTGCTGTCAGTAACTAGTAAAGCAGCCTACCTTCTATTGGCTGCTTTTGAATAGTGTTATTTTATCAAGTAAAACCCTGTAACCAGTGGACTTATGGTGTAGTTGGGTAATTTTAATGGAAAAATAAAGAGAAAAAAAGCACTTGGAATGCCACAGAATAAAGTTGCCATTTAATCCTCAAATATGAAAAATGCAAGCATTGATTCTGAACTATTAATATATAATATAAAAGAAAAAAATTAGTTGAAAAGGCAAGAGACAGTAATTAGGGGGAAAAGATGCCTTTTTTTGAGGGAGACTAAGAAGACCTAGGTCCAAAATGTTAGGAAAACAAGAAATAAACATAGGATTTTGGTTAGAAACGCAAGCATGATGTATCACCTACTCCATGTCTCTGGGCCATTTCTTATCAAGATAGGGATAAATTGATTGACACTTTCAAGAGATATTAATGATTCCACTCAATAAGCTATGTTTGGACAGAACATATCCAAGCAATTTATTGATATAAATTGAACCAAAAATCTGACTGTATAAAAGCCCAGACATTCTCAGTATCTCTGGCATTAATAAAATCATATACTTTTTAACCTAAAATATCCTTTTTTGTGAAGATCAAATGACAAATGCAGCAAGCATATTATTTATTTAGACAATATTCTTTTAAATTAAAGATGGTTATTGTCAATTCCACTGTTCAGAACTCATTTAAACTGTATTACCACCTCACAGACCCAAATACAAATGCTCCAAATACTTATATTTCACAGTCACATTGAGAGTAGGGGTTTCAACATATGAATTTTGGAACAGAAGATATATAGACATTAAGTCCATAACAAGAACTGAAGTATTTAAACACGAATTCCCACCAATCATTGGTTAAGTGTCTCCCCTGGAAATTAGTTCCCTGGCACTTCTGGACTATCACGTTGAGTAAACAAAAGGGCTTTAGCAATCAGTGTAAGCCCTTACATAAAGAAATGCAAGTTCTGGCAATTGGAAGTGAGGCAATTAAAGTGGTAAAGAGGAATATGAAATTGGATGTCAACAGCAACTGCTCTACTTCTTTAAATAAAATTTCCTGAATAGCCTACAATAATTTAACCATTTAAATGAACTTAGCCATGTATTTGGGAACCCAGAAATTCTCGCTTCACTTCAAATCACCAATCTAAACGTGCAATAAGGATCAGGTTTTGCTAAATTAGCATATTTTGTAATTTTATTTTTTAATCATTTGTACTTTCCATGTGTCAAAATAAGATAGCCACAGTTCTTAAAATCTAGAATTAGTTTCAAGTTTAGACTTCTTTATGAGAAAATAGGAGATTGCTTTCATTTATTCGTAGTTTCAAACTGCATTGGAATTTTTATTGTACTTTTATTTGCTTTCTGTATTGAATTTACCAACACTTTAAAGTCAAAATTACTGTTTCGAGTCCTACACCTCAGCAGCTTGTTCCAGTATAACACAACTCTTTGTAGTCATTGTTTGGAAATTTTTCTTTTTAAAATTCACATGAAAAAATGTTAAGTCACTAACATAAATTCATTTATTCTCCTTCCTCAGACCACACTTATTTATCCCATATATATTCTATTTACATATATTTCCAACACAAATGTAACAGGTAAGGTCCATTAGCATATGAGATATTTTAACTAATTTCTAAAAGATAAAAGCAGGAGGAGTAGTTTTGGGTATTGTGGAAAACTGGAAATAAAAGTGAACTTGCATGGAGACATTTGCCTCACACATAGAGGGCAATACCAGGAAGAAGGGGACCACTTTCTAATACAGAATCAGAGAATTTTAGTATCATGCAGTGCTGATAGAAAACATATTTGGATAGAAAGTTCGCATGAAGATAAGGATATATTTATTGAACTAATACAAAAAAAAATAGAACTCAACTTGGATGTGATCACTGAATCTGCATGGCCTATATATATTTCTTTCATTTAAAAATATTATGGGGGTACAAAGGTCAGTGTCACTAATCATTAAGGAAGTGCATGACCTGTATTAATATGGACAAAGTAATGCTTGCAGATTATTCATATACTACTTTGACAATCAACTGGCAAATATACTTAAGATTGTAGAACATAATATAACTGTTATCAAACCAGAAATGATGGGAGTTCAGAGGTGGAAATTTGGAAAGAAAGGCCACCAGACATGATGGGGTGATCGTAACCTCATTCCACAGAGAGGGAAATGAACTTATACTATCTGTGCTGACAAAGTAAGGAACAGATATATTAGAAATTTATGTAAAAGTTCATTCTTTAGTACATTTCCACAACTTCTCATCCATGATTCCAAAATTCTAAGAGCGCCCCAAATCAGAAGATTGTCTCCCCAAATCAATTGACTGTAAAATTTTACTTAATCTTAACTCACTTCATAATAAAATTTTACCAAAAAACCTATAAAGTTACTTTTAGCTTTTGTTTATCACACTTGTGGTGGATATACATATATTTTGCTGTAGAAATATTAAAAGATTTTCATTACAAATCTGCTTCAGACTCTGCAGGGGATCTTACATATTATATAACATATTATATAGTAATATATCTTTAAAGTAATGTTTTTCTTAAGTATGAAAAGTTCTGAATTTCAAAAATACAGGTTTTACTTAAAGGAATTGAGTAAGGCATAATGTACAGAAATAAAAGAATAAAGACATGTTTGAGAACAATAAATTCCAAATTCAAGAGGTAGTTAGTTACCTTTTGGGGGAAAGAAAGGAGAATATGACTGGAAGACCTATGGCAGAAGACCTCACTATAGTGACAATATTTTATTTATTAAACTGAGTAATGGTCACATACATATTTGTTAAAAAATATATTCGTTTATCGATAATAGTTCATAACGATAGAAGTTAGCCAAAAGAGAATTTAGGAATAGTGATGTAACCATATCCAAAGTGCATGGAAAAAGGAGATGAAACTAAAAAAATTCCAATGTGCTCAATATTTTTTAGTCGTAACAGAAAGACAATAGACATTGATTATATTTTCACAAATCAAGGAGTTGTGTATGCATATTATTTAGGGATATGGATTTAACTAAGAATAAACAACAAAATGAGGTAAAAGTCATTACTTTTAGGAATTAGGAGTGGGAGTGAGACAGAGTATTATTGCTTTTAATCATGCCCATATATTACTTTGGTGATAACTTTAAAATGTAATTTAAAAATCAATGAACACTGATGCTTTTCAAATAGATTATACAGATGAATAATATCAGTTTTTATAGTTTTTACAACACAATTCCTATTGTTTTACAGCAAAATGAGATCTACTAAAGAAACATCACAGGGAAGATAATTATTATGAGAATAAAATGCATGATGAATGTGAAATTGCTGTGTAGCCTGCAAATCATTAAATGTGTGTGTGCTTATGGTTTATGTTAGTGACATGTTTTTAGATTATCCAGAGTTACATGGAAAATAGTATATTTGCAAATAAAATACAAGTGACTCCCATTTTAAAAAGTATGAGATCCTTTCATATAAAAAACAATGACCATTGTCTATGAAACTTAGATAACCTAAATTACTACTAAATACTACTAAAAATATATAAATATTACCTCAAAGTCTTTTGGTCTTGGATACATCTTTCTGATTTTTGTTGTTACCCTTTTTATTCATTATCAAGATTCATCAAGCTTCTTCCAAATCATCACTTCTAGAGCTTGCTGCCTTCTCACTCACAGGAGGGCTGTCAGAAAGTATCCAGCCATGTAACAGTTCGTTATATCAACAATGGTGGATACTTTCTAGACAGGCTTTGTAACCTTTAACAAAGGTTACTTTATATTCCATGGAGCCTCTGTATTAACATTTCAATATAATACAAAGTTAAGTATCATTCCATATTGTCCTCCTGAGCACATCTTGGAATTTTTCTCCTTCATACCTCTGTGCCTGATATGCCACCTGCTTGGAATTTCTATTTCTCCTCCATTTCTTGTTATCCAAAACTCCAGGGCCAGCTCAAATGCCATTTTTCTCACAATGCCTTCCTTGATTATTAAGAAATTTGTTTGGAGGTTTGCTGCTATTTGGAACAGAGTGGAGAAAACCTGACTTGGCCTCTGAGATCCATGCTCAAGAGCACCACCAATTATATTAGTATTTGAAAATAATGATGAGATATGTAATCATTTATTGGCCTTTTATGAATGGTAAGGAACCATTCATTTCTTTACTCTGTAAATAAATATCTCAGAGCAACTACTTTGTGTCAGAAGTAACAATATTTCACTTTTCATGTTTCTAGAAAGAAAGCAGATTATGCCTCACTATAAAAACAGTCAAACCCTATTAACAAGATCAGATCATAGACCCATTAAAAAAGTAAACGTTTTACTTTTAGAATGTTAGCTATGATCTAATGGAAGATGAAATGCAGTGCATTTCAACTAAAAGTCAAAGGTCAGAAAGAGGAAGATGAGCTTCATCTGCATTGTGACTTTTGGCATAGAATTTGCCCTTCCTGATTAATATTTTCTTTCTATATAGAATATATTCTTTTTTTTTTTTTTTTTTGAGACAGGGTCTCGCTTTGTTGCCCAGGCTAGAGTGAGTGCCATGGCATCAGCCTAGCTCATAGCAACCTCAAACTCCTGGGCTGAAGCAATCCTGCTGCCTCAGCCTCCCGAGTAGCTGGGACTACAGGCATGCACCACCCTGCCCAGCTAATTTTTTCTATATATATTAGTTGGCCAATTGATTTTTTTTATTTATAGTATAGAGGGGTCTTGCTCTTGCTCAGGCTGGTTTTGAACTCCTGACCTCGAACAATCCGCCCACCTTGGCCTCCCAGAGTGCTCCCTCTCACAGGCATGAGACACTGTGCCTGGCCTCTATAGAATATATTCTTAAAGACCTTTGAACTCAAGCACAAGTTTATGGTATCAAAAAGGTTAAGTACTAACATAAAGACAGTCATTTTTGTTTTCTAAAAGTATTTCTTCTTAGTAACCACATTCAGTATTATTTGTGAATATCATGGGAAGATACACTTACTTCCTCTATGAATTACACAATGGCTACTACTTTCTCAGTTGTATCTCTGTAGTTCTTTCAATATTTGCCTGGGAACATTCTATCATATGTGTTAGGTATTCAATTAATTGTTTCTTTAAATTAAAATACTCCTCAGTGTCTTCAGGTCCATATTCCAGAGCTGATTCTAATTACTATAATTATCCATTGAAACAAGATGCTAGTAAATATAATTTGAAGTTACTATAAAACAATTTTAAATCATCTAATTGAAAGAAATGATCTTTTGAGAAGGAGCATAGTCATTTTAATTCAGCTTTCTCTTTCTTCTTTGAATTTTTTATCTCTTTGACCTTTCCAGTATTTAAAGAATGACAACAATGTTCTGTCTCTTTAATATAAGTAAGTTTCGAAAAATTAGTGACTCTATTTTTATATCTAAGAAACTACATGTAAGAAGATTCCTTGGTGTAGTTCATTTTTGTAAATGTCTTAGCTTTAATACTGTGGACACCAAGAACATGTTGAGTCTTAACATTAGACTTCACATTACAGTAGATAGATGGAGATAGGAAGGAAGAAAAAGATGGAAGGAAGGAAACACAATGGAGGAAAGAAGAAAGGAAAAAGGGAAGGAAGGAAGGAAGGAAGGAAGGAAGGAAGGAAGGAAGGAAGGAAGGAAGGAAGGAAGGAAGGAAGGAAGGAAGGAAGAAGATACTAAAAACCATCATTTAATAATCTTACTATTTGCATGGTTCCTTATTAAATTTTCAGTATGAAATTGTTCCATGTCTCAGCTTTCTTTTGATATTTTTGAGCAATTCTTAAATTACTTCCCATTTTTCTTTATATTTTGCTATTTCATGCAAGGGAATATTATCTATCTCCTATTTTCTCTTGCTATGTATCAGAGCACTTACTTTTGCAGTCCCACTTTTTTAATAGATCCATTTTTTTCTAATGTTCTAGAGCAATTTGTCTTTTTTTCATAATTTTAAAACCTCTCTGCCTACATATTTTACTTTTTAAGGACATTTGAAATAATTATTTTAATGCAAGATGCTATATAAGAAAAATCTCATGATAAGTGTATATCTACAACTAATATCTTAAATTCACACCTACATGTATAGCTGTTGCTCTACATAATTACCAAAGTGCACAAAGTGCAGATAGATTATCATGTAGCATCTGATGGCTGCCCTTATGCTGCAAAGTGTGTTTTCAGAAATAATTTCCTGCCACATTCCTGACTGTATTTGCAGCCTGAGTTGATCCCCTCTCCTGCTGTTCTCTGATCTGCCCCTGGGTTACTAACAGCCCCAACAGACAGACTGGCTCTTGCTACCTGCTGCTCAGACACAGATTAACTCACTACCAGCCATATGGGCAAGGGACTACATAAATTCCTCTCCTTTTGCTTTTGCCTCTTAGAAAAGTGAATGGACAGTTTTCTGGTGGAGAGAAAAACAACCTGGTGGCGTGCAGGCTGGGCAGTAATCACCTGCACACAACACAACTGGCACCTCCATCTGCCTTTCGGCTGCTATTTGTGTGAAGGGAATGGATTACTGCATTTGGTGCTACTCCTGTGTTGTTAGCCACCGCCATTTACCTCAATTAGAAAGTCAAATAATTAAATTCCTAATTCATATTTGTGTTATTTACAACAATTATTGAATATATGCATTGTTAAATAGGGTTTGAAAATGTTTCTAGAATTAAAAAAATATAAATTATTTTGACATATCTTGTCAAATGTATTCAAAAACCTATTTTATGCTTAAGTATAGTAAATAAATGCTCTAAGAAATAGTGTGGTGAAATGAAAAGAGCATAGACTATAAGTTTTCTGATCTGGGTTCATTATGACTTTTAGCACATCCTTTCTTGTGTCTTAATTTCCTCTAAAATGTGAAAGTATACTATACACTATAAACTGTACTAAAGAATAATCATAAAAGACACATGGTTCCATCATAAAATACTATTGTTAGATATTGGCTTTTGGAACTCTAAAGCACAGGTTATCAAGGATTCTTTATCTAAATTTTCAAAATACTAAAAATTATTTTTCATTACAAATAATGAACATAAGATCATAACATTAACAAGTCCAGGGGTTTAGCATTGCATCACTCTTCAACTCATCTTAATTCTTCTCCCTAAAAAGATAGCCTTTTGTAGATTTTTATAGATAGAATCATTGAAACCAAATAACTCTGTTTGAAATTAATAAGCAATCAAAAAATGTTTTATTTTATTAGGGTTTTTTTCTCAGCTGGAAGTATAAATTTCCTAACCTGTTAATTACATAATACTCCATAAACTAAGACAATATTAATATTTTGTGATTGCAGTAGTTTATGTGAAGGGGAAAATTTGGAAATGGAATAAATAAAATGATTTCTAATAGTTATCTTGGCTTCACTACATTTTTCATTTTCTTTAAATTTAGACTCCCTTGAAGAAATTTTAAAAATGAACTAATATTCTGTAACATTATTATTTTTATTTTATTTTATTTTTTTTCAGTATATAATGGGGCACAAATGTTAAGGTTATGTACCTCGCCCTTGCCCCCGACCCCTCGAGTCAGAGCTTCAAGCATGTCCATCCCCCAGTTAGTGCGCATTGCACTCATTATGTATGTATATACCCATCCCCTCCCCCCCAACCTGCCCAACACCCGATAAATGTTATTCCTATATGTCCACTTAGGTGTTGATCAGTTAGTACCAATTTGCTGGTGAATACATGTAGTGCTTATTTTTCCATTCTTGGGATACTTCATTTAATAGAATGGGTTCCAGCTCTATCCAGGAAAATACAACAGGTGCTGTATCACTGTTGTTTCTTATAGCTGAAGAGTACTACACGGTATACATATACCACATTTTATTAATCCACTCATGTATTGATGAGCACTTCGGTTGTTTCTACCTCTTTATAATTGTGAATTGTGCTGCTATAAACATTCGAGTGCAGGTATCTTTTTCATAAAGTGACTTTTGTTCTTTTGGGTAGATGCCCAGTAATGGGATTGCTGGATCAAATGGTAGATCCACTTGTATCGCTTTAAGGTATCTCCATATTGCTTCCACAGAGGTTGAACTAGTTTGCAGTACCACCAGCAATGTAGGAGTGTTCCTATCTCTCTGCATTTACACCAACATTTATTGTTTGGGGACTTTTTGATAAAGGCCATTCTCACTGGAGATAAGTATATCTCATTATGGTTTTGATTTGCACTTCCCTGATGATTAGAGATGTTGAGCATTTTTTAAAAAACTTATCAGCTTGAATGATTTTCACATGGAAATATTATTTATAAAATTGTTTTTAATTTATTTATCTCATTTTTAAAAAATTTGGATTGCCTCATTATTAAGGCTTTTGTATAAGGAACACTAATGTTAATTTGCCATTGATTTTCATTGACAAAAATAATATAATATCAAAACAGTAATATTATTATATTTCTTATATATTATATTTGATTTTACCTATGTTTTACTTGATGTTTATTGGATTATACACATGTTTTTATACATGTGTATGTCTTTAAAAATATATCTTTGCCCAGGTACATATTACTTTAGAAAAAAAGGTATTTAATCAAAATAAACAATTCATAATGACTAATGAAAATGTATTCTTCTATTTTTATTAGCTTTTATTTTTAATTGTTTATAATAAAGACAGGAAGTGAATTTTAATTGACTTTGTATACCACTGTGTATACCACCATTACCTGATATTATTAATTACAATATAAATCTTTAAATGTTGAATAGGAGCAACCAAGAATAAAGGAGACTTTTGTGTCCCCTTCCTATTATAACATCAGGAATTATTACATTTGCCTAGTACATTAGAACAAATGAATAAATTAGTGAGATGATAAATGAACTGCAATCACTTATAGATGACAGACCATGACAAATATACAGTGACCTACTAAAATTTGTTGAGCCCAGTATTTATTTTAAACTATGTACGATATTTCCATTAAATATGTAAAATGAATTTTTTTGGTTAAAATATGAAATTGGCTGTTACCTATATATTATTTTTAATCAATCCTGATCTACAAGTTGCAAAATAATCCAAATTTCTGGCCTAGAGCAGATTTCCCACAACCATTTCTTTCTGCTCCTCCTCTCCAGTCAGTGCAACTATAAACCCTGTATACAATGCAAGAGGTAGCCAAAGGAAAATTCCAAAAGGGGAATATGAGGTAGCCCACACTATCTGGCACCCCACAACTGGCAGGACTTAATAACAAAAAGACTTATGATCCTCACACTCAAGAGAAGTTGATTCAGGAGTTTCCCAGCCCCAGTGAAGCAACAAAATACAGCCCAGGTTGGTTCATTTACTGCCATGATTGAACAAGAGTTCACCAACACTACCAGGTGAACATGGCATGACATGACATGGCATGACAAGCAAGGAAGAGAATACTAGACAACTGGGCAGCAACAGCAAAAAAGATGCTATCAAAATATTAGCTCAACAGGGGGGAAGATTTTTTTATCCCTGTGGGCATGAGACTGGCCTCCTTGAATGAGATCTGTGTGGTCAGTTGGGCAGCAGCATCAAGTGGAACCCTGCTACCAGAAGCAGCCACACCAGGGAGCTCTTTTGCTCCTGAGGGTCTGAGAGTCAGTCCATTGCTGGAGATACTGGGTTAGGGAAAGAAGACAACTGGCAGTGGGAAGTTCCACCATGACAGTGCTCTCTGTCCCACATAGACAAGAGAATTCCACCACAACGAACTCCTGGCTACAGCAGTTGCTTGATTCCAGAGGGCCAGAGAGTTATCTCCCCTGCTGAGAAATACTTGGAAGCCCTGGTTATGGGAACTTTTTCTGCCCTCCTCAGGCTACAACTCCAGGCACCAGTGGGACCCCAGCAATACCAGATGAACAAAGCAGACTAAAATAATACTACAAATGCTCTGAAAAAATTAAACTGCCAGAAAAACAGCAACCCACAAAAGTATGCCAGTACCTGGTGGCTAAACCTAAACAGAGAGACTCTTTTCCAGAATAAGAGATTTTAATAAAACCAGAATCTCCTAATGTGGTAGACAAAATATCAAGGATACAATTGAAAATCATCCAGTTATACAAAGAAATAAGAAAATCGCAACTTGAATGAGAAAGACAATCAACTGGCACCAACACCAAAATCAATTACATGTTAGAATTTTAAGACAAGGAGTTCTAAAATCAGTGGTCATAAAAATGCTTAAAAAATCAATTACACATTGTCTTGAAACAGAAAAAAAACCCCATAACATCTAGCAAAGACAGAGAAGTTATGAAAAAGAATCAAATGGAATACAAAACTTGAAATATATAATAATAGCATTGTAAAATGCACTAATGGGCTCAAAAGTATAGTGGAGATCAGTGGATAAAATCGGTAAACTAAGCTAATTAGTTTAAAGGATAAACTTTAAAATGGAGAAAAAGGATTTTATTAGGACAAAATTAGTAATTAATTAGTAAACAAGTTGTTGATCTACTAACTTAGTAGATAAATATAATTTACCCAATTTGAACAAAAGAGAAAAAATAGAATGAAAAATAAACAAAAGAGCCTTGACCTGTGGACAATATTAAAAAGCCTAACTTTGCATCATCAGAGTTCCAGAAGGAGAAGAAAATAGAGTGGGTTTGAAAGAGTATTCAAAGAAATAATGACTGACAACTTCCCAGATTTGGCAAAAAACCACAAACCTACAGATTCATGAAGTTGAATGAATTCTAAGTAAGATAAACTCAAAGAAATTTATTCTAAGACAAACTACAAATAAATTTCTGAAAATTAAACAAAAAAAATTGTTGGAAGTAGCCAGATGTGAGATTGTACCACAGAAAGTAGTAAAATGTTGATACTAATAAACTGTGATAAATCACATGTGTATATTATAATACCCAGAGAAACCATAACAAAAACTATACAGGGAGACTTGCCCCAAAATACTATCATAAATCAAGATGTACCCGTCAAATGTGTTCATGTAATCTACAGGAAGGCAAATAAATAGAAACAGGAACAAAGCCAGGGGAAACAGAGGAAAAATAATAAAATGGCATACTTAAGTCCTAATATATTAATAATTACTCTAAATGTAAACAGTCTAAATATACCAATCAAAAGACAGGCTTGCAGCAGCTTGAACAAAACAAACAAGCAAACAACCAACTATACTCTATTTATAAGAAACTCACTTCAAAATAAGCAACATGTATACATTGAAAATAAAAGCTTAATGTAAACAAATCAGTAGCTTTCAGGTACACCAATAACAGTTAAGATCAGAATCAAATCATAGATGCAATAACTTTCACCGTAGCATCAAAGAAAATAAAATATTTAGGAATATATTTAATGAAGGATGTGAGAGACCTATATATGAAGAAATACAAAACACTGAGAAAAGAAATTGTAGAGGATGTTAACAGATAGAAAACCATATCATGCTCATGGATCAGCAGAACCAATATTGTTAAGATGTCTATACTACCCAAAATGATCTACAGATTCAATGCAATCCCTATTAAAATACCAACATCATTTTTCACAGATCTTGGTAGTAACATTCACAGATCTTGGTAGTAACATTCATCAGACGTCGGGCAGGTGGGAGGGGAGAGGAGGAGATGAGTATAGTCACACCTAATGGGTGCAGTGTGCACTGTCTGGGGGATGGACATGATCATAGCTCTGACTCCAGCAGGGAAAAGGCAATATATATAACCTAAACATGTACCCCTGTACATGTACCCCCATAATTTTCTGAAATTAAAAAATAGAAAAAATAATTCTATGCTTTGTATGGAACCAGGGAAGACCCCTTATAGCCAAAGCAACCTTAAGCAAAAAGAGAAAATTGGAAGGCATCAATCTACCAGATTTCAAGCTATACTGCAAGGCTATAGTAACCACACAGCATGATACTGGCACAAAAACAGAGACATAGATCAATGGAACAGGACTGACAACCCAGATATAAAACCATCCTCATAGTCTCAACTGATCTTTGACAAAGCAGACAAAAACATACATTGGTGAAAAGAATCTCTATTCAATTAATGATGCTGGGAAAATTGGATAGAAACATGTAGAACACTAAAATAGGATCCACACCTCTTACCTTTCACAAAAATCAACTCATAATGGATAACAGACTTAAACCAAAGGCATGAAACCATAACAATTCTAGAAAATGTTAGAAAAACTCTTATAGACATTGGCCTAGACAAAGAATATATGAAGACCCCCAAACAATCACAATAACAACAAACATAAATAAATGGGACCTGATCAAGTTAAAAAGCTTCTGCATAGCCAAGGAAACAATCATTAGAACAAACAGACAACCTACAGTTTGTGAAAAAATATTTACAAGCTACATATCAAATAGAGGATTGATAACTAGAATCTATAAAAAATTCAGGAAAATAAAAAAGAAAAAATCAAACAACTGCATTAGAAGGTGGGGAAAGTACATGAAAAGAAACTTTTTGAAAGAAGACAGACTAATGGCCAAGGAATGTATGAAAAAATGCTCAACATTTCTAATTACTAGGGAAATGCAAAACAAAACCACAATGAAATATCACTTAACTCCAGTGAAGATGGCTTATCAAAAAGTCCCAAAACAGCAAATGTTGGTGTGGATGAAGAGAGAGAGGATGAAGAGAGAGTGGATGAAGAGATATGTAACCAAAGTCTTTTGTACCCCTGTAATATTCTGAAATTAAAAAAAAAAAAGAAAATGAGAGAAAATATATACCATGTAAACAACCTCTTTAAAAAACTTCAGAAATACCTATATTATTGTAAGACAAAGTAGACCTTATAGCCAAAAATTTACTATAGATAAATAAGGGGTATTATATAATTACAGAAGGACCAATTCACTAGAAAGACATAACAATTCTAAATGTGCTTATATCCAATGAGAGCATCAAAATACATGAAGCACAAACAGAACAGAAAGGAGAAATAGGTGTAGCCACAATTGTAGTGGGGACCTCAACATAGCCCTCTATCAATAATAATAATAAAAATAAGAAAAAAATCAAAGACATTGAAAGTAGGAAAATAGAGAAAATCAATGAAATAAATATCTCATTATTCAAAAAAAAGTAAACAAAATTGATAAATTTCTAGTAAGAATGACAGAAACAAAAAGAAAAGACACAGATCACTAATGTCAGAAATGAAATAGAGGATATCACTAGATGCTGTAGTCATTGAAATGTAATGAGGCAATATCTGAACAACTTTATTCTCTTAAAATCAACTTAGAAGAAATGAACCAAATCTTTGAAAACTACCAACTACCAAATCTCACTGAAAATGAAAAAGGGAATTTGAATAGTTTTATCTCTACTAAATAAATTAAATTTGTAATATAAAAACTCCTAAAACAGAAATCCCCAGTTCCAGATAGTTTCACAAACATTTAAGAATTAATTATTTATATAATTTTATACACTCTCTCCCAGTATTACTCTAATACCAAAAGCAGACAAAGACAGTTTTTTTTAAAAAAAAGGCTGATTTCGCTCTTGAAATTAGACATACTTATATTTCTAATATCAGGAATTATCTAATCCCCAATAAAATATTAGCAAACTGAATCCAACAATGTATAAAAGAAACTATCTACCATGGCAAGGTAGAACTTAGTCTAGGTATGCAAGGCTGGCTCAACAATAGAACTTCAATAATTGTAACTCATCACATCAACAGGCTAAAAAGAAAAAGCATATGAACATATGAATTTACATAGAAAAAGTATATAACAAAAATTCAAACCCTATTCATGATAAAGAAAACCTCTCAGGAATCTACAGTTAACATCATACTTAATGGTAAAAAACAAAAGGCTTTTTCCCTAAGATCAGGAACAGGGTAGGGATATATCCTCTTTTCACTCTTATTTAGTGCAGCACTGAAGTTCTAGCCACTGCAATAACACAAAAGAGAAAAGGAGAAAAGAAGAAAATGCAGAAGGAAAGAAAGAAGAGAGAGAGAGAAAGAGATAAGGAGCGCCGGGCGCGGTGGCTCACGCCTGTAATCCTAGCACTTTGGGAGGCCGAGGCGGGCGGATTGCTCAAGGTCAGGAGTTCGAAACCAGCCTGAGCGAGACCCCGTCTCTACCAAAAATAGAAAGAAATTAATTGACCAACTAAAAATATATATACAAAAAATTAGCCGGGCATGGTGGCGCATGCCTGTAGTCCCAGCTACTCGGGAGGCTGAGGCAGTAGGATCGCTGAGCCCAGGAGATTGAGGTTGCTGTGAGCCAGGCTGACGCCACGGCACTCACTCTAGCCTGGGCAACAAAGTGAGACTCTGTCTCAAAAAAAAAAGAGATAAGGAGGGAGGGAGAGTGGGAGAAAGACAGACATACAGCAAATTGGAAAAGATAAAATAAAATTTTCCCTATTGGCAGATGACAAATTTGTCTATGTAGAAAATGCCAAGAATTTAGGCGAAGAGGAATTTCTATACCCAATAAGTGAGTTTAACAAGATAGCAGCATACAAAATCAACATAAAAATATCAATTTAATTTCTATATACTAAAGATATAC
The DNA here is from genome assembly GCF_040939455.1 of Microcebus murinus. Classification (NCBI taxonomy): domain Eukaryota; kingdom Metazoa; phylum Chordata; class Mammalia; order Primates; family Cheirogaleidae; genus Microcebus; species Microcebus murinus. The sequence continues at coordinate 73,271,066 of NC_134104.1, read as the reverse complement.
ATGTGAAAAAAATAAAAACACAATACCATTTATAATCACTCCACCAAAGATAAAATCTTAGGTAAACACTTAATAAAACATACGTATAATTTGTATGCTAAAAATTATAAAATTATGATGAAAAAAATAAAGGATGACCTAAATAAATGAAGAGAAATATGTTAATGGATTGGAAGATTCAACACAACAAAGACATCAATTCTCCTAAATTCATCTTTAGGTTCAATGCAATTCCTATCATAATTACAGCAAAAGTGTATTATACACAAAGTAATCTTAATATTTATATGGAAAAGCACAGGACCTGGAATAACTTAATTAATCTTGATAATGAAGAATAAAGTAGGAGGAATCACTCCAGCCAATATTAAAGCTGACTTAAGCTTCAATAACCATTACAGTGTGGTACTGGCAGAGAAATAGACACATAGATCGCTAAAACAGAGTAGAGAACCCAGAAATTGACTCACACAAATATGTTCAACTTATTTTTTGATAGGTTGTAAAAATACCTCAGTGGAACAAGGATACCCTTTCTACAAACTGTGGTGAAAAAATTGGACATACAAAGGGAAAAAAATGAACCTCAAGCTAAGCCTCACACTTTATACAGAAAATAACACAAAGTGGAACATGTACTTAATGTAAAAGGCAAAACTATGAAACTTTTAGAAAAAAATAAGAAGAAATCTTCAGGATCCAGAGTTAGGCAGTGTTCTTAGACATGATACCAAAAGCAGGATTAATAAAAGGACAATTTTATAAATTGGACTTCCTCAAAATTAGAAACCTTTGCTTTGTTAAAACCTATATTAAAAGGATAAAAAAAGCTACAGATCAGGAAAAATTATTTTCAAGCCACATATTTGACAGATCAAATATGCACAAATAAGCATATGAAATATGTTATACATCATTAGTCATCAGGAAAATACAAATTAAATATATGATATATCACTACACACATATCATAATGGCTAAAAAATGGTGACAACATCAAATTTTAGTGAGGATATAGAAAAATTGGATCATCCATACATTGCTGTGAGAATGTAAAATGGTACAGCCACATTAGCAAGCAGTTTGCCAATTTCTTTAAAAACTAAATGTACAAAATTATCATCTGCCCCAGCAATTGTATTCTTAGGCATTTAACCCAGAAAAATTAAAATTTATGCTCACTTACAAATGTATATGTGAATATTTAGAGCTATATGTTCATAATAGCAAACATTAGAAATAGTAGATATCCTTATATAGGTCAATGGATAATCAAACTGAAACATATATGCTATGAAATAACTATTTTACAATGAAAATAAACAAAGTATTTATACATGCTATGAATTAAATGAATCTCCAGAGTATTTTTCTAAGTGGAAAAACCCCAATTTAAAAATATTACATACTGTATGATTTATATAATTTTTTTAAATAACAACATTTTAGAAATGGAGAAAATATCATTAGTTTCTACGGGATCATAGGTGGGCAGACAGGGAAAGGTGGTCTTGATATAAAAGTGCACCAGGAGGGATCCTTATAGTTATGGAACTGTTCAGGAACCTCACTGTCGTGGTGGATACAAGAACCTATACATATGATAGAGATCTATATAAGAAAGACACACATGTGAATGGGTGCAAGTAAAATAGAAAATCTGAGTAAGAGCAAGAGATTGCATTAATGTCCATATCTTGGCTGTAATCTTGTACTATAATTTTGCATAAAGGCACCATAGGGAAAATGAAGTAAACAGTACATAGGATCTGTACTCTTCTAAAATTATCTATATAAAATTTCCAATTAAAAATTCTCACAGCTGCAAAATTACTTTCTTAAGTTAATATTAGCTGAATGATAATATGGCAGTAGAAGGCTAAACATACAATCACTGAAAATATTGGAATTAGCTTGTTTTGGCCATTCCACAATGTATACATATTTCAAAACGTATCATGTTGTACACCATAATTATATAGAGTTTTGTTTGTCAATTAAAAATTAATTTAAAAGATAATATTTAATAATGGCTCTAAGAAAAATACAATTTTAATATTAAGGACTTTTGACATAACTTGAGTGGATAAGGTGAGGTTTTGTGAGTCAGTAAAGTAATGGAATTTTCTGAGCACTAGGAAGTAAGTATACTCTGGGTGTCGTATATTTAATTTTCTCTCCTACCAGTAGGCTTACTGGAGACCATTCTCTTAAGTGAAGTATCTCAAGAATGGAAAAAAAAAAAAAAAAACACAGCACATGTATTCTTTAATAATTTGCAACTAATTGATGGGCACACATGGGCATAGAAAGAAGTAAAAATTGATGGAAATCAAGAAGGGAGGAGGGGTTGGGTAAAAACCTACCTAACAGGGACAATGAACATCGTTAAGATGATGGGCACACTTATAGCCTTGACTAAAGCATTATAAAAGCTATCCATGTAACAAAACATTTGTACCCCCTTAATATTTTGAAATAAAAAATTTAAAAATAATCATGGCATTTGATAATAAATATTATAAAGCAATGACAAAAATAATCTAGTACACATACATTGTATACTTTGCTTATTAAAATACTGTGATATAATTTATCTCATTTAATATCAAAATACAATATAGGCATTTTGATATCTTTTTAATAAGTTCAAAACCAAGACTGTTAGAATGTGTATGGAAAGTACACTGCATTAGTGACATGCCTTAAAATATAAAGCTTGAAAACAGGTCTAGATGCTCCATTTTTGACCTTTAATCCTGTGATTTCACTATAATTGTCGATTATTTCACAATCCACAATTTATTTACCTATTCTATTGCTGATTCAACTTATTATCTGACTCAGGCTGTCGATCCTAGGTGAGTGGTTTTGTCTTTCCCTCATAGCTGTATTAGTGACATCTAAATATTCTCTTTGAAGGAGGTAAACTTTTCCTGTTTACCTTGATCTACTCCACAATGCCTGGCTGCATGCTTTATACATATTCTTGCACAGAAACGTAACTTTTATAAAAGTATACTTCTACTATTTATCTAGCACTTACTATGTACCTGATATCACATGAAGTATTTTACAGACATAATCTCTATTGGTCCTCAGAATAACCCTGAAAATTAGCAATGATAATATTCAAAAGATGAAAAGATAGAAACCCAAGACATTAAGGGAGTCACAGTTGCCAAATCTGAATTTGAACCCATCAGTCTGAACCCAAAATGTGTTTTCAAATACAATAAACAACTAGATGAATACATTGATGAATGATTGAATGGATGGGCAGACGAAATGGTATCAGAGTAAAATGGGAGATGTGTAATAAAATACACTGGCTTTTTACAACTAAAGCCTAATGTTTAGAAAGCATACAAATATTAAATGTATAACTTTATAAAATTTGCACAACAGTATTACCTTGTAATCAGCATCCAGGCTAATATATCGAACATTTCCAAAATCACAGAATATTCCCTCATAAGTCAATTTTATCAGTTCTCTTCCAGAAGGTAATCATTGCTTTAATCTCTACAGGCACCGATTAGTTTTGCTTATTTTTGAGTTCTATATAAATGAGATTATATAGTAGGTATCATTTTTTGTTCAACTTCTTTCACTCAATATGATGCATCTTGTTTTATGCATCAGTAATCTGTTTTTAATTGTCAAGTATCATTACTTTGCATAATTTTTACCACAATTTATTTACCTATTCTATTGCTGATTCAACTTAGTTTGTTTGATGGATTAACTAACTTGATTGTGGTAACTATTTCATACGTATGTATATTAAATCAATCACATTGTACAACTTAAAACTACACAATTTTATTTGTCAGTTATACCTTAATAAAACTGAAAAAAATTAGAGTTGTTTCCAGTTTGGAGCTATTTTGAATAAAATTGCTTATATCAGTGCAACTCGAACAAATTTATACGCAATTAATTTATTAAACAAACATTTATACAGTGGTTCCTATTTGCCAGACACTGTCTGGAATGCCTCAGAAATAGTCACTTAGACCTCATACAAAACTTATGACATAGTTACTATTAATAGCTCTACCATAAGATGGGGAAAAAACAGCAATATTTAATTGAATTGAGATTTGAACTCAGGCTATCTATCCCCAGAGCTATACTCTTGATCTCTGTGCTACATTTCCTCTCACTATTTAGACATTACATATTTGTAGTAACTAATAAAATAGCTAACTGTATTGTAACTATAACCCAGACACAAAATTAAAAAAAAAAAAATTCTGGATTAGTTCATTTAATCTTGACAATATTCCCACCAGGGCAATTACATTTATCCTAATTTTACAGCCAAAATGTAGGAGTTTCAGTAACTTGCCCATACCTACACAAGTATTAAATTGAAGAATCATAGATTTTTAACTCAGTTTGATTCTAATGTTCACATATTAAATGATTGTGCATGCTGCCTCCTATGCAAACACTTCTACACTTTTTATAAGACAGCACACTTAAAACAACCATGACTATCTCTCCATTTAAGGTTTGGGTTTATAATCTTCCAGAAGCTAGAAGGAAATAGCCACATGTCAATTCTGAGAAAAGCAGAGTGGCCTTATTAAGAATTCAGTTTTTGTTTAGTGTCTAAAACTTATTATTAACCTATCACTTGAACTTGGCTAGTTGTCTATTGACTTTTAAGGCACTTTTACCTTGGTTTGTTGACTAATTCTTGAGGTCAATACACGGAGCACTTTCTGTTTTAAATGAGAAGCCCAGATCACTTTCTGTTTGGAAACCTTTCATCACTTTCCAGCTGACTTCTGTAGTCATTGCTCTTGAGAACAGCTTGCTAAAGAGCCAAGTACTCTAACAGCTTGCCCTGGAGCAAACTATCTTTAGCTTCAGAAACTGTCTTACCTGGGTCTTTTGTGTCTCTTTTGTATGTGGGCCTTCTCAGGATCAGTCGAGGCCTTTGTGGTAACCCAAGGTTAGATATTATCCTTTTGTGCCAAAGGGACAAGTCAGAGAATAAAAATAGAGCATTTGAGCGTTCGTTCTTAGAATAACGTTTCTTTCTCAGAAATTCTTGACAAAGACACCATTAAATATTGGAAAACTAAATATTTTTATTTGGCCAAAAGCAGCTGTCTGTTTCAGCCCATCTTTGTTGTAGTAAAAGAGCTCTTAAGTAAATAAAGCCTTACCTGAAGCTTTACGTATTTATGTAGGAAGTTATGCATATAAGGAAAGAAGACAGATCATGTAAAATCACACAATAGAAGGCTTTTATTATTTAAAGAATGTGATGTTAATATATTAAATTCTATAACATTTTATGAGGAAGTATCTGCTCAGATCAACAATAACCATTAAAATGCAGCAAAACTGAGAAGTATAAATGTCTCTTTAGCTTTTAAAATCTTTTAGTATAAAAATTTTCATTAACAGTCAACAGTCAAGAAAACATTTCAATGAACACGTGTAAATCTTATTACCCAGACTCAACAACTAATCAACTTTTTTCCATTTTTGTTTCATCAACACCCTCGATTGTTTTTATTATAAATACATTTTGGCATAATTAGTGACAAAAGGCCTTTTGCATCTAACAGAACTTTCTAAAAATGTTTTATTTTTCACCCAGAATCTAGATGATTCTTTTAGGGTTTCTAAGTGAGAACATGAAACAACATGGAAAAATAATGATGACTAAGTATAAAGTGACTAAGAGAAGTGGTATATAAATAATGTGTACAAGTAATATATTCCACTTAGACTATATCATAAAAGATCTATAATGGTATACTCTTTTCTAGAAGGTAAATATTTTAAAAGATGCAAATATTATCACATAATAATATAATATAATTTTCAATTTTAAAGTATTTTCATTTATTATATATCCTTATTTGATCTTTGAAACAAATATGAGAGGGTTTTAGGGTAGATATTTTTATGCCCATGTGAGAACTGAGAATCTGATGCTTAGACATGAAAGTATAAAAGGTGACTTGGCAGTCACAAATAAGCAGTGGAGAGAGGCTTTTAACCAAAGTTGCCTGGATTCTGATGATTTTAGAGAAAAAATAGAAAAGACCAAATTATGCAGGGTCTCTTTTGGTGAATAAAAAAAAAATTAAGCTTATCTCCCTTTATGTAGTTAGCATGTACATGGATATTGGAAAAAGAGGAACAGGGAAGATAATGTCCTAAGTATTCTTTATTAACTTGAATACCCAAATAATCAAATAACTTGAATAATCAAAATATTACAAAATTTTTTAAAAATTTTAAGTGGAATCAATCTAATAAAAGGCATGAAGTCTGCCTCTCACTTTACACCATAGTGTGCTCCAAAACTTAATTTTTAATTTGTTTTTTGATCTAGGAATGAAGCTTCTCTCAGAAACAGAATGATGATTAAATCTCAGATTAGTCCTCAAGACTTGATTTTGCCCATGCAATACTGAGTTATCATAAAAATCTATTTACAATTTGTAAGACTTTTTTAGGGAAAAAAGTCATCTGCTAGCCATTTCTGAATGTCAGAAACATATCTTTCCATATTGTGCATGCTACCTGCACCTAATTTTTCCACTCCAGCAGCTCCTATAGCTTGAAAAGGGGGACAGGAGGGAAAGGAGAAAGAGCTCGTTGGTGTGTAGGACAAGATACATACATGAAGCAGAGGATTTATTGTGCACTTTTCTCCAGCAAGGAGAAAAGTGTGTTCAACACCAATAATCACCTTTAAGAGTATACATATATCAGACTTTCTGGAGACAGGAAATGCCTGAGATTTGCATTCAAAGTAAAGCACTACAGGGTTAAAAACTTCTAAAACATTAATCAATTTAAGATTATTTATGTAATATGAGCAACTAGTGTAGGTAAGTCAGGTTTCCTGAGAATTGTGAGCAAGATTCAAATTCTAACTCTCTAACTTGATAACTATTAAAAATTGTCTTTCTATTTAAGTCATAATTTTCAAATCTAGACCATTTAGAGTAGGAGAGACTACAATTGAACTCAAGAATTGTACTATGTTCTCTATGAATGCTATTTAACCTGAGTATACTTTTTGTTTCTTTTCTTAGCTACAATCTTTTTTTAACTACAAACATGTATATAAAATATATACAGTATATTGAAAGTGTTCTCTTGTCTGAGATTCCAACAACATATAGAATATTAAAACTAGAGAGAATGATAGCAAATGATAAAGAGTTTATCTTTGTTAAAAGAGAAATTAAATGGGTGCCCTTTGAAATTAACATACAGCAAAAAATTTTTAAGTTAGTATCTTATCTCCTTCTTGGCAAGATTACAAATGTCTTTTTGGTGGTTTCCATGTTTTTTTCAATCCAGTAACTGAGTATTTCATTGGTTGGCCTATGAATCTATTGGATTAAGCCAAGTTATGCTACAGTAGGCAATAACTCCCAATTGTAGTAGGTTTTCATGTTTATATTTTGTTTATATTACATACCCATGGGTCACAGACAAGTCTGTTACTCTCATCTTCATATTAATAAAATCCTATGGGTCAGCCTCTGTGCAGAATATTGCCGATATGTAACAGATAAAAAAAGGGCCCTGTGTGTCTTGCATTAGGATTAATCGCTCCAGCCTGGAAGTGATGTGTCATTTCCTTTCACAACTCAAAGGTGATACTGGTCACATGGCCACTCAAACAGAAGATAAATGAGAAAGTAAAAGCATCCATATTCTCAGAGAAAGAAGTGAACCAGAGTATGTGATATACATTACTAACAACTATCTTGAACGTGTTCATGTATTGTCAAAAGTTCTATGCTCTGCTTTCCTCGGGAGCATCATCTCTAAGAAAACCCTAAGACCAGAAGCTGGAATTTGCATACAAATAATTATTTGTAAGAAGCATTATTATTCTATAGGGCTCTTCCCTAAAGAGGGACTGTGAAAAAAAGAATGATAGGTAGCCTGAATGTTGCTTCCTTGTTGGACAGGGCATTGGTTGCATTGAAGATAACCCTCCTGTTACTGAATTTGGCACTAATTTCAGAAACAAGAAAAATGACTATGTCTTGAGTTAGGTTGGCATCCCAAGAGGTAGATAGAAATACAGGGAGTGAGATCAATATTTAATGTATCCTCTTTTTGTGCTTCCACAAGCACTCTTGTATAACTGTATAACCAATGATTTTATACAGAATTAGATACTAAAATTAATTTAAATTGGAAGATATATTTAATATTATTATAAAATCAAAAATAAAATTTCTTTCAATCATTTTGGGTTGGATTGCTAACCTTCACCCAAGTCATTTATTTTTATTTTAATAGAAAGTTCTCCAATTTTATCTAAACTTCTCTATACAAATAATTCTAGGAAACAAGGGCAGAATTCACATTCAAAGAAAAAAAGGTAATAATTTTAAAAGAAATAAAATCATATAGGGTATATTCTCTGAACAAAATTTAATCAAATTTGAATCAACAAAAAATGTTTTTAAAAATTTCTAAACTTCAAAAATTAGAAAATAAAATATTTATAATTGAGTGAAAATAAAAACAATCTAGTAAAAATTAATGATCAAAATCAATGATCTATGGTTTCACTTTAAAAACTTAAAGAACTAATTAAATTCAAAGTAAGTAAAAGAAAGAAATAGTAAAGATAAGATCAGAAATTATTAAAACAGATTCTGGAAAGCAATAGAGAAAAATCAGTGAAATAAATGCTATTTTTAAAAAAGAGATATAAAATTGATATTCTTCTAGGGAAGCTGAGGAAAATAGAGAAGCTCAAATTGCTAATACTAGGAATGACAGATATTACTATGTAATATTGACAGATATTACTATGATCCTCAGACATTCAAAGGACAGTAATGGATTATTATGAACATCTTTGTGCCAACAGATTTGACAACTTAAATGAAAAAATTCTTTAAAGATACAACTATAACTTGACAGGATTAGAAAGAACTATATTGTCCAATTTCAGTTAAGGATGTTGTGTTCACAAATGTTCTCACTCACCTGTAGGAGCTAAAAAAATTGAGGATAAGTGGAATTGTGGTTATTAGAGGCTGCCAAGGGTAGAGGGACGGGATAGCGGGGAGAAGTTGGTTAATGGATACAAAGTTACAACTAGATGGATGGAATAAGTCCTAGAGCTCTGTAGCACTGTAGGGTGAATATAATTAATAATTTAGTGTATATTGACAAAAATTCAAAAGGGAATCTTTTGACTGTTCACAACACAAAGAAATAATAAATGTCTGAGGTAATAAATATGCTAATTACCCTGTTTGACCATTACACATTATATACATGTATGGAAATATCACTCTCTATCCTACAAATATATATAATCATTATGTGTCGACTACAAAGGGAAAAAGAGGTTGTGCTCATAGTAAAAATATATTTAGGCCCCAAATGGCATCATTGATGAATCCTACTGACCTGCAAAGGTAGAAATATAGAAATATTTCACAAATTATTTCAGAAAATGGAGGAGTGGAAACTTCTCAAATTATTTTACCATCTTATATAATACTATCAAAATAAGATAATGACATTACTATAAAAGAAAACTACAAACTAATATTCTGAAGAATTAATAAATTAATAAGATAAGTGAAGTTTATTGCAAAAATGCAAGGTTTCTTTAACATTCAAAAATACATCAATGTAATTTGTCATGTTGACAGAATAAAGGGAAAAAATCTTACTATTGTCTCAATATGTGCAACTATACTTGCACATATTTCAAGTAGGAACGTAAAATTATACAATCACTTTGGAAAACAGTTTGGCAATTACTTATACAGTGGAAATACATTACCATATGACCCCGTAGTTACATTCCTAGATTTTTACCAAAAAAAATAAAAACATATGTCTCTTCAAAGACTCATACACACATATGCATAGCTACTTTGATTCATAATAGCCCCAAACTGAAAACCACCAAAATGTCCAAAAGCAAATGAACAGCTAAACAAATGATAACATATACAAAGGGAATAGTACTCAACAGTAAAACTAAATAAAACACTAATCCACAAAACCACATGCATAAATCTGAAATCATTATTTGACAAAAACAGCCAGACACAAACATGTATCCTAAGTGATGTCATTCATATGTACTATAGTTTGGGAAAAGGCAAAATTAATGATGAAAAGCAGATCAGTAGTTGCTTTGGGTTTGGGGTGGGGGTGAATTAACTGCAAAGTAGCATAAAGAAATTTTTTGGGCTGATGGAAATACGACATACCTTGACTGTGATTGTGTTTATACCCAATATGCTTATATTTGCCAAAACTCATCAAACTGTAACCTTATAATGGCTATACTTTCTTATATGCAAATTTTATCTTAATAAAGTTGATTTTAAAGAACAGCATCAACTAGAAAGCTTTCTGGGGATTCTGTGCTCAAAGCTGCATGGTCAAGGTTGTACGTAGTTCCTTCCTTCCCACAATATAATAAAGCTCTTCTTATTTAGGTGCCAACAAGCCAAGTCAGTTCTCCACCCAGGGTGCTGAGCTCTTAATGAAACCAAAGGCTAAAAGGTGAGCCCAAACTGCCCCATAACTGCTTACTCTGGAAAAAGGCACCACCACCCCTCCAGAGGTAATCTTCTTAAGGATGTAAATTCATAGGAAACATTTTTTTGTGGAGTTCCTTTCCTATTCAGACATTCCTGTAGTGTCTAATTTTTTTCTCATTCTGATATTTTGTTTTGTTTTTAATCCTGCCCAGTATGATGACAGATTTGTAGTCTGGTAGGGTGGGCAACTAGGTAGATTAATGAATTAGTTCATTCAATATGTAACAAACTTTATCAATCCTGTAACACTGTGTGGGCAAAAGGTATTAAGTGGACAAATGGGGCCCCTAATATATATTTAAAAATGCAAGATGAAGGGAGATTTGGTTCTTTATCTCAATGTTATTCAGTTCTCTTTAATTATTCAGTTCTCTTTAAATTAATTTGTAAAGAGTAGTGGCCAGGGAAATGAAAACTTTCTTTGTGAAGCATCTGTGCTCAAGTGATAATATTTGCACTAAGAAGCGGGAATTGGGGCCATGTCAGCACTGGTGTGTAGAAAGACAAGGAAGGGCTTTTTGATTAGACGAAACTGGTTTTCAAGCCAAGCTCTGGTTTTTACCATGTTAACGAGTACCAATGTTTCACATGATTGGAAAACAAATGTATCTGCTTTATGTCTTATTTTGGAAACCTTAGAAAAAATAAGAGAGATTTATAAATCAACATTATGGAATTAGTTGAATGTAAGCTGTATATCTTAATTGTATTTGCTTCTTAATAATTATTCATAAAATGGGATGATACACAAAGAAACAGAGAAAAAGATTGTGGTCTGGAAATCTCATAACAAATGGCATTTGTTGAGTAATTGCTCAACTTTCAATATTTTCTAAGTGCTAAAGACATTTGTCTTTTTTAAACTTAACCAGTTTGGTCAATTTACTTGATCAAGTTTTTTAATCTCTTTAGGTCTCATCTTTCTCATCTATGAAAAGGGCAAAGAATACCTACTTTAAAGTCCAATGAAGTGCCAAGAACCATTATAGGTGTTCATATCAATGCTTTTTGAATGGAGATCAATGGAGATATAGCAGTAATAGTTTATTCTTTAGGGTGGCATTCACTGAAAACACATAGTTCTCTGAATGCTTTCTATAAGTATTCAAACTTCAGCCCCTGCATTATATTTTCTTGTGTTAAGACTTGTCACTGTTACCAGTTAGGAAGAGTTGGTCCTGCTGCTCGGATAACTTAGTTACTCAGTGAGATAATATTTAATTTTCCTTTTTGCTTATTCTTTTTAAATTTATTACTTATATTGGCTGTAGATTGAAAGAAAACCGCTAGCTGGTCACCAAAATCTACTAAATTTCCGACAAGATATCCTTTAACATGGATAGTGCCATCTAAAGAAGATTTACCCTGTAGAAATAGGTTCACAAGCTATATTTTTTGCTCAATTAGTCAGTGCCTTATGGTTATCAAACCAAATCTATTTCAGAAGCTTGACTGATTGGATCATTAGGTTAATGAACATAAGTGATAATGTGATCCATGCTGACCAGTGAGATTCAACTAGTTTCAAAGCTAGTTTGCCACAATTGGATAGTTGATATCCTTAAGGGATGAGGCCATATCAGTGGCACAGTGTTGGTGCCTGCTACTGGCATGTCAGATATCCAGCAGTGGCTATAGCAAAAAGCCTTAGTAATTGTGAATGTATGATACTGGACTCAGCCTTCATAGCTGCCACCGTAGATATGCCATTCAGGTACCCATGTACCAGCCTTGGAACGGCCACAATCAATGCCTGGCTGATGTCAATTGTTCAAGTGATTCTGATTCTTGATTGTTTATTGCATCTTCAATAGTAGATCCTTTCTGGTGAGAATTACTATGCAATTCAAAAATGTTCACATTTTATGTACACTCTCATCCACATGTCTTAACCCCCAACTTCCTTGTCGCATATTTTCCCATCTCTCTCCTTCTGCCTTTCTCTTTCCATGCTAAGTAGATGGTCAACCAGGTGCACTAACAAAAACTCATTTAAGGCCATCTTTGAGTAAGGCAGTAATGGAGGCTCAGTCCATTTTTTTCTTATACTTACACACTAAGTCAACGCACCTGGTCACCTCCTCTGTCAGTTAGTCATAGGGGTCTCTGACAGGCCCCCTATGAAAACAGATATGAGTTGAAAGATGCCCTAGTGTAATAATAATACTTAGTAAAAGTATTTATTGATTCCATTCTGTTAGAAATTGATGATGGACTCTTTTGATTTTATTAGCCTGAAGAATCTAGTTCTTGATGGGGAGCTTTGCCTGAGCAGTCACTTAATCTTTTGTCAGAAGCTTGGTTTTTACTTGCGCCCACTAACATAGCAGGAGCTGTGTTTCCAATAGTGTGTATTTCTCTGCTGCAGATGGTACGACCTTGCTCCAACATTTACAAAGGTTTACAATAAATTCTATGCAGAATTCCACCTCCGGTATCAGGATTATAAAACCCAAAAGGGTTTGTATCACAAACCTTGTATCTGCTTGTATCACAATTTTAACCAGACTACAGAGACTTTTTCTGATCATTCTCAGCTCCATTTGATGCTGGTAGCTTTCCATGCCACCTGGTAAATGGGTTGGCTTAGTACTGCCAAGTGAATAAAAGATGCCTCCATAGCCTGAGGAGGTCTAACAAGCAGAGTGTCCCCTTAATTGCCATGGGAGATGTGGAACATAATAGTTTGTTCTTGATTTTTGAAGAGATGTCTTAGCAAGTTCCTAACTACTAGACCCCTAAAGTTTCATGATGTGTTAGACCCTTGAATCTCTTTAGAGTTTATCTATTATTTTCTAGTACACATGTAGCCTTGCAAGTCCTCCCATATGCATTCCATTTCTCACTCACTCATTCTGATTACTATGAGGTCACTGAGACAGTAGACCAATGGATGTTTTCAGAATGATCAGAGAATCTAAGTCCTTTGGGCTTTATATAAGAGAATGTGGGTGAACTCTCAGTGAAAATAATCATATATACAGTTGCTTATTCTTTCAACATGATTGCAAACTGTATCTTGCCCTCTATAGAGGTAGAAAATAACACATTCACCCTTATCAGTGGCTACACACGATATGCAAGAGGCTGTGTTAATCTAGCAAAGATAACATATTTTCACGGCAGCTAAAATAGGGACTACTACTTTAAGTTTGTGGTAGTTCATTTTATCTGCCAGGTTCCGTCTTATTTTTCTAGGGATGAGAATGGTAAATTGAACGGAAATATGATGAAGAGCTCTCGCTCTGAAGAGAATAGCACTAATTTACCATTGACCTCAAAATTAGATACTGTTTCAGATTGACTATGTTTCCTGAAAAATGATAGTTTCTGAAATTCCCACATGGTCTTCCTCACTTTAACAGCTCCTACCACACAGGCCAAGGAACCAATGTGAGGGTTCTGCCAACTACCAGGATTTTTTGTTCCAATGATACATTCACAAACTGGGAAAATGAATATTCTATGAGAACCCAATGGCATCACTGTAAGAGGGACCGTGGATGGAGCTCCTCTTATTCTTTGGCCTAAAAATGCCCCTGCTATAATACATGGGCTATATTGGCACTTTTAGTTTCTAGGTGTCGATTTTAACTCAAATCTTGTCTTTGATAATCCTTGAAATGTCTGAATGTCCCTCTTTTCTTAGTATATGTTTACTCAGAAAATGATTGTATGTCCCTTTGATATTAGACTGGAGAAATTATTAGTGCACAGTGTATAGTATACATTAATTATATGTATTAATACAGTATACTAGAGTTGATGCATAGTGGGTTTTTTTTTTTTTTTTCATATGACTATAGCCTCTTTTTTGGTCAGTCAGTTCCCAGGCCTGAGAAATGACAAGGTATACTCTGGTGGATGCCACAAAGTGTCACACAGACTTCCTCTTATGAATTAAGGAATTAATTCTCCCAGCCTCCAGGAATGTTGTCTGCTGACAGCTCATAGTTGAGTCACTATCTAGGAGTATCCTGTAGTCAAAGGTAGTTAGCCAGGTGCAGTGGTATATATCTGTAGTCTTAGCTAGTCAGGAGGCTGAGGGGTTATCAAATTCATTCAATACCTTTTTCAACATTGTGTATTGGGCTGGGTACAGTGGTTTACACCTTTAATCTCAATACTTTGGTAGGTCAAGGAAGGAGTATTGTTTGAGGACAGGAATTTGAGACCAGCCTGGGCAACATAGTAAGACTCCATCTCTCCAAAAATAGAAAAAATTAGCTGGGTGTGATCCTGTAGCTACTCGAAAGGCCAAGGCAGAAGGATTGCTTAAGCCTAGGAGTTCAAGACCTGCAGTGAGCTATGATCATGCCCCTGCATTCCAACCTGGGTAACAGAGTGAGACTCTATCTCAAAAAAAAAAAATTACGGATATTTCAGACAATGAATAATGCTAAATATTTTTTTAAAAAAATCTTCACAGCAAATAAGTTATCTAGGGATGCAATGAAAACATTCTCTAGTGATGAAACTGAAGGCATGGTTGGTAAATGCTTTTTTAATACTTGATAAAAATCTAAGTTGCTGCTTCAGGGTAGCATCCAGACAAAAAATACTTTATAGAGTTTAATGATGTGTCTCAAAAATCCTCTCTATCACACAATAAGGCTAAGAAGAAGCTTAAAGATATTGTTTCTCAGCCACCTTTACAGAAGCTCAAGTTAGAGAAGGACTTATCTTGATGATACTTGTGGGTATGGTTTTGTCTAATAAGAGTACACCCAAGTGAGATTCAAAGAAGACCAAGAAAGGTTTTAAGAGAATTATATTTGTGAAATGCCAGTATTTTAAGACTTAAAAAGACTGATAAAGTGCAGAATAAAAAGAGATCTTTGGACTCCTAAATTTCAATAAGCAGAAAGCAGAATAATATGGAATACCTTTTACAGTAAAGGAAGGATAACTCAGGGGAAAATCAAAAGTTCAGAGGTTAGCACTAAGAGCCATGAAAAACTATTATTCAGACCCTGAATTTTAATCAAGGAGGCTACAACATGTACCTAGATAGATATCAAATTTACTATGTACCAATGACTCCTGCTTGCCTGTTTTTTCCCAACCCTTTTGAACAGAAATGTCTACAGTGGTTATACTATGCCTATATTACCATGGTATGCTGAAAAATAGAGGAGTTATTTTGTCTGTTTATTTCAAAGATCTAGACCTCTACTCCAGGAACTATGAATGAGAAGCTGCACCCAAGGAGTGATTTAGACTTTAAGTTGATACTGTAAAAGTATAGGACTTTTGTGGGGTCTTTAGGAGGGGTAAGTATATTTTTCACATGAGACAAATGTAAATAAATTATGGCCAGAGGGCATACTGTGATGGTTTAAAACTAGGCTCAGAAATTCTTTGACAATTCTCCTTTCAAAAGGTAAAGCTTAATTCCCACCTCTCTCCAGCTCTTTTGTGTGTGTGTGTGTGTATGTGTGTGTGTGTGTGTGTGTGTGTGTGTGTGTGCTGGATTTAATAACATATTTCTAATAGCTTGTGGAAAAAAGTGCTGGTGTGTAAGTTAGATAATAAAAGACATTGTGAAGTCAGCTTCTCTCTTGGATCACTCAACTGTGGGAGAAGTCAGCTATTATCAACAATTGCAACAGTGGCTGACATCCTGTTTGCAATCTTAAGAGAGACCCTCAATCTAAGGGCACTCCCAAATTCCCAGGTCACAGAAATTATATGGTAATAAATACCCATTGTTTTAATTCCTTAAATTTAGGGGTAATTTGTTATGCAGCAGTAGATAACTAATATCATCACTGATAACCTGTAAGAGTGATGTTTTAGTTTAGTATTATGCAAAATTTGAAGAGTTCATATTCAGCTTTCAGTGACAAATTTTCATGCATAATAAGTAAAAATGTGTCAGCAAACAAGAGGCCATATTTTCCAAGCTAGACTTACTACTGAATTAATAGCTAGACTTACTACTGAATTAATATCCATTTAGGCACTCTAAATTGTTTGACTTCTTAAAGATAAGCATAGAAAAGCAAAAGTGTAAAGTCATATCTCACATATCCAGTTTACAAATGAATAAAACTGTGACAAGTTTTTAAAAAGAGTATGTTGCACAGATTTTATTTTCAGCACATTCAATTAAATCAAATGGAATATTACAAGTTTCAATCACTATTTTACTATCCATGTCAAATGAGAGTTTCCTTCTTTCCAGGTTGATTTTGAAGTGCTATAAATGAAAACAAAATGTAAAAATCTTTGTTCTCCTTAGAATTTAGGTACCATCACCATAAAAAAAGAAAAACTTACCCAATTAAAAAGTGTGGAAAATAACGTACCGGATTGTGAAAAAAATATAGAAAAAGAAAAGTAGTTACTAAGCCTCTGCAATTGCCTTTATATGAGCAGTCTTTAATCTAGTTATTGAGAGCAGAAGACAAAAAAAAAAAAAAAAAAAGAAAGTATTTAAATACTAATTCTGTAAAGTAGCAGAGGAAAGGTCAGACATTTATCTTCAGAGATATAGTTTTCCCGGAACCAAACGTAAACTAGAATGTATCTAAAGATTTCTTATATACGTGACAGAGTGAATAATGACTTCTTGGTGCTATGCAACATCTGGATCAAAAGAATAATTCTTGTAGAGATGATGTGTATGGATTGAAAGAGCAATGCTAAGTAATAAATCAATAGAGGGTTATTTTGTTTTGTTTTGGTTTTTGCAGGTAATGAGATCAAGGGGCTTAGGTAGTTCAATTTCAGCTCTAGTCATCATATAGTATAGAAACGGAATGTGGCATCTACTGGAATACTAGTGCAGCCATTTGTTTATTTGCCCGAAACATCAGCATATCTTATCCAACATTTGCAGATGCTGTATTGCCAGTCAGTTCACAGCAAAATTATTCTTTACATGGCTGTTGTGCTAATATTCCATGTGATTGGCTGAAGTGAGAGTCTGAGTTTGAATATGAGAGAAGCAAAATTATTACTCTTTTTTGAACATCCAGCTTTGTATTTTCATGAATATGTAAAATGTTCTCTTAGTTTTCATTACTCTGTGACGGCACAACTGACTTTTTTTAAGTGTAGACCATAGTGATTGTGTTTAAACATATATTGGCATATATTGACCAATCTGTGTGAATGTGAATGTGTGAATATGTACATGGGTGTGTGTCTGTATTCCAGATCCAGATAACATGATAATCCATCTGCTGAAGCTAAAGCTTAGAGTGTAACTTCCCCTTGTGATTACTGAATACAGAGTATAGACCTGGGAAAAAGAAATCTGTGAAGAATGGCTAACAAACTAATTACCAAATCAAAATATGTGGGAAAAAACACACTTTCCCTCCTCATCCCCAGTGGCTCATAGCCTTAGGACAAAAGAAAGTATGTACAGTTGACCTTTGAACAACACATGTTTAAACTGCATGGATCCACTTATACATGAATTTTTTCAATAAATATGTTTGTTGAAAAAATATATTGAGAAAATGTTGAATATTTGTGACAATTTGAAAAAAATGGATGAAACATGTAGCCCAGAAATATCAAAAAAATTAAGAAAAAGGTATGTCATGAATGCATAAAATATATGTAGATACTAATCGATTTTATCATTTACTAGTGCAAAACACACATAAATCTATTATAAAATGTTAAAATTTATCAAAACATATGCACACACAGATGGTACATGTTGCCATCCTCAGTGGAGAGAAATATAAAAACGTAAAAATGCAGTATTAAATTATAACAACAAAAATTAACTGTAGTACGTACTGTACTACTGTGACAACTTTGTAGCTACCTCTTCTTGCTATTGAAGTGAGCTCAATATCCACTTAAAAAGCCATGTGACACTAACCATCTCAATGTAAGTAGTTGTCTCTCTAATAAATTGTATATCACAGTAAAAAGTGATCTTTCCTAGTTCTCCTATATTTTTCATGGTGTTTAGTGCAATACCATAAATATTACATAACACCAGAGGACCCATATGATGTGCCACTATTGATACTGAAATGCTCCTAAAAAGCAGAGAAAAGTCTTGAAATTATATGAAAAAGTTGCATTGTTTCATATGTACCATAGATTGAGGTTTGCAGCTGTGGTGGCTGACGAGTTATAGATAAATGAATACAGTGTAAGAACCACTACAAAAAGAGAAAAGACAGTCTCTGAAGCCATTACTGCAGCTACACCAGCACATACAAAAAACTTGCACTTTTTGAAAAATTCCTTTTTATCTCATATTGAAGATGCAGCTATTTTGTGGGTGCATGATTGCTATAAGAAAGGCATAAATGAAGACTCTCATCTGATTCAAGAAAAAGTGAAGTCATTATATGACAACTTAAAGCAGGGGTCCTCAAACTTTTTAAACAGGGGACCAGTTCACTGTCCCTCAGACTGTTGAAGGCCATTGGAGAGTGCGGTGCACATTCCACACATGTGCACCGCGGGTTCGGGCAAGTCTGCTACTAAGCAGGACAGGCAGCCGCAGCAAAATCACCTGGCAAGGTGGATAAATGTCCTTGGCGGGCTGCATGTGGCCTGCGGGCCATAGTTTGAGGATGCCTGACTTAAAGCAAAAAAGAAGGTAAAGGATCTAAAGCTGAAGAAATTAAATCCAGCAAAGGATGGTTTGATAATTTTATAAGGAGGTTTGGCTTAAAAAATATCAAAGTAATGGGAGAAAGAGCTTCTGCCCTCCAAGAGGGAGCATACAAGTTCCCAGATGCCATTAAGAAAATCATTGCAGAAAAGCAGATATCTTCCTGAAAAGGTTTTTAATACAGACAAAAGTGTCCTATTCTGAAAAAATACTACTACAAGGGTTATTTATTAGTAAGGAAGAGAAAGAGTACCAGGACTTAAGGCAGAAAGGGATACACTAACTCTTCTGTTTTGTGCAAATAAAGTTGGGTTTATGATCAGGACTGCCCTTGTCTATAAAGTTGCTGATCCCCAAGCCTTGAAGGGAAAAGGTAAACATCAGCTGCACCAGTCTTTTGTTTGTATAAGAAGGCCTGGGCAATGAGAACCCTTTTTTGTCCATATGGATTCCCTAAGTACTTTGATTCTGAAGTACTTTGCCAATAAGGGACCACCTTTTGAAGTTCTTTTGATATTAGGCAATGCTCTTGGCCACCCAGAACCCTATGAGTTCAGTGTTGAAGGAGTTGGAGTGCTCTACTTGCCTTCAAACACAGTATCTCTAATTCGGTCTCTAGATCAAGTGGTCATACAAACCTTTAAAGCTCATTACACATGGTATTCTATGGAAAAAGGGTCATCAATGCTTTGGAAGAAAGCCCCAGTAGAGAAAACGTCACAAAAGTAGGGAAGGAAGACACCACTGAAGCTTGTAATTGTTGTAGAAAAAGACATTGAAACCATCATGTCTGAAACAACAAATTCCTGCCGGAGAACACTGTGTCCAGGTGTTATCCATGACTTCATAGGATTTATGACAGAGCCAATCAAGAAGATCATGAAAGAGATTGTGACAAATAACAAAACAATGACAAAATAAGTGAGGGGTGAAAGGTTTCTTGGAATAATTCAAGAGCTAATACCAGGGCAATTAACAGAAAACAACTCGATGGAGATGAGTGCCAGACAATCAGGAAGATGTAAAAGAAGCAGTGCCAGAAAACAAGCTGACATTAGACAATCTAGCAGGGGGCTTCTGATTATACAAGACTGTTTGGCTTCTTGTATAACATGGACCTTTCCATGATATGGGCACTGAAACTAAAACAAACAGTGGAAGAAGGATTGGTACCACCATATGGAAACCTTAGAGAAATGGAAAAGCAAAAATGTCATACAGAAATTACATTGTATTTTTGTAAAAGTTACACTGAGCGTGCCTTCTTCTCCTCCCTCCTCTTCCACTTCCAATACCTCTTCCACCTCTGCCACTCCTGAGACAGCAAGACCAACACCTCCTCTTTTTCTTCCTCAGCCTACTCAAGGTGAAGATTATAAGGATGAAGGCATTATGATAATCTGCTTTCACGTAATAAATGGTAAATGCATTTTCTCTTCCTTAAAATTTTATTATTAATAATAACATTTTATTTTCTCTAGCTTATTTTATTCTAAGAATATAGTATTATATACATTATATATATAATGTATATAACATGTGTTAATTGGCTACTTATATTGATAAGGCTTCCAATCAACAGTAGCCATTAGCAGCTAAAATTTGGAGGAGCTGAGTGGGGGAGAGGTCAGTATCTCTAGCCCTCATGTTGTTAAAGATTCAACTGTACTCCAGTGGCAATTCCGAAGAGATACCTCACATCTACCATTCTCTCTACAATCTATTTTTTTCATATTTTTTCTTCTCTTTATCCCCCTCTTTTTTCTGTCTTTTCATAATATCTTTCACTTTTCCACCCATAATTATTTCATTCTCTGCTCCTAATCTTTCCCAAATACTCAGCTTGTAAACTGTACCCACACAGACACACGTTTGTAGACATAACCAGTAGCTACCAGTTATTAAGTGCTTTTGATATGCCAGGCATAGTCATAATAAGTTTATATGCAATTATTAATTTTATGCTTGCAATATTTCTATAAGGAAAGTCTTATTACTGTCTTCATTTTACCAATGAGGAAACAGGAATATGTGAAGGATAAGTAACTTATCCAAGGTCACACAACTAGTGAATGACAGAGCCAGGTTTTCTGCTTCTATAGCCTACACTTTGTTTTCTACATCATATTGCTTACTTTTTGGAGCATGTGTTGTACTTTTTACTATAATTACATTGTATGATTTTTCTTTATAATTTAAAAAGCAGATGACTGTGGGGAAATATTCACAATAGGTTACCAAAAGTTCATGTCCAGTGTGAGTCAGTTTTTTAAAAAAGTTACTTATGCACACACTTAAAAATTTTGCCTGTATAACTTTTATTGACATTTGTTATGTTTTGCCTATAATTATATTCAATGTTCAATAACTTCTGGTCCTGAGACTTTAATTTAATTATAAACATATGCTTTAAACTTTTGTTTTAAAGTATCAAATGTTAATGGTAGTAAATTTGCAGAGGAAGTTGGTTTAAAAAGCAAAATATGCTGAATCAAAAACCTTGCTTCAGGTTTGTATCTTGGGCTCTATGACTAAGTAAATGTATATCTGTGAGTTGAGGATGAAAAGAGGCTGTTCCATACTAACTATGCCACTCTCCATCTTGTCCTAGCACCTCTAGTTCCCTAAGCATTTGTAATATGTTACATTGGGAAAGATAGGTTAATTTACTGCCTTAGAGTAAAAGAAAGGCACTGTCCTTGACAGTATGACAGTAGGTAAGGTAGCATGGTGCAATGAATAAAGCCTGTGTTTTCATACCATTAGATCTGGATTTAAATTATCACCATCCCATTTGCAAGTCATGTAAATTGGACTAAGTCTTACCAATAATTTTGTCTTGGTGTCCACATCCACATATGGACCAAAACTTCTGATAGTATTTTATAGAAATAGCTTTGAAAGAATAAGTACTAAATATGTAATATTTACTTGCTGGTTTCTGTTTTATAAAATGTGAGAAAAATAAATTTAATTTTCTTGAATTAAATTTTTATTCATCATTATATTATTGGGCAATTACCTATGAAAAAAACATTATTTTCCATTCAAGTAAAAGTAACAATCTCTGTAGCTATTCAAATGCCTTGGTGCTTAAGTTACTTTTTAAGTTAAGGAAGATTTTTACTAAAACATAAAGTCAGCAGATTTTAGTAATATGTTGTGAATACAAAAATAAAATTGGATTAGAAGGCCTTAAGGCAGTTTTAATTAAACAGATCAGGGACACCTTCATAAACCCAAAGTCAGGGTTATGTTCCCATTTAAATTCTTCCTCATCTGGTAGAACTTTAATTCTAAAAAGATAAAATAGTCCACAGATATAAAACACCAGCAACATCCAATCTAGGGAGCCCTTTTCCAGACTGCAGAACTTGCAATCTTAGAAAACAAAATCTACAGGGCACAAATAGTTAAAATAAATAGTAGAGGTCAGCAAGTTTGCAAAAACCTGTATCAAGTTACCTAAATCAATAATCCAATGAAATATGTAATAAATAAGGTGGCATATAATAAAAAAAATTCAAAGAGTAATAAAATTATAAACCCTTTTGGGAATAAATATTACTAGAAGATGCTCAAGATCTTTATGGATATAATATAATTAAAATAGATAAAATAAAACCTCAGTAAGATAACTATATCATGTTCATGGATAGGAAAACTCCACTCCATACAAAATAAATTAATTAATTCTAAAATTAATCTGTAAATTTAAGTCACAAGTCAGAATACTAATGGGATTTATACAGAAAGGGAAAAAGTCAATATAAGAAAATATTTAATAACAAATATAATATGAGATTTTTCCTACTTAAACATCAAGATCTATATCAAACTTAAGTAATACAATAGTGCAGTATTTGTACAAATATTAAAAACAAACAGTGGAAAATTATAGACAGCCAGAAACAGATTTATGTATATACGTAATGGCATATGATAGAAATGGCATGTAAGGTGAAGGAGAAATGGATATATCATTTTGGGAACAATTATTAATGTTATTAAGTGTGAAGTGTCCAATTTCCTTAAGCACTAAGTTTGACAGTTGCTATCTCTGACATTTCACTTTGACACTTCTTGTCTTATTTTTATTGTGAAGGTATATCCTCAGTCTTTCAAACGTATGTTTTGGCTTGTGATTTTCCTTCAAAAAATTTTTAGAGCAATTTTTGTGAAACCATGGATAAGTCAAAATTTTTTGTTATTTTTTAATATGAGTTCTGTCATGGAACCAATGCAGCACAGACAGCTCAAAATATCAATGAAGTGTTTGGGAAGGATGTGGATAATGAATGCATAGTACATTGATGGTTTGAGAAGTTCTGTTCTGGTGATTTTAATCTTAAAAGTGAGCCATGTGGTGATCTGAGACCAACATGGATAATGATAAGCTGAAAACTGTAGCAGAAGTGAATCCATCTCAACCTATGCGTAAATTAGCAGCAAAGTTTAACATTACTATTCCAACAGTATGGGACCATTTGAAATAAATTGGCAAGGTTAAGAAGCTAGATAGATGTGTTCTCCATGAATTAAATGAAAGTCGGGAGAGAAATTGTCTTGGAGCTTGCCTTTTTTTGCTGTCATGACATAAAGATGAACCATTTCTACATCATATTGATAGTGTGATAAAAAAAGGATTCTTTCTGACAATCTCAAGCATTCAGCACAATAGTTGGATAAAGATGAAGTGCCAAAACACAGTCCAAAACTGAATATTCATTTTAAAAAGTTAATGGTGTCTTTGGTGGTCCAGCACTGGTATAATCACTTCAGCTTCATGAAACTTGGTAAATCAATTATAGGGGATGTCTACTGCAACCAATTGGATGAAATGATGAGGATGCTTATGATTAAGCAGCCAAGGTTGGTCAATAGAGACAGGCCAATCCTCTTGCAAGACAATGTGAGACCACATGTCGCACAAACAATGCTACTCAAACTACAGTAGCTGAACTTGGAAACTCTCCATCATCCACCATTATCACCATACCTTTCACCAACTGACTACCACTTCTTTCAGGCTTTAAATCACTTCTAGCAAGGAAAAATATTCAATTCTCAACAAGCTGTGGAAAACACCTTTGCCACTCACTCTCCAGGCTTCTTTAGTGCTGACATAAACAAGCTACCATTAAGATGGAAAAACTGTGTCGATAGTTTAGGCATATACTTTGATTAATTGTACTGCTTCTTGTTTGAGATATAATAAACTACACTTTTGATTTGAAATTGGACATTTCATATTTAATGACCTTTAGCTGTCTATATGAAAAAAATTAGATGCATACTTCACATACACACACACAAACCCCCCACACACACACATACACCCCATTCTAAATGGAATAGCTACATGCTAGAAAAAATTAAGCATTTAAAAGTAAATAACAAGATATTTATCATTAGTTTTTTCAGGAAAGTTATTTTACACTAGACTTAAAAAATAATATGGGAAATTATTGACATGTTAAATTTATCAAAATCAATACCTTTATATGAGAAAGCACTCTTTAAGAAAACTTGGAAAGAAATTTAGACTGTGAAAAGTTATTTTGTATCAGTATTTAGAATAGATAAAAATAACTCCAGCAAATCAACTAGAAAAGGGGAAATAATCTAATATAAAATTTAGAAGTAAAGAGTTAAAGGATATTGCTCTCTTTTGGTAAGTACTGTCACTGGAATTATCATTATTTTTTACTATTAAACATAGATTTTATTTTTAAAAAAAGAAAAAGTTAAATGAAGATTAAAACCAACAAATCTCTGATGCAACAATACTTTAAAAGCTGTATTGTTGCATGACAAGTTGTCTAAAAACTTAATTGCTTAAATGCTGAATAATGCCATGTATATAAAATGTAAATAGGCACATACATTATATACATAATTTAACTCATACATAAGATATAAAATATAAAACATCAATACAAATGGTAGATTTCAACTTTAGGACAGTGGTTCTTTCTAGAAAGAATGGCAGGAAAATAGGATGAGTCAGTAAGATCTATCAACAGATTTCAGAAATATCTGTAGTTAAGTCCTTTAAATATTAAAACAAAGACCCTTAAATATAATAAATATTAAAATTAGTACAATCTAAGTGATGCATTCAAGGCTTTCTATAATTTTTAATACTCATAATGTAAATATTTTTAAAAAGCAGGTTGAAAAGTCAAAATTAGAGTATCTTACCAATCATACTGTACTGTAGATTCAGGAAGGACAGGATTGGAATCGTAGATGTCACTATTAAGCTGTATAAACTCAGGAACATTATTTCATCTCTTTAAGTTGCAGGATCTTCATTTTTAACATAGGATTTTTGTGTTTATGAAATGACATATTTGCAGAGTGCCCAAAGCATCCTAAACTAGATAATTGTTTACAGTTATTAATTTAACCAGGTGTAAGTTTTCTTTCCTATCTCAGCCACATTCTTCTATTATATATTGGTAAAGTGCAGTTGGAATTTGGTAGTTCTCACATCATTCCTGAGTCATCCACTTCACAATTGCTTCTCAGTATTGTGGGTTCAACCAGTCACTTTACTTCTACGAACTATAGAACTGAAACTCACAATTGTAATCATTGCCATAGATGGCTGCTCCATCTTCACAGCGATCTTTTCTCTACTAGAAAGAACATCACATGATGCTGTTTAGGTATATCAGAATTTGCTGAATGCTTGGGATAGCTAAATAACGTAAGAGAAGTTACCAATTATAACTCCACTATATTTGAATTTACCATAATACAAAGGAAAAATATCAAGAGGGTTAAACCTGTCACTGGAAGAACTTCACAGATGTCTCCAGTTTGTATTCTGATCTTCTGTCCTCCTGCAAAGGACCCCCACAAAACTTCTAATTTCCACTCTATAAATCTCCTTCTTTTTAAGGAATCCCATTATGCACCCATTAGAATTGGTTTCCCTCTGGAATTATTCTCCTTTCTTGAAAGTCTTAGTCATTCATTAAAGAACATACTCCATGGGTGTCACCAATACAGTCCACAGTGGCCTTTGGCATTCCTAGACCCACAGGATAGTCCAGGGTTGTAAGGTTGCTTAGATACCCTAAAACTTGAAGAGCATTTCAGAGCAGGCATGAACAAGCCAAGTCTGCCCTTTGGGGAAGTATGAATTGCATACAATTTGGGTTTTCTTCATGTCTAGCAGAAAATCCACTTGATCTCTTACAAACATATACTCACTTACACATGGGCACACCCACCTCTTAAAGATATGTTATCAGCATAGCAGCTAAACACATTTTGTGGAAAACACTTTCCTATAAGCTTCTCAAATATGTAAGTTGGAATTTCATATTATTGTTTCAAAGATTATTAGCATTATGTATTTTACTCACTCCTCCCCCTTTCTCAAATTGCACACCCATGCCAGAATTAAGAAATAAGCCTTCCTAGGTCAAATACTACCTAGTGGTTACTATTTAGCTATGTAAACACCAAGATAAAAAATTTTAAATGCCACTTATGAGAGCTTCAGTGGCATTTAAATCTTAAGACCTTTAATTCTTCCTAGCTTCTAGGAGGGTGAGCAGTAAAAAGAGGAGAGATTTGGGGAGAACAATATGTTTTTCAGTTTGGGAAGAATGAGATATGTTCTTCAGTTAATTGCTATTACTGTTTTGTTGTCATGGTTGTCAGTTATTATAAAATCAGTATGCTTTGCATTTGGCTTCATGGAAGGAAGATTTACTATAAATTTTTATGCAATGGTTTATGTTTAGGTGAATACTTTATCATTGTGTTTTCCCCTTCATTTTAGATTTTATATATGTATGTGTGTGTGCATATATATATGTGTGTGTGTGTGTGTGTGTGTGTGTGTGTATGCCTAGAAATCAGTATATGGTGGTAACTCAATAGGATTCAAGAGATTTACATTCTAATTACTTGGCTTGATAGTTATAGAAGGAAAAACCATCTGATAATCCTTAAGCATCTAGACAGCAAATTTGGTAGAGTGAGAGAGAAAAAGAGACACAGAGAATTAAATGTGAAAGTTTCATGGGAAACAAGGAGACATTCTCATTCTTAATCAAGCCAAGATTTGGTGTCAGTTTTAAAGTGAATTGCTATCAGCAAAGAGAATTTGTTCACCAAAAGGCAAACCAACGAAAATCAAATGGATTAGATTGGATGAATGCCATCTTCACTTAAACCCTTCAAGTAAGATTATTCAGGGCTTTGCATGTCAGGTACACTACTAAAAATATTTTGAAATGAGGAGTAAGAGCTCAAAACTTAGACTCTGCTTCTAGAAACTTTGGCAACTAACCATCCCTTATTTTAAAAAGTAAGGTTTTCTCCTACATAGAATGTAGATTTTTTATAATTTGCAAAACAGTCATCCCTTTAAATTATATCATTGTTTACCAGGGGAAAGTTAATTGAAAAACATGTTTTTCTAACTAAATGGAAGTCTGCATCATGCAGGCAATAAACATTCTTGCTTGAAAGGAATTCTTGTTCCTTCTTCTAAGACTGCCATGGGAATAAAATAGAAAAAGAAAAAAAGAAAAGAAGAAAAAGCCCCACACAGTCTTGAAGTTGTGTCTGGCTTAGGAGCCAAATAGGATTTCGAAGCCTACAAGTTTTCTATTCACTTCTAATTTTAGCACCCACAAATTTCCCATTTGGCAAATCGTGTTCCCCAAACCCAAATGCAAGCCATTTTGAGGAATGCTAGTATCTGTTGTTCCTTGTTAACAAGCCTGGCTAATCTGCCTCACTGAACATTTGGCAAAAGTTTATTTTATAGTTCCTGGATGCCCTATGTATAAGGTGAAAGCGAAAGGAAGCAGTTAGTCTGTAATACCAGTCCATGACATGTGGAAGGGAAATCTTTTCAAATGCAAATGATCTGTCAGTGAGGACTAAGGGGCAGGTAGACTTTACAACATAGGCTTATCCCTCAATAGGACACTGCTTTTGGATTCTTTGCTTCTTTTTTTGTTGACAGGGATAATTTCATTTAAATAGAATTACACACACCCTCCTATGTGCTCTCACAGCAGTTTTCTCGAACACTTGCTACAATACATTATTAAGCCCTGCCGTGTAAGGTTGATTGCTTTTTGTGTCTGTATCATCCACTTTTCAATGAACTCTTGCTTTTATTAATTTCTAGAATCAACACAGAGCCTAGCATGGGGCCTTGCATATAGTATATGTTTTGGTAATATTTGAAAAGGAATGAAAATGACTGCTTTGGTATTTAGAGTGGAGAAGGTGATTTGTAGGTAATGACCATTAACAAATTTAAAATTAGGTGCAATCTCTGAAGTTGGAATAAAATATGTTTGGGGGAAAGGCAAAGAGATTTACATTTTTGAGTGTCTTCTCTGTTCCGGGCCCTTTATCTCATTTAATCTTCTTTCACATCTTATAAATATATAATATTGCCTCCATTGTTTTAAATAAAGGAACTAAAGTTCAAAAAGGCAAAATCACTCGCCTCAAACATGCAACTATTTTATTCTAGAAATGGAACTTAAACCTGGATTCCAAAGCATGCATTTATTCAGTAAACATAAAGCAGAGGTAGAAAAAGGTGTACAAGTATTGACAGATAAATAGAACCCTGAAAAACAACCCATTCTAAGATAAAAATATATGAAAATGAATTTATACTGAATTAGCATCTTCCCTTAGTTCTTCCCATATCCATGGAACATTTTTTAAAATTTGAATACAAAAACTGCATTAGGGTGGGATTCAAATTTTCCATACTCACTTGATTAGGGTTTAAATGAATAAAATCTGCCATAATTTTTTTAAGAAGCATTTTTTTACCTTGAAAACACTTTGATTTCATGAAGCAATTATTAATATGTTTAACATTTACTCAACAAAGTAACATTGTAATAAAATTAGAGGTTTCAAAAAACCTTATAGTATAAGAACACTCCCTAACCATCTCCTTACATAAAATTGAAGAGGAGCTCTTTTTCTAGAGCTTCTACACAAAGAGATTCTACTTCTCAGAAGTTAAATTATATACACATATATAGTCCCTCTATAAATGATTGGTAGGGAAATTACAGATTGTTTAGAGAAGGTCATTCAGCAAATGTTAGAAGTATAGAACAGCCAAGATGGCAGCCAAAACTTCCACTCATCCCACCCAGAGTTTTATTCAAAATTCAATCTGTATAATGACTATTTTTAAAACACTTGTACAAGTCATAATATCTCACAATATTTCTGTGAATTAGAGCAAGTTTCACTTTTCATAAGGTCGATGAATAAAGTTCATAGAACTTTGGTGACTTTTTTGGGGGGGTGATAAAAATAGATGGTATATACATACATGGAAATATATATATTGGATATATACATATATACATTGGATATATACATATATATGGATATATACATAGATGGAAAGAAAGTGGAATATATATATTTGTTAAAAATAGATGAAAGAAAGAAAAGGAAAGGAAAGGAAGAAAAGAGGAAGGGATGGAGGGAGGGAAGGAAGAAATATACATTCTCAACTAGGCAACATTGACCCCAGTGGGTGAGAATTGATTCTTAAGGGGGTGAATAAAATCGTACTTTTTAATGTATAAACTCAGATATATATACATTATACATATGCTTTATATGAAAGACAGTGTACCTGTGGCATTAAAATTTCATGGTAGGATGATTAGGAAAAAATTCAGAAGTCTTAAGGAGAAAGTAATTTTTAAAAGGTTGAAAAACACTGAGAGATTGGAGCAGGATGTGACAATAACATTCAGATGTTTTACTATTGATATCCAATTACTCTTTGTTCTTCCATTCTTTGAGATACAAGAATTTTCCCTCAACCCTGAAGAGAGTTTGTGACTTAAACCCACCTTTTGCTTGAAGATAGGAAAGCGAGTTTCTAGTTGCTATGGATTCATGCTGTTGTCCTAATTGGCGACTCAGTCTATTGTGAGAGACTAACAGGAGTATTGGGTTTGAGAAGAGAATACCCCTCAGGGAGGTAGGAAGGCAAAAGGAGATCAGTGGATGGAATGAAGAAATGAAGGAAAGGCATTACCAAAGGGGAGCCTCAGAAGCCCAGGAAATGAACTGAGAAATTATGCTCCAAATCAGAGGAGATGTGAGGTCCATTAAGAGCCAGATAAGTGTGTCTAGTAGAGGAACACCGTAAGAAATGGCATTCAAGGGGTCAGAAGCCAAATGGAGTTGCTTTTCCTATTTGAAACACAGAATGTTTTGTTTGACATTCTCTTTCTCTTTTCTTTACCTGGTTAACTCTTACTACTCTTCCAATACCATCTCAAATGTTCCTCCATGAAACATCCCCTGGTCCCCACAGTGGACCCTAATCTCTCACTAATTTGTGATCACCCTGTAATATTTGAGATAGCATCTATCACATCATATCGTTGTTTATGCCCACAGAGAGTGATCATCCTAATATGTGAACTGGATTTTATTCATATTGGATTGTTTGTTGACAACCATATAGCTTGCACATAATAGATGAGTAAAATATTCTCCGCTTAGTACCTGAGCAAGTAAAGATAATTGTGGGCAAGGATAATTTTGCCTAACCCAAACTTCCCTCACTTGTCCATATTAGTGAGTTGAATTGAGAACTCTTAACCCCAGGTCTTAAAGAAGGAAAAGCGTACATATTTTTGGATGGTGCAGACAGCACAGAAAACAGAGGTCCAACTTTCTGTCCCCTCAAGCAGAACACTTTCACAGTCTGGAAATTTCCCTGTGGAATGACTATATTAATAGCAATATCAAGGCTTTCTCCTGGTCTGTGTGCCACTGGGCCCACATTTTCAGGTGCATATTTAGGGCA
This sequence comes from Microcebus murinus, assembly GCF_040939455.1. Lineage (NCBI taxonomy): Eukaryota > Metazoa > Chordata > Mammalia > Primates > Cheirogaleidae > Microcebus > Microcebus murinus. Next base: position 73,240,033 of record NC_134104.1, on the reverse strand, counting down.
GAGATGTTAGCAATTGAGTTGGATTTCCAAGCACGATCCTTATGCAGTGTCCTATATATTGAAATTAGATTTTGTTCATTTCCTGTTTCTGCTGCTATTATTAGGTGAAGGGACATAATATTCACTGAAATATTTCATCAAAATTTTTAGACCAGAAGTGGTAGATTGTTTCTAATCAGCTTATTTACTTAAAATATCATTTCTTATACTATATATTCGTTATTTGACTCAATTGCTTAAATGAGTTTGGTGAAGCAAAATTTAGGACCACAAGAAACTAAAATCTTCTTGTAATCAGTAATTACTAGGAATATAATATTATCGTTTTCTTTTCACAAACTTTATATTTGTTCTGTTTTCTTTACCCAAGAATGAAAATCACAAACGAAATGAATTTTTAGAGTTTCCTTACTATAAAATATATGTATGCAATTTTAAAATTAAGCATGAGAAAGATAAATAAGGAATTCAGTCATGGCTGGGGGAGAAGGGAATATAATCAATGCTGGGCATAGAGATGATCCAAAATATATTTATAGTTTTCTTTCTTTAATGAAGATTTGACCCAATTGAATGATTGGGTACACAGATGTTCACTGTATTCCTATCAATTCTTGTCCATGTATGTGAAATATTTTACCATAACAAATAAAGTTTTCCCTAAAACAAATTGTTTAGGCAGTACATCATGGCCAGTACTGATACTTGTTTTTGTAGTAGCCATTGCCCAGCTTTTTTCTAGCTAACAGATGTCTAACTTTTTTCAACCTCCTCTGAACAACCTTGTCCTTCAGGGTGGCCCACCCCTCCCTCCAGCTGCAGGGAATGAATCTGATCATCCCTTTGCCGGTGATTGTTTTGGGCAAAGAGTATAATACAATTCTGGCCAATAAGGGGGAAGGGATATTTGAGGGAATCCTGGTAAAAGTTTCTAATTTTTAAATAAGGAGACATGAAGAAAATTGTCACTTTCCTGCCTCAGGACATTACTGTATTCATTTGATTCTTGGAACTGCTGCAGTCATTCTGGTAGCTGGGGAGCATAGTCTTGAGTGATGAGTGAATACTTGGAAAAGGGCCAGCAGAAATATGGAGGGGAGCGGGGCAGGTTAGTTAATTATTGAATTACCTAACCATGTAACTCTTGTCTTTACACTTCTTGTTATGAGAAATGAAAAATACTCTTATTTAAATTATTTTTTAGTTGAGACAGCTAAAAGCTTTTGAGTTGATACATGCTTGTTTGTTGACTTATTCTTCTGTTAGACTGTTTATTTAGAATAAATTCCCAGCAGTAGAGTTATTACTCTTGATTGCTCTTGAAATTTATTTTAAAATTACTTTTCAATATAACAACCTTAAAATTCAAATACCTAGTAAAATGAAAAGACTATGAATAATAACAAAGATCATAATAATATTTTTACGGGTAACAAGCCATGTTAAAATATGTTGAGAGATGTTGATCTTCTATCCAGAAAAAATGTCAAAGATGTGCCTGAGCTCATAATATTGCCTAAAATTTCAGAATTATATAGGCCTCCCAGAACCCATTCATTGTCTGAATTATAGGTTAGGAATCCTGTTACAGAGTATTATATAATATAAAATACTTCCACATCAGTTATTTCTTCTGATGGCTGAGTGTGCTGAACTTAAAAATAATTCCATGCTAACTATTATTTTTATTTATAAATATCTTTTCTATTCCAACAACAGGTTAAAGGGCTTTAAAGTTAATGTGTTACTACCTATCTCTCTGGAATGAAAACCATTTTATCCCTTTGTGCTGCTTTTTCTTTTAAATTTCTTTCACTGCCCAGTCAAAAATTGTTTATGTGGGTACTGTCCTTCAACTTCTCCCTACTCTTATTTTTTTTTGTGTTGAAGAAGGTGGCTCTGGAATCATTGGCAAACATCAGGCATTTTTAAGTATCATTAGCAAATTGTTGCAAACAGAGAAGATAAAGGAGCCTCTGGTTGTCAGAGCCATTAATGCTGATTAAAATAGGCTGTGTGGGCCCATGGTTTAAGTTTGTTTGATTTGAAGCATTCACAGTGTAAGGAATCCAGGCCAGCCTTCCCCATTGCCATGGCAATATCCAGGTTTTCGCGTGTATATGATGGGTATTTTCCAACAACTGAAACATTAGCCTGGTCCAAAATTGTACTTGCATAAATAAAAGGGAGAAAAATAAAAATATGTCTGTATTTGTGGAAATTTAACTCCTTGTAGTCATTAGGACAGACTGATATTATATAGACACTCCCATCCCTAACTTCACATATTATTTCCATGCACTAATATTGATAAAGTACTCAGCATGTGTTTGAATAATCTCTTTAGTCTTTGCCTATAAATGGTGAAGACATTTTATCTTTTTCATTGAATCCCTTCATTATTAATAAGAGGAGTTCTTAATAGACAAACAGACAACAAAAAGACAGTGAACCAAGATACTGGTATCGAAAGCCAAGGGAACGTCTACCACATGCACCATAATGCAATACTAAGCCCTTTATGGATGTGATATCATTTTATTTAGTCATTTAAACAATCCAATGAAATAGGAATTATTATATTTATTTTACATAGAAAAAATTGTAACTTAGAGATTCTAATTAGGCAGTCCAAGTTCACATCACTGTATAAAACAAAACCAAGATTCAAATCCATATGTACAGTATACTCACATATATTTCTATATTTAAATATGCATGTTACATATGTGTAACTGTGTTCTACATCTTATGCCTTACATTTTATGTAGGGGTGTTTGTATATATATTTTTCTTATTTGTGCCCTCTCTTTTCCATCTTTCACATCAAAAATCTCTTTTTATCGATACAAACAAATCTTCAACTTCAACATGGACATTTGTGGATAAGTCAGTCTCTAAACTTCATAGAATGCTTTTTCTCATATATCGTAAGGATATAAAGAAAAAAATTGCTCTTGGCAACTTTAATAACATAAGCCAATGTCTTCTGAAGTTTAAAGAGGCTCATTTTTCCTTTTATAATAATTTATTAATAGAATCTAATAGCCATAACACACATAAACATTATATTTTAAAACACTGAAATTTCAGCATCCTAAGTTTATATATACTGAATGAATGTTTAAAATTGCTTTTATTCTGTGATTTTTTTTTTTCATCAAAGGTCAAAATGAATCTGTTTGCGTTTCTCTGTCATGACGTCATAACAGATCGGTGAAAAATGAGTTTCTTCACAAACACACAAATATCACCTTTCAACTTTTTGTTTTACTTCAAAAATCCTAATTCTTGAAGGAGATTGTTCTGGTTAAAGTTATCTAAGGAGATTCTGGTTCAAATGAAATATCAAAACCCTGATAGCAGCCGCTCCCGACGGCCAGCAGCCTCCAGCCGCTGTTCGCGTGGCGCTAGGACTGTGAACACTCACCTAGAAGGGTTAGCCCCTCACCTGAAGAACAACTTTTGCACAATTTAGGGCGGATGTTCTACATAGCAAGGGAATGTATATTTCTTTCTATTTCTCATTAATTATGCAGTTTTGAAAATATCTTCTTCAACAAATTTACTTTCCTCTCAGGAAAAGTCCGCAGTCCGCCCCCACTTCCCCTGCACGTTTCTTATCTCTTTCATATATTCAGGTTACAGAGGAGGAATTGTCATCTCTTTTCTCTAATTTACACGACACAAAGCCAGAAATAATGGTGTTTTCTGCTTGAATGCAAACCAATCATTTATCTGGATGCCCCTGAAAAGACTTAATTTGCTCAACTAGTCAGTATTCCGCCACCGTTAAAGGATTCCAGACTCACACTTGGACTTTTCTTTTAACTCACGTTTTCCCCCTTCCCTGCCCCCACATACCACCTCCTCAAGCTTTCCCAAGTGGGATCTGGCTGCCAACCCCTCCCCTTCACCTCCTTTAGGCTATTATTCTGTGCTCCAGCTACCAACAGCACTCCGTCTCAAACCTAAGGACTCACATTTGCCTAAAATAAATAATAAGCAGAAAAAACAGACAACCGGCTTGTTTTTGCCACCTTTTCTGAGAGCATGAGGTAATGCTGACCTATTCACCAAGTGCTGCAAATGGCTGACAGACACTTGGAGAATCTCAGTGCTGAGAGATGAGGAATGTCCCACTAGGCCTGGCAGCAGAGTCCACCCCAAACACAAGAGGCTTTCTAAAGGCACAGTGGGAAGAATTTTTAATGTTTCTATTCAGAGGGGGATTTCACTGCTCGTTTACAAACCACCTAGACATTTTGTTATGCTTGGAGTAAGAATGTGTATTTTTTTTTTTTTTTTTTTTGGATTCTTAAACTATTCTGCAAAACTCTGAACAGGATCAATACTATTAAACCTCAGCTTGTTTTATTGGCATTTCTTATTTTCTAGCCTAATGAAACAGAGAGAAAGAGAGAGAATTAAAATAGATTGAAGAAGTATATTGAATTTAATGTTCTGTTATCACGAATGATTGGCAAATTCTACTTATTTTATAGTTTGGGGGCCTTTATATAATAAGAACCCTCCAAATTAATTCAGTATATTTGGTAAGTACATAGAATTACATACTTAGAACCAAGAGAGGTAATGAAAAAAAAAAACTCAAGAAAGGGATCAACTAAGAGTGTGTAGCACATACATGTATTTATGTGTACCTAAACATGTATATATGTAATGCAAACATGTATGTTGCAAAATATGTATATACATACATATTGTTGTTATATATATTTAACAACATACATGATGTAAAATTACATGTTATTCTCATTTATCGCACTTCTCTGTGTCTCAGACTCCCTTCTGTAAAATAGGATTGGCTAGCTAAAAGTCTCCAAAGTTCTTTTCTACTTTTAACTATAATAAATCTTTAAGCTTTGAAGATTTGAAGTCCCATGGAAGTTCAAAGGAAGAAGCTGATGTGAGATGGCATGGTTACATAAATTTTCATGGAGGAAGGACCCAAGTAGTATTTGAAAGGTACACATAATATGTTAGAAACTATAGAATAGGTGATATTCAAAAATATTCTAAATTATGTATAGATATGCAGAGAGTCAAAATAACAAAAAATATATTGATATAAAACAAAACTAACTAACATACTAAAGCCAACACATGTATACATATATAAGTACTTATTCTGCGAACTACACTGTGAAACAGTGTACCCTGTAAAACAGAAGATGTGATGTTTTCCATACATGGCCCTGGTTCAACTGAATATCCATATTTTTAAAATATATGAATATTGACCTCTGCCTCACACCATGCCCCAAATTCAACTTCAGAAGAATTGTATATGTAAAAGCAAACAGTAAAACAGTAAAAGAAAACAGTAAAACAGTAAAAAAGCAGAAAAAAATTCTAGAAGATAATATAGAAGAAAATCTCATGTCCTTGAAGTAATCAAAGATTTCTTAAACAGATTTCTTAACCACTAGCCATAAAATGTTATTAAATTAAGCTTTGAAAACACATTGACTGCCACACTAGAAGAAAATATTTCCTTAGGGCCACAGTGTTTTATTACAAAAATAGAATAAAAATTTTAAAAACAAAATTAGCTTTTCTAATTTAATAAAAAAAATTGTTATTTTTTTATTGTTTTCTGTGTGTGAGTTATATGCAACTTGAAAAACAGTTCACATAGCTCCCAAGGTGAAGAGACATGAGTTATATATACTTCATGAGACCCCGGGTTCAAAACTAGTATGAGCTAAATACAATTCACACAGTTAATGTGTTAAAATTAAAAATGGCAGTTCAATAAGGTTCATCAAAGTCATTACGGATGAGAAAATTTAAGACTGGGAAAATATTCTCAATATACATGTTCTACTTCTTTTGAAACACATTGAAAACTCCCACAAATGAGTAACAAAGGGATATAAAACGCATTTAAGTAATGGCAAAATACTAAATAGTCACTTCAGAAAACAGGATATACAAATGCCCAGCAAGCATATGAAAATGTCTTTAAATCTTTAATTATCAGGAAAACTCAAATTAAAACCACAATAGACTACCCCTACCCTCCCACTAGAATGGCTAAGATTAAATATATATATATATATATATATATATATATATATATATATATATATATATATATATATGCCGGGTGCGGTGGCTCATACCTGTAATCCCAGCACTCAGGGAGGCCGAGGTGGGAGGATTGCTTGAGCTAAGGAGTTCAAGACCAGCCTGAGCAAGAGTGAGACCCTTCTCTACTAAACACAGAAAGAAATTACCCAGACAACTAAAAATAGAAAAAATTAGCTGAGCCTGGTAGTGCATGCCCATAGTCCCAGCTACCCGGGAGGCTGAGGCTGTAGGATCGCTTGAGCCAGGAGTTTGAGGTTGCTGTGAGCTAGTCTGACACCAGGGAATTCTAGCCCAGACAAAAGAGTGAGATTTGGTCTCCAAAAAAAAAAAAAAAAAAAAATCACACCAACTCTTATGGTGAATATGCAGCAACTAGAATTCTCATACATTTCTGGTGCTAATCTACATTGATATAACTACCTTGAGAAAATTTTAGCAGTATTCAATAACCTGAGTATATTATACACTAAGAATTAGTAATTCTACTACTATGTATGTGTAAACTCAATAGAAATGAATGATATGTGTACTAAAGGCAGGAAAATATGGACAGCAGCTTCATTCATGCTACCCAAACTTGAAGACCACATTGTGGCAAATTCATACAACAAAATGCTATACATTAATGTAAAATACAGATTAACCACCATGCAAAGGCAAATAGTCATAATACTAAATAAATTAGACACATATAATTCTGTGTATATAAAATTAAGTACTGTCAAATCTAATCTATTATGATAGAAGTCAGAATAGTGCATATTTTGGGGGATGGTATTAACTGGAATTTTAAAAATGTGTCTATTTAATTATATACATTTTATACTGCAATGTAAGAACACTAATAGATGTCTTTTAAAAAGCATAAGAAAATTAAACTCATGTTTATATAGAAAGGTAAGAGTATAACCAAGTGGAGCTTGTTTTTCAGTAAAAGGTTGGTTTAATTATCAAAAGAAAATGTTATTCACCATATTGACAGAAAAAAAGGAAAATCTTATTTCAGTATATATAGAAAAAGATTTGATAAAATTCAAACCCCCTCATGACTTAAAAAAAAAGACATATGAAGCTAGGAATAGATAAGATCTTACTTAACTAATAGAATATCCATTAAAAAATAGACTACAGAAAAAATTAATACTTAATCATGAATCATTAGAAGTTTTCATCCTGAAATTGTAAAAAAAAATGAAGATGATTGCTATAAGCTCATCTAGTGGAAGTGCATAGAATATTCTGTCCAGTACAAAAAACACAAGAAAAAATACAAATATAATGATTGGAAGAGAAAAAATAAAATATTCTTAGCCAACAGGCTGTATACATAGAAAACTCCAAAGGACTTTCAGAAAAAATTAGAATCAATAATCAATATAAAAACATTAATGAATAGAAATTGATGTGTAAAATTAATGACATTTTTTCTATAGTAGCAACCAAAATAGTTTTTAAACTACCATTGAACTAGCATCAAAAACTTCAAATACCAATGAATAAATCTTTTTTTGTTTAAAGATGTGAAAATTCCTCCCACACAAAAAACCACAAAAAATATTTCAGGAAGTTTTCAAAAAGTTGATAGGGTAATAGCACATGTTCAGTTGAGCAAAGATATCATTTCTCACAAAATGTTTTTTTTTTTTTTTTTTTTTTTTTAAATTATTTTTTTTATTTTGGTATATTATGGGGGTACAGATTTTAAGGTTTCAATAAATGCCCATTTCCCCCCCTCCCCCTAAAAGTCTGAGTCTCCATCATGACCATCCCCCAGATGGTGCACATCTCACTCACTATGTATGTATATACCCGCCCCCCTCCCCCCTCCCACCTGCCCAATACCCTATTACTGTAGCACCTATGTGTCCACTTAGGTGCTACTCAGTTAATACCAGTTTGCTGGAGAATATATCTGGTGCTTGTTTTTCCATTCTTGGGATACTTCACTTAGTAGTATGGGTTCCAGCTCTAACCAGGAAAATATAAGGTGTGCTATATCACCATTGTTTCTTAGAGCTGAATAGTACTCCATGGTGTACATATACCACATTTTATTAATCCATTCTTTGATTGATGGGCACTTGGGCTGTTTCCACAGCCTTGCAATTATGAATTGTGCTGCTATAAACATTCGAGTGCAGGTGTCTTTTTTGTAGAGTGTCACTGGATCATTTGGGTAGATGCCCAGCAATGGGATTGCTGGATCAAATGGTAGATTCACTTGTATCGCTTTAAGGTATCTCCATATTGCTTTCCACAGAGGTTGAACTAGTTTGCAGTCCCACCAGCAGTGTAGGAGTGTTCCTCTCTCTCCACAACCACGCCAGCATTTATTGTTTGGAGATTTTTTGATAAAGGCCATTCTCACTGGGGTTAAGTGATATCTCATTGTGGTTTTGATTTGCATTTCCCTGATGATTAGAGATGTTGAGCATTTCTTCATATGTTTGTTGGCCATTCTTCTGTCTTCTTTAGAAAAATTTCTGTTCAAGTCCTTTGCCCACTTTTTAATGGGGTTATTTGATTTTTTCTTCCTAATTTTCGTGAGTTCTAAGTATATTCTAGTTATCAGTCCCTTATCGGATGCATGGGATGCAAAAATTTTCTCCCATTCTGTAGGTTGTCTGTTTACTTTCATGACTATTTCTTTGGCTGTGCAGAAGCTTTGTAGTTTGATCATGTCCCATTTATTTATTTTTGTTGCTGCTGTGATTGCCTTTGGGGTCTTCTTCATAAACTCTTTGCCCAGGCCGATGTCTAGGAGAGTGTTTCCAACTTTTTCCTCTAGAGTTCTAATAGTTTCATATCTTAGGTTTAAGTCTGTTATCCAGCGTGAGTTGGTTTTTGTGAGAGGTGAAAGGTGTGGGTCCTGTTTTAGCCTTCTACAGGTGGCTATCCAGTTTTCCCAGCACCATTTATTGAAGAGGGATTCTTTTCCCCAGCGTATGTTTTTGTCTGCTTTGTCAAAGATGAGATGGCTATATGAGGATGGTTTTATATCAGGATTCTCACATCTGTTCCACTGGTCAATATTCCTGTTTTTGTGCCAATACCATATTGTTTTAATTACTACAGCTTTGTAGTATAGTTTGATATCTGGCATATTAATACCTCCCATTTTGTTTTTGTTGCCTAGAATTGCTCTTGATATTCGGGGTCTTCTTTGGTTCCATACGAAGCGTAAAATTATTTTTTCTATATCTGTGAAGAATGCTGATGGGATTTTAATAGGTATTGCATTGAATCTGTAGATCAGTTTGGGTAGTATAGACATTTTGATGATATTGAGTCTGCCGATCCACGAGCATGGTATGGATTTCCATCTGTTTACATCCTCTGCTATTTCCTTCCTCAGTGTTTCATAGTTCTCCCTGTAGAGGTCTTTTACCTCTTTGGTTAAATATATTCCTAGGTACTTTAATTTCTTTGTTGCTATTGTGAAAGGAATTGAGTCTTTAATTTGGTTCTCAATTAGATTGTTGTTGGCGTATATGAATGCCTCTGATTTCTGTGTATTAATTTTGTATCCTGAGACTTTACTAAATTCATTGATCAGTTCCAGGAGTTTCTTGGTTGAATCCTTGGGGTTTTCTAGATACAATATCATATCATCAGCAAACAGTGAAAGTTTGATCTCTTCTGCCCCTATTTGGATACCTTTGATTCCATTTTCCTGTCTGATTGCTGTAGCCAAGACTTCCAGCACTATGTTGAACAGAAGTGGAGATAGTGGGCAGCCTTGTCTGGTTCCAGTTCTAAGTGGGAATGATTTCAATCTTTCCCCATTCAGTATGATGTTGGCTATGGGTCTGTCATATATGGCTTGTATCATTTTTAGGTATGTCCCTTCTATGCCTATTTTCTTAAGTGTTCGTATCATGAAAGGGTGTTGAATTTTGTCAAAAGCTTTTTCTGCATCTATTGAAAGAATCATGTGGTCTTTGTTTTTGCTTCTGTTGATGTGGTGAATTGCATTTATAGATTTACGTATGTTGAACCATCCCTGCATCCCTGGGATGAAGCCCACTTGGTCGTGGTGGATTATTTTTTTGATAAGTGTCTGGATTCGGTTAGCTAAGATTTTGTTGAAGATTTTTGCATCTATATTCATTAGGGATATTGGTCTGTAGTTTTCTTTTTTTGTTGCATCCTTTCCTGGTTTTGGTATCAGAGTAATATTCGCTTCATAAAAGGTGTCAGGGAGGTTTCCGTTCTTCTCGATGTTGTGGAATAGTTTCTGCAAGATAGGTACTAGTTCTTCTTTGTAAGTATGGTAAAATTCAGGTGTGAAGCCATCTGGACCGGGACTTTTCTTTTTAGGGAGATTTTTAATTGCTGTTTCGATTTCAGCTGTTGAGATTGGTCTGTTCAGGGAATCTATTTCTTCCTGGTTGAGCCTAGGGAGGCTGTGTGTTTCTAGAAATTTGTCCATTTCCTCCACATTTTCCAGTTTGTGTGCATAAAGACTTTTGTAGTATTCATAAATTGTATCTTGTATCTCTTTGAGATCAGTTGTGATATCTCCTTTTTTATTCCTGATGGAGCTTATTAGAGATTTCTCTTTTCTGCTTTTCGTTAGCTTAGCCAATGGCGTGTCAATCTTGTTTATTTTTTCAAAGAACCAACTTTTTGTTTTATTAATCTCCTGAATAGCTTTCCTGTTTTCAATTTCGTTTAGTTCTGATTTGATCTTGTTGATTTCACTTCTTCTGCTGGGTTTGGGGTTGGTCTGTTCTTCTTTTTCCAGCTCTTTGAGTCGTTTCATTAGATTGTCTATTTGTGATCTTCTTGCCTTTTGGTTATAGGCATTTATGGAGATAAACTTTCCTCTCAGAACTGCTTTAGCTGTGTCCCAGAGGAGTTGATAACTTGTCTCTCCATTGTCGTTTTCTTCATAGAAGTTTTTTATTTCCATCTTGATTTCTTCATTTATGAAGTAATCATTTAGTAGGAGGTTGTTTAATTTCCACGTTTTTGTGTAGAAATGTGAGTTTCTGTTAGGGTTGATTTCTAGTTTTATTCCACTGTGATCTGAGAAGGTACATGGTATGATTTCTATTTTTTTAAATTTCTTGAGATTTTCTTTGTGTCCTAGGATATGGTCAATCTTAGAGAATGTCCCGTGAGCTGATGAGAAGAACGTATATTCAGTGGATTTGGGGTAGAATGTTCTGTAGATGTCTGTCAGACCCAATTGTTCTAGAGTTTTGTTTAAGTCCATTATTTCTTTATTAATTTTCTGTTTGGAGGATCTGTCTCGTGCCGTTAGTGGGGTGTTGAAATCTCCGGCGATTATGGAGTTGCTATTAATCCATTTGCTTAGCTCCAGTAAGGTTTGCTTTATGAATCTGGGTGCACCTAAGTTGGGTGCATATATATTTAAAATTGTTATCTCTTCTTGTTGGACTGTGCCCTTCACCATTATATAATGACCCTCTTTGTCTTTTACTACTTTTGTTGGTTTAAAAACTAAATCGTCTGAAATTAGAACTGCCACACCAGCCTTCTTTTGGCTTCTATTTGCTTGGAATATTGATCTCCACCCTTTTATTTTTAGTCTATGTGCATCCTTGCAGGTTAAATGTGTTTCCTGAAGACAGCATATACTTGGCCTGTATTTTCTTATCCATTCAGCCAGCCTATGTCTCTTGAGTGGAGAGTTTAAGCCATTCACATTTATTGAGAGAACTGATAGGTAAGGTAGATTACTGATCATTCTGTTGGGTTGGATGTTGTTGCTATGATTTCTGTCTTGAGCCATTGTAATATCTGGCCTTTAATATCTTTGGGTTTTGGTTGTTTTTATATCCGTGGATTATTATTATGATGTTCCGTGCATAACGCTGTTTTAAGTACTTCTTGTAGGGCTGGTCTTGTCTTGGTGAATTCTCTGAGCCTTTGCTTGTCTGCGAATGTTTTTATTTCTCCTTCATATATGAAGCTTAGTTTTGCAGGGAATAATATTCTAGGCTGGGCATTGTTTTGTTTCAAAAGAGTGAGAATGGGGCCCCAGTCTCTCCTTGCTTGTAAAGTCTCATTAGAGAAGTCTGATGTTATTCGAATTGGCTTTCCCTTGTATGTCACTTGCTTCTTTTGTCTCACAGCTCTTAGAAGGGCCTCTTTAGTTGATACTTTGGTCAGTCTGATGACTGCATGACGTGACGTCTTCCTGTTTGCATTGAATCTCCCAGGGGTCCTCTGGGCTTCTTGAACTTGTATATCAAGATTTTGAGCAAGGCCTGGGAAATTTTCCTCTATTATATCTTCAAAAAGCTTGTCCAGCCCTTGAGTGTTGTCTTCCTCCCCTTCAGCTAAACCTATGACCCTCACGTTAGGTTTTTTCACATAATCCCACAGCTCTTGTAGGCTTTGGTCTTTTCTCTTGTTTCTCTGCTCTATTTCTGTGACTGATTTATTTAATTGGAAGGTGTTATCTTCAAGCTCTGAGATTCTTTCTTCTGCTTGATCTACCCTGTTCTTGAGACTTTCCACAGTATTTTGTAGTTCTCTGAGTTGATTCTTCATCTCCAGGACTTCGGTTAAAGTTTTCTTCACTGTGTCAATCTCTTTGTTGAACCTTTGTTCCATTTCTTGGAGGTTTTTTGTGTTTTCTTGGTGTTGGTTATTGAGTTGTTGTTGCAGCTGGGTGAGTGTTCTTATGATCCACATACGAAATTCCTTTTCTGTCATATTGGTTGCCTGATTTTGGTCGGTGTCCGTTTCTAGGGGGCTGGTGCTCCTCCTTGGGGGTGTGTTTTCCGTTTGGTTCTTCATATTTCCTGAGTTCTTTCGCTGATTTCTTCCCATGTCGATCAGTTGTTTCTTTCCTTAGGTTATTGTTTGGGTATTCACACACCTTGTTTAGTTTCTGAGGCGTTAGGTGGTGCCTGTGGGTGAAATTGGACCACTCCCTGTATATTGAGTCAGTGGATGCCGTGGCAAGCCTGTGCAAGATGCTGTCCCTGTCAGTAGGTGGCGTTTGCTTGGAGGAACAGGCTATGGTGTTGATTTTGAGTCCTGTTATCAGCTCTCCTAGAGATCCGCCTGTTTTCTGGGCGGAGCTGGGTTGGATAAGCCTGCCCTCAGGCCGTTAGCAGGGGTCAAAGTTCTGTTCTCAGCTTGGGTGTGGGGGTGGGGCTGTCTGAGACCCGCAGTCTGCAGCAGGCCTCGCTTCTTTCCACCCTCCCCAACTCTGCAGCTACTCCTGGGCCTCTGCCAGCAGGCCAGACCACAAGCCACCAGGCCTCCCCGGACTGTGGTGCCGGCGGGGAGGTTCCCTGCACAGGAACGCCACCTGGGTTGGGCGCACGGCCTCCTCCTGGGAGGAGGGTTGTTCTCTAGTGTGCCGATCCGCCCCTGGAGGCACACAGCCCTCAGTAGGCTGTTCACGTATAACCCTTCTGTGCCCCGGGCAATGCTAGCCCTCAGTGCAGGGGATCTGGTCTGCAGGTCCGACCTCTGGGTCCCAGAGTTCAAACTGTATTCCCACCAGGGAGAGGATTTCCGGTCCTAATTCACCCACAGGGAGCCCAAGCTGGGTCTATGTCTCTCAGCCTCTGAGTCGGCACCGTTTTCCTGGGAACACGGTGCCAGCAGCACCTGGGAGGGCGGGCGGGGTCCCAAACGGGAAGGTCCCGTTCCCTGGAGGTGCCTCCGGCTGGTGGCTGTATTGTCTCTCTGGGCAGCCGCGGGTAGGGTCGGCGGAGGGGGGGAGGAGGCAATATGGCGCCTGCCGCGCGGCTCGGGTCTGTGCACACGGAGGTGCCCGGAGGAAGTTGGGGACCTGGTGCCTGCTACAGGCTCACCGTTGGCAGGCGGCGGCAGTCTCTGGGCTGATGTCCGCAGGTCTCTCCACCCGCTGGGGAGCCCACCAGCAGTCCCGAATGCAGGGGAGGGGAAACAGCGAATCCACCTACCCTTGCCGCTGGTCTCCGGGCTGCTCCGGTGGTCTCAGCCTCCAGTTCTCCTCCGCAGCCTCCTCCCGTGGAGTCTCCCGGGGTCTCAGGTACCCCTCCTTCCGGCCCTTGTCCGCTGTATGCTCGTCTTCTTGCTTCTTTCCTCTAGTTTCTGCTAGAATCGGTCTTTTCTGCAGAGACCCTCTGTCTGGAGGTGTTATTCGTCCGCCATCTTGCTCCGCCCCCTCACAAAATGTTTTATAGGTTCATTGCTAACCCAGTCTTTATTCTAGCAGAGGTTTTTTTTTGTTTTGTTTTGTTTTTGCAGTTGTAAAACTGAGTCAAACTTCATATAAAAATCCCAAGAGGAAACTATATTCAAGATGATCTCAAAGAAGAACAAAGGCGAGCTACTTACATTTCCATATATCAAGGCTTATTGTAAAACTAACAATAATTTACACTAGGTGGTATTTATGCAAATGTAGACAATAATATGATGGAATAAGAGTCTGGAAACAGACTACCCATGAATGGATACTTGATTTATGATTTTAGAGAGCAGTGGTCTGAAGATAACCTTTTTCACACATGATACTGTATGAACTGGATATCCACATGGAGATAAAAGAATGAATCTAACCCTTACTTTACATCTTATTCCTAAATCAGTTCCCACTAGATTGTAGGTCTGAATAAAAAAGTAAAAATAATAAGATTTCTAAAAAATAATATGAGGAAATGCATTTATGCCCTTGGCACAGGTAAAAATTTCTTTAATTGGACACAAAAATCACTAACCATAATGATATGGAAAATAATGATAAATCAGATATGTCAAAATAAAGGCATCTAATTAATTAAAAGACACTCTTAAGAGAAAAGAATCAATTTTGACACAAAGCAGCAGCAAAGACTCCTCTATATAATATATAAAGGATCTTCAACAAATCAATATAAAAAGTAGACAACTCAATTGAAAAATTAGTAAAGATTTTAACAGGAACTTCATATAGAAGGACACCCAAATGTCCAATAAATATATATAAAAAGATTAACAACATTATAAGTGATTGAGAAAAAGTGAATTAAAATAAAATGTGTTAAGCACACACACTATCTCAACAAAATGGTTAAAATTAAATAGACAGATGATACTAAGTTTTGGTAAAAATATATTAAAATGGCACTTTCTAGACACTGATGATAAGAGTGGTAATTGTTTCAAACACTTTACAGAACTGTTTTGCAGTTTTTATAATCCTTTGGTTTCAGTCTCCCATTTCTTAAGTGGTGGCTTAGGTGTGTTCACTCCCTCTTAATTCCAGGTTTGCAAACATGCAGCAGCAGAGCTGAAGGGTTCCTAAGAGGTGACAGCTGAGAATCCTTGTGGCAGCCCCTCCCCCCAAAATTATAAGGTGAAGTTCAGTTAAGGTGCTCTAAGGCTAGCCCTGCATACAGCTTGTTGCCACAGAAATAGCTAAGGTCAAGATAAAGGAAATAAGGTATAAAACATGCCCAACATATCCCCTACTCCTGCAACATACAGGGCTTCCTACAAGTCTGATCTGTTAGCATCTTCAGGGTAATTGTCATTCATTAATATATGGTTAAGCAAGATTAATTGAGGTTACAGTGGAGTTATTGCTCCACAGTAGCAATTGTTCCTTAAGACTATAATTGATATTTATCCTTTCCTCCTTCAACTAATTCTAGATCTTCTTTTCATGCATTTTGCTCTATACATGTTCCATACTTAGTGAATAGACCAGGATGGGGAACCTAAGGCCTTAAGGCCATAAGTTTCAAAACTTTCTTTATTGTGAAAATATCATGGAAATTGCATTCTATGAAATTTAATACAATTAAGTTGGACATAAAAACACTGAAGACAAATTCATCATAAATGCCTACATTTGGACATTTGAAAGTATTTAAGTAAACAATGGGCCAATTAATAAATCATTAAGATTAAATAATACTTAGAACCTAATGATAATTAAAACCTATCATATATATATCTTATATATGATATATAAATATATTGAAACTATGAAAAATAAAGAGGTAATTTGAAAGAGAAATATAAGCTTTGAAATAATTTGTCCTTAAACAAAATCACAATTTTTTACCCTCTACAAATTTGGAAAGTCTTGAGAGAGCATCTAACTCCTTTTTAGGACCAAAAATAGAACTTGTAGTCTTATCTAATAAATGTTATTCAGGTTTAAAATTGAATATTACAGAATATGATAATAGTTTATTAAAAAATTAATCCCATTGTCTATAAAAGAATAAAGAGAAACATACTTAATTTACTAGTTAAATTTTATTATCTATTAATAAAGATAGGAAGCAGTATATACTAACAGTTTAAATGAAATAAAATGAATTTTACTGTTTCCTAATATGTAAACCAAATCTGTCTCATGTATGGTCGGATGTTCCAACAACAGTGGTAATAATAACTCCTTATATTTTTCTTGTACAGTAGATGTCATAAAACATTTTACAAAATTTGCGTCATTAAACTTATCTAGTTCAACTGATTTAGACTCCCCAAAGTTTTGATCAAGAAGGAATAAGAAGTTGGGAACTCTATCATAATCTTATGTGGTCACCCCCTAAACTATCCTTATGATGGGTAAGATTCACCAGAATAACTGTGTCAAATTCCAGCACTCCCTTCACATCCAGAAATTTCTTCCCCTCTTTTCTCAGTGTCTTTTATTTGTGGATTCTAATCATCATTCTACATGCCCCACCTTCTTTCCCTCTCATTTGTGTATTGCTCCCAGGGCTTGGAGGGACTCCAACCACAATGAAACCATGAAGACATCACCACCACCCATCCCAGTTTAACGATTCTATTCACCACCATGCCTGCCGTCTCCTCCCCTCCCTCCCACTCTTCTCCTCACTATTCAACTTTAGTTCTAAGAAAAATAAACTTTGGCATTGGTCATCAGCAACCTTTCTTTCCTCATCTCTGCCCTCCCCATTTTACCACTGCTCCTCCTTCACGCCAACCTCTCCCAGTGCTTAGAAGCTTGTGAGAGGAGATTAAACTAATCCCATCCACCGACAAGCTCACTAAGCAGTTCCTGAGTAAAGTCCAAAATTCCTGCCAAGCAATAGAGCCTGGGGGTTGGGGTGGAAATTAATGTAACAATCGGCACATTATAGCAATAACTTTTCCATGAAAGTTCTCTCCCTTTTAATAATCCCATGCAAGGTCAGGAGAAAATATGAAGCATGGAGTATGTGTGGAAAGGGGTAATACAGAGGCAGTTTTTCTTTTCTTCTTATTATTAAATATAAATTGAACAACTAAGTATGTTGGCATCACCACACTGTTTTTTATAAAGTAATTTAACCTACCCCCTTTCTTCACAAAATGAGAATCAGTGTGTAAATAGCCAAAATTTAAGTGGTTTTGGATTGGTTCATTTGCTAATTAATACTTAACAAAGTAGAATTAGAAAGACTGGGCAGGAGTAAGGCAATTTGGGAGAGTTGTGCCTGCAGCACAGGGCTGTCCTGTCTGTAGCTCCCATTCTCAAGAGGAGGAAAGCCTCAGTCACTACTCCATATTTGGGAAAGCATAGCAGCCCTCTTACTGTTTACTCCACTGCATTGCCTCATTTACCCAGTGTACATAAATTTCTCCAGAAGAAAAGCTGAGAAAAATAATCTGATAGGCAACATTTAAATCAGTATGTTTCAGGTTTCCCAGCATTAGGACTCTATTTTTATTTTTTTTTAAGAAACCACTGTGAAATGAATTTGAGTCTCAAAAGCCGAGGTAGGCAGAGCAGTCATTGCCAGTGGCTGTGTAGGGGGTAAGAAATTTCTATTCAAATAATGGTGAATGCAATTGGTGATGTTAAAATAAAACGGGCGGGGTTCAGGGCAAAGTTTAGTTTCAAGGGTAAAATCCATGGTTTTTGTTCTTGGCATTCATTATGTCAAAGAATTCCATGTTAAAAAAATTGAAAAAGTTAAAAATAAACAAACAAAAAGGGCTTCAAAGACACAACTGGAAAAGTTGAAACCATATTGAGGGTAAGACCAATAGAATTATAGATAGTGCCTTCTAGAATAGTAGTAGATTATCCTAACTAACTCTGCTAGCCTTTAAGAAGTGCTTCTAACTACCACCTGCCTCCTGTCTAAAACAAAAATGAATTGTATCAAGAAAGGTATTTAAACCACAGTTATGCAATGTCCGACTTCCCAAAGCTGGCAATGAATCTTTTCCAAATACTCTCATGGTTTCCTGAGAAACTTTAGAAAGAAAACATCTGAACAATTAATCTGATTTTCACTTTATTTTATATATATATATATATATATATACATATATATATGTGTGTATATATATATATATATATATATATATATATATATATATGTTTTTGGTCAGGCAACCTTGAAAAAAGTCAGATCATTGTGAATCTTTGTTTCTTGGTTATTGATAGGAGCCAAAATAAAACCATTAGAGTTTCAACAAATGTTACTGGACACCTGTCTTTGGGAAATCACTATCTTTGAGACAAGATCCCTGAATCCAAGAAGTTCAGCTATGCAAATATTTTGTGCTATAATTATTTTTGTAGTTACATTTCTTAAGGTTAAACAAGTATATATTGCTCTTCTACTTTAAATAGAGGTAGTATGAGGGTAAATGAGATGTACTATATGGATTATTTCAGTCATATTTCATATGATCCTATAGGAGAAACAATTTATTCTTTATTGTTTGTGTAATATTTTATTAATATTCCAGTTGTGAAATTTGAAGTATTATCAATCCAATAAATTTACTTGAAACAATAAAATTTATGATATCCTTTTACATGAAATGTCTTTAATTATTGACAAGAACATTGATGAATAGAACATCGTTGTCTAACTTTCTGTCTTACTGATCTGTTTAATACATGGAACAGGTTCTAATCCAGCTGTTAACTAACTTTGTCCAGACAGCCGCACCAGCTCAACTTTGAGTACTCCCCAAGGAGGATTAAGAGAAGCATCAGGAAACTATTCTCACTTACTTAATATCCTTTATTTCAAATAATGCTACTTTAATCTTCTTTCCCCTCCCTCTTTCCCCTCCCCTTCTTTTCTTTCACAAACATTTATTTTTAACTCATATGCTGAGCCAACCTGGAGATACTGCACTGTACACAACAAAATTCCTCCGTGATGAAATTCATAAACTTAGACAATAAACTCATAAACTGATAAAAACAATGTATTGGGTAGTTACAAATCTTAGAGAGACAACTAAATTAATATGAAGAATTAAGGGAGGTCTAGTGTGATACCAGTTAGAGAGGTCAGGAAAGCCCTCTCTGATGAGATGGGCATTTTGGCGGAGATGCAGAAGCGAGGAAGTCATGCAGGTATCTGGACAAGGGAATTCCAGGCAGATGGAACAGCAAGAGCCTGCCAAGAATCAAACGTATGTTTCCTGTTTTTGAGGAGCAGAAGGAAGTCACTGTGGCTGGAGGGGCATTAGAGGAAGGGCAGGGCTATGTGGAAAGTTACAAGGCATAAGTGAAGAGAAGTAACAGGGAGCCATATCATAAACATTTTGCAGAACATCACAAAGACTTTGACGTTCATGCTGAATGAGATGGAAAACCATCTCATGGAGGATTCTGTACAAAAGAGAGACATGATGTGATTTATGCAAGCTGGATATGTAAATGTATGAGAATGCTATAATGATGAGTCAATTCAAAACCGTGACATAGGATGAGATCACCTATCTCACGAGTGTACCTACAGAAGATCAGCATTGTGAGGAATAATCTTTAGGACTCTGGATTAAAATCTGTCTATGTCACTATCTGTGTTAGGAGGGTCATTTAATGTTTCTGTGAATTAATTTCCACAACTGTAAAATGGGTTTATTAGTATTCACATCATAGGGTTGGTATAAGAATTAAATAAATTAATGTGTTTAAAGTACTGCCACTGTTTGAATGTGTGTGTCCTTCCAAAATTTTCATATTTTGGAATTTAAACCCCAATGTGAGAGTATTAAGAGGTGGAGTCTTTAGGAGGTGATCAAGTCATGAGGGCAGAACTGTCATGAATGGAATTAATGACCTTATAAAAGGGCGGGAGGAAAATAGGCAGGCCTTTTTGCTCTTCTTCTCTTCTGTCCTTCCACTATGTGAGGACACAGTGTTCACATCACAATACCTTTGTCAACTGGAAGTCATTGAGGGCTTGTAAGTAGGGAAGTAGATTATGAAAGAAAGAATGTATTAGGAAGAAAATTATAAAAGTGGATTTCTGTGTATTGACATAAAAGAAGAAAAGGCTATTGTAAAAGCCTAAAATAAGGTAATGATAACATGAATCTGTAAGGAAAGAGGCAAAGATGAGAAAGAATGTGGAAAGGAAGAGTTAAGAGGTATCATTTGCATATGTATATAATTTATGGATGTGACATTCAATGAGTCTCTGGGTCTCTAGTCTGTGCCTAGTGACCCAATAGAATTATAAAAGGCAGGAGGACACCAATTAGAGATGGCAGGCAAGGAATCCACAAACAGAATATAGTTTCCATAGTTAGTTTCATTTGACTATGCAACAGTCATTTTCTCTGTTTTCTTTGTTGAAAACTTATTCATTTATTAAATATTTTTTGAGTGACTCTATGTACAAGCAATATTCTCATGTCCAGAGGCCAGCTTAAAAGCTGCATGAAAATTGGACTCTTCTCTAGCCACAGGGGGTTGATTTTGCTGAGTCTAAGTCAGTTCTGGTGATTCCATTTCCCTTGTCATCTTTTTATTTTTTTATTTTTTGAGACAGAGTCTCACTCTGTCATCTTGGGTTGAGTGCAGTGGCATCATCACAGCTCATTGCAACTTCTAACTCCTGGGCTCAAGTGATCCTCCTGCCTCAGCCTCCCAAGTAGCTAAGACTATGGGCATGTGCCACAACGCCCAGCTAATTTTTCTATTTTTAGAACAGACAGTGTCTCATTCTTGCTCAGGCTGGTCTCAAACTCCTGAGTTCAAGCAATCCTCTGGCCTCAGCCTCCCAGAGTGCTAGGATTACAGATGTGAGGCACAGCTCCCAGCCTCTCTCGTCATTTAATGGTTTAAGAATAGACATAAGATGAGATTCTGGCCAATGAGATGTAATTAACATGCAGTTAGGTCACGACTAATTATCCAAGGAATGCTATCATATCAAAAATTCAGAGTTCCCTCTTTCTGGCAGTTTGGCCACTCAATACTGGCTGTAGCCAGGTTGGCTCTGGATGAGTGGAAGTCCATGCTGTTGAGCTTATGCCTCAGCTTCATCTCTGCAACCATGGATACACTGTTCATGAGCCAATTGGGCAATTACAAGAATGGCCAAGAAAAGAGGGAGGATACCTGATATTCACAGAACTGGTCATTCTGTTGACTTGATTATTAACATCTTTCTCGTGAGCATTCACATGGGACACAAATATACTTATGTTCCTAACACAAAGAAATGATAAATGCTTGAGACTATGAATACTCCGATTATTCTGATTTGATTAGTACACATTGTATGCCTGTATCAAAACATTACATGTACCCTATAAATATATACAACTATTATGTATCCATAATAATTAAAAATTTTGAAAAATCCTCATAATTTCATGATTTTTACTCATTCACACACCTGTCCCCCAGACCTCTTTATGATATTACGTTCCTTACAATTCCATGACTAAAAAGCCAAATTATTGGTGAAAGTCTGTAAATCAGTCTAAAATAATGCTTCTGGCTCTTTTTCCTTTCAGGCAAAGTGAACAACCAAGTGCTCAAAGTTTTATCCACTTTGAGAATTTCCCTTTACCACTGTCCTTCAGGGATGTCCCAGAAAGTGGCTATCATGCTGTAGCTGTCCACTTCTGGGTGGTGCTGGCATCTCATACAGGACCACCTATATACCTGGCCCAAGTTTTCTCTTCCTTTGTCCATGAGGCCATATGTGCCAACTGTAGGAGAAAAGGTAATGAAGCAAGAATAGCGATGATGGTGATTTGGGCCACTTCTTCATGTAATTTATTTGTGCCTTCAAGGCTTTTTTGAGCCCAATTTCAAATATGCCACTTTCATTTTATGATCGATTTATGATCATAAATCCATTCCATTTGTGATCGACGTGTTGTGCATGTCCAACTTTATATATCGGCAGGTCAGGTATCATCCAGTTCAAATGGGGAGCTCAGGTCACTTAGTAACTCTGAGGCCCATGGTTCAGTGTTCAGCCTCTACTAAGGCACAGTAGCAAGCCAAAAGCAGTTACTCAAAAGAAGAGTAATCCTCCACACTGGAAGGAAGGCCTTTGCTCCAAAATCCTAAGTGTCTTCACTGTGATTCACATCTAGGGGCTTGCCTTAGGCTCAAATAGCATCCCCATCTGCCACTAGCACTTCAAGTGCGATTAGATCTGTTGGATCATATGATCCAAGTGGCAGAGCAGCTTTCAAGGCAGGCTGGACCTTTTCTTGTTTTGGATGCCACTCAAAACAAGAAACTTTTTAGGTCACATGGTGAATGGGCAAGTGTAGCACACCTAAATGTCTTGCCTCTAAAATCCAAAGAGATCCACTAGGCACTGTGCTTCTCTTTTGGTTGTGGGTGAGGCCTAAAGAAAGAACTTATCCTTTACCTTAGAAGGGATATTTTTACAGCCCCTATATCACTGGGCCCCTAGAAATTTCACTAAGGTGGAAATCTGCTGAATTTTTGCCAGATTTATTTCCCAGCCTCTGATATGTAACTGTCTTACCAATAAGTCTAGAGTAGGTGCCACTTCTTGCTCGGTAGGTCCAATCAGCATAATGTCATCAATGTAATGGGCCAGCATGGTATCTTGTGGAATGGAAAGGCAACCAAGATCCCTGCAAACTAAATTATGATATAGGGCTGGAGAGTTGATATAGCTCTGGGGTAGGACACTGAAGGTGTGTTGTTGACCTTGCCAGTGGAAATCAAACTCTTTATAAACAGGTCTTTATAAACAGGTATGAAGATAAAAGCATTTACAATTTGAATAGCTGCAAACAAGGTACCAGAACATGTGTTACTTTGATCAAGCAATGAAACATCTGGCACAGCGACTTCAATTGGAGTTGCCACCTGGTTAAGGTTATGATAATCCATTGTCATTCTGCAAGATCCATCTGCTTTCTGCACAAGCCAAACAGGTGAGTTGAATAGGGATGTGGTGGGAATAACCACTTCTACATCTTCCAAATCCTTGATGGTAGCACTAATCTCTGCAATCCCACCAGAAACGCAGTAGCACTAATCTCTGCAATCCCACCAAACTGCTTTTGGCTTATTATTTTTCTAGGTAGAGGAAGTTCTAGTGGCTTCCACATTGTCTTTCTTACCATAATAGCTATCATTCCATGTGGCAGGGAACCAATGTGGGGATTCTTCTGCTTGCTGAGTATATTTATCCCACTTTCAAATTTCAGAACTAGGGAAATGACCACAGAATCTCTTTGGGGACCCACTGAACCAATTGTGAGATGAATCTAAGCTAAAATCCATTGATTATCTGGCCTCCATAAGCCACTACTCTGACTTTCATAAGCCAAAGTGACATTTTGAATCTCCTTGATTTAGTGTCAGTTTACAGCCAATGTCTAGTAATTTTAGAACAATCTATTTCCTTTTTTGCCAATGTGCAGTCACCCTTGTAAAAAGCCATAGGTCTGTTTGGGAAAGACTGAGAGGAAGGTTAATAAAACAAACTTCTGGCAATGCAACAAGTCCTTCCTCAAGGGAACCTGATCTCATCTTTATTCAAGTGGTCCTGAGTCTGCAAACTGGCTCAAGTCTGGGAATTGATTTGCCACCACTGTTTGTTTCTATGATTCAAGTTAGACTTTAGTTCAGTTGACCTAGAACTCTTCTGCGATATGGACCAAATAACAATTTAGTAGTCTATCTATTTCACTTCTGGAACACAATGATCAATTGACTTGTGCCATAAGTCTCTGTGAGTCAGGTTCTTCTGATTGCTACTTTGGCTCTGCTGTTCATTATGTCAACCACATCTTTGGCAATTAAGTGTTGTTCCTTGGCCCCAACCACTCAGGGATCAAATTATCCTCATTGCCTGTAGGTTCCCAACTCAGTGGCAGTGGTTTCCACTGCAATTTCTGACCTCTAGAGATAGAGCAACTACAGGCTCTTCAAGGATGCTGGGGCTCCTTTCACAAATTTATTTGTCAGTCATGGTGGAAGTTGTGAACTCCAGATACTCCAGGAATGGGTGAGCAGGTCTTACATGACAAATTCATTCTAACATTATAGTCTTCCTAAGTCTTTGGATCTTTTCACTGCATCCCAAATCAGTTCTGGCACTTCAACTTCATTTAGTGCAGGCCAGCTTTTAGTCCATGTTTCAGTTAACCAATCACGCAAACTATTCGAAATATTTTTAATCATCCAAGCTGCAACATTAAATTTGGAATCTCTGCTTAGTTGGCTCATATCAATAAATTTAACTTGATCCAAAGTTATGTTCCTTCTACCATTATCCCACACCCTCAATATTCATTCCTACCCATAGCCCCCAGATGTCTTTCTATATAAATTGGAAAACTTCCATTCCAAGGCCTTTTGGGAGTTAAGTCTAGTTATAGGTCTATAAGAAAAGAGGGATATTAGGAATGAGTTTTGAGGAGAATCAGCACTATTTTGCAAGGCAACTGCCTCAGGGGAAACCATTATAAATTCCTTAGGAAAATCTTTTTAGACAGGGTGGAATAGGAGCTTCTACTGACAAGAATGCCTCATCAGAACTTAGGGGTTTAGTGTCTCTGTTTTTATCAAGAACTTCCCACATGTCCTATTCCCATTTCATATTCCAATTTTATCTCGATCAATACCCTTACTTTAACAGTATGATATGGGGAATTAATTCAATTGTGTTGTGATTCAGCCACTTGCAGAATGAGGCTCTGGGTTTGGTTTTTAACAATCTTAACTCTTCTGCTATAGGAGATGTGGATTTATTCAGGGTAGACACAGAAACTTTCAGATCAATTATGCAACTGCTTGAGCTGAGAATTTGAATTCTTGAGCTTATTCTTTTTTTTCCCACTTTTTCCAGCACAACTAGCAGTAACTGGTGAATCTCAATATACTTGTTAGTTTGACAAAAATGTTCCAGGATATCAAACCCTGAGTTTACACATTTCTGTGTACATATATAATACTTTCCCTTTCTTTCTGTTATGTATACTTATGAAATTTCAAAAAATGTTTTAAGTTATTTTTTTAAAGACATAAGGAAGTCTCTTTGGGCCCTTTAGAGTTGTATGATAAGATGATATTTTTTGTAACTTCTGTATGATATTTTTGTAATCAAGAGGAGATGAGACTTCCCAGGTTAGAAAGAATTTGTGAAGTTGTTATATGTGAAATAACAATATCCCTACTCTTTAAGACAGTTTGGGTTGAGTCCTGTGTTGCTTGCATTTGATTATTTTAACTGTTACAAATATTATAGGAATGTGACACATAATATTTGAGTCATATATTTTAGTACAGGAGAAAGCCTTTGGCATTATATGCCTTCCTGTGGTATACTGTTATGAAGCAAGCTTGAACCAGTGACAGACTAGAATCTAGATAACCCTGATTCTAAGTTTGTTGTTCTTTCCTCTGCATTAGTCGGTGCATAATTTTCTTTAAAATCCTTCATTGTTCTGATATGGTTTATCCATATGGTCTTGCCTTCAATTCTTACTTGAATGATGACTTGAAATCATTTGTAAAATATTCTTATGATTAGTAACAATTGGGTTCTGTATATGACATTGTCTTATTGTACCAAAGAGGTTAATTCCTTTTCTCTATGTCCTGACATTATACAAAATAAAAGCTCCATGAGTGAACTCACACTGTTTCTCAGCTATCCATCTCACAAATGGGTTGTCCAAAATTCTCATCTATTTCACATAAAACACATCCATCTAGTTCTATGAAAGTTGCAAAGAATAACCCAAGCTGAACTGAAATTAGTTCTTTGTCACAGCTTTCTAACCTGTCAAATGATGAGTATGAAAGATGATTGGCAATAGTGTGGCTTGTCAACTCCTCAATCATGCACAATAAAATCTGAAAAGATAGATGTTATGATGGCCAACATTTTTATGTACTATATTTCAGTTATAAACAAACACTGAAAAGTTTACATGGTTGTAAATATTCAGCAGAGTTAAGCTATTTTTCTTATAAATTTTAAGAAATTCTTTCTGTCTATTCTATTGGCTTTTCCCATTTAGAATCTTACACAAAAAGGGAATTAAATAATATTAGACATTATTTAATGTTACAGATCACTAAAATTAAGCCAAAACTTTTAAAGTTGAAGAAACTGAGATGTGACAAGATAAATTGATTCTCCACGATCATAGAGCTGGTCAGGTTTAGAATCTATAACTTGACTCCCCCAGTTTTTGAAGAGATGATAGATAAACTATTAAGGTATTATTTAATTTACCCTGTTCCTATTGCTAAAACATAGAGAAGCCAGGATTCAAATACAATTTTCCCTAACTCCCAAGTTCACATTATCAGCCATAATGTTATTCTAATATAGAATTGTGAAACGTTATCATTTGTGTCACAGAAATTCGTTTGTTTAGGAAATGACTGATTTATTTTTATGTTCCATACATATGACTAAATACTAGGCATATAATGGTGAATAAACAATCTTGGTCTCTAGTTAAATTAAATAGATGAAGTGTGGAAATAGTGGGAAAAGTGTGAACACAGGAAACAGTATTGTCATTTGAAAAGACCAATATGAAGTGATGAGAGAGAAATTTGGGAGATATAGTATGAAAAAATTCAGAGAAAGAGAATGTTTAGTCATCTTGAAGAGTCAGTAGATATAGGAAAATTGTTAGGCAGTGTTGAGAAAATACTTGAATTTTGAGATCATGAATTTAAAGTGAAACTATTTCTGGTAAATTGATAAGTGGTCTCCTAAAGGTATTAGTTTATAATCCCTAGAAACTGTGAATGTTAATTTAAATGCTAAAATTTTTGCAGTTGTGATTAAGTTAAGGATCTTAAAATGCGAAGATTATTAGGATTTATCTAAATGCTTTAAGTGACATCACAAGTGTCATTATGGTACAAGTATGAGGCAGAGGGGATTAGACACAGAGTGGAGGAGGCAATGTATCCTCAGAGGCAGAAATGGGAGTGATGGGGTCACATGTCAAGTAATGCCAGCAGTCACCAGAAACTGGAAGACTCAAACTACATCTTAGATCTAAGAGCGTCTGGAGGGAGAATGGTTCTGATAACAACTTGATTTCAGTCTGTTGATAATGATTTCAGGTTTCTGACCTCCAGAACTTCAAGAGAATAATTTTCTGTTGTTTTAAGTCACCAAATTTATGGAAATTTGTTACAGCAGTCTTAGGAAACTAATACACTATTCTATCCAGTTGTATGACTCTTTCCAGCTGCTGTGGTATAGGCATAGAGATGATGGATGTGTTCTTTTTTGTAAGAATGATGGAGGGAGAACGGGAAATGTATGTTTTCAAAGAAATTATTGCAGTAGTGCAACAAGGCATCTAAGCCAGTCAAGAGGGAAAATGAAGATAAAATGAAGGTGATAGGATCCAGAAAATATAAAGGCATCAAAGTTTAGAAGGCATGACTTGCTTGACACTTCAAGCACACTGCTCCTGATAGTGGTCATTAGATATAGAACAAAATTAAGTTTAAGGATTTTTTTTTATCTTTCCAAGCTCAAAATGTAACACTGAATTATAATTAGTATAGATTAAGAAATTGGAAGTATTGTAAATTGAAGACTTGATCAAGGAAACCACTTCCCAGATCTATATCAGAAACTTTACTCTATACAATGAAAGCTGAAATATTAGAATAACTAGCATATCTACTTATAAAACATTGGATTCAAGTACTCATTGAGATATTAGCAAAATATCTACTTCAATAGGTATTTTGATTCCCTTTATACTTGTTTGCATGAGGAAAGTACTTTAAATTTTAATGTTCCCTGAGCTCAGAAAAATTAATGGTGTCTTTAAAAGCAGAAGACAAACACAGTTAACAAGCCATTTTCTTAGCACTCCAGGTCAAAAGATAAAATACTCAAAAGGCACATAAAGAGGAGAAATTTACATTTGGGAAGAGTTGTTTTTAATTGTTAAAATTTTCTAGCTTAATTGTTTTCTAGAAAATCAATCAATAAAATTATATTTTAAGTATGATTTGATATTAATATATGCCTCTAGGACTCACTTTATATTATATATATATATAAAATTTCTGGATGGTATGTTCATAAATACATTAAAAACCATCAAAAATACTTTTTATCTCAAGCAATTATTCTAAGCACATTTTCTCTATGGTCCCTGAATCATTTTTTGTTTAAAGTACTGGACATAGGCTTTAATTCTATGCCAAGTAGCTCCGTTAAATTCAATTTAAAACTTATGATTTGTTTATTTCTGAAATTTTCCTTTTAATATTTTCTGATCGCAGTTGGCCACCACGGGTAACTGAATGCTGATATAGTGAAGGATTTAGTGATCTAGATAGAAGATCAAACCAGCCACAACATTTCCTTAAGCCACAGCCTAATTCCAAGCAAGGTTCTAACTCTCAATTCTAAGAAGGCCGAGAGAGGTGAGGAAGGATGTAGAAGAAAAGTTTGAAGCTAGTAAAGGCTGGTACATGAGGTTTAAGGAAAAAAGACATCTCTATAGCATAAAAGTGCATGGTAACATAGCGAATGCTGGTGTAGAGGCTGCAAGTTATCCAGAAGCTTCAACTATGGTAACGAATGAAGGTGGCGCCACTAAACATCTAGATTTTCAATGTAGATGAAACAGCCTTCTATTGGAAGAAGATACCATCTCAGTCTTTCAAAGCTACAGAGGAGAAGTTAATAGCTGGCATCAAAGCTTCAGAGGACAGGCTGACCCTCTGATTAGAGAATAATGCGGCTGATGACTTTAAGTTGAAGTCAATGCTCATTTCCCATTCTAAAAATGCTAGGACCCTTAATAAGTATGCTAAATCTATGCTTCTAATACTCTATAGAGAGAATAGGAAAGGCTGGATGATAGCATTTCTGTTTACAGCATGGTTTACTGAATATTTTAAGTCCACTGTGTATTCCCTCTGCTAAAGAAGAAAAAGATTTCTTTCATAGTAGTACTGCTATTATAATTTCTTTCATAGTATTATTGCTCATTAATAATGCACCTGATCACCCAAGAGCTCTAATGAAGGTGTACAGGAGATAAATGTTGTTTTCATGCCTGCTAACACAGCATCCATTGTGTAGCCCATGGATCAAGGAGTAATTTTTACTACCAAGTCTTATTATTTCAGAAATGTATTTCATAAGGCTATAGCCACCATACATAGTGAGTCCTCTGATGGCTCTGGGCAAAGTAAATTAAAAACCTTCTGGAAATGATTCACCATTCCAGATGCCATTAAAAACGTTCATGACTCATGGAAGGAGGTCAAAATATCAACAGTAAAAGGAGTTTGGAAGAAGTTGATTCCACCTCATGGATGACTTAGAGGGGTTCAAGACTTCAGTGGAGAAATAACTGCAGATGTGACGGAAATAGCAAGAGAACTAGAATTAGAAGTGAAGCATAAAGATGAGACTGAATTACTGTAATCTCAGATAACACTTGAATGGATGAAGAGTTGCTTCTTATGGATGAGCAAAGAAAGGGGTTTCTTGAGCTAGAATCTACTCCTGGTGAAGATGTTGTGAACATTGTTGGAATGACAAGCGCAAAGATTTAGAATGTTACGTAAACTTATTTGTTAAAGGAGGGGCAAGATTTGAGAGGATCGACTTCAATTTTGAAAGACATTCTACCACAGGTAAAATGCTATCAAACAGTATCACATGGCACAGAATCACCTTTCATGAAAAAAAAAAGAGTGGATCTATGTGGCAAATGCCAATGTTGTCTTATTATTTAAAATTGCAACAGACACCCCAACTTTCAACAACCACCACCCTGGTCAATCAGCAGCCATCAGTATCGAGGCAAAACTCTTTACCAGCAAAAAGATTACAACTTGTTTTAAGGCTCAGATGATTGTTAGCAATTTTTAGTGATAAAGTACTTTTTAAATTAAGACATGTACATTTTAGACATAATGCTATTGCACACCTAATAGACTACAGTATAGGATAAACATAACTTTTATATGCACTTGACAACCAAAAAATTTTTGTGACTCACTTTATTGTGAAATTTACTTTATTTCAATGGTCTGCAAATGAACCTACAATAGCTCCCAGATATTTGTGCATATAGCCTAGGCAACAGCTAAATTGCGGACTCTGAGCAGAGAATCCAGATAAACTATACCTGGTGCTATGGTTTGAATATGGTTGGTGCCCACCAAAATTAATTTTGAGGCTTGGTCCCCAGTATAAACATATTGAGAAGCAGTAGGATTGTTAGAAGCATTTGGATCATAAAGGGTGCACACTCTTGAAAGGATTAATACCCTCTTGCAGGATTGAATGAGTGAGCTATAGCTCTCACAGGACTGGATTAGCTATTGAAGGAGATAAAAGTGATTTTGACTTCCTTGGTGTGTTCTTGCCTCCCCTGCCACCCTGTGATGCTGTTTGCTGTGTTATGATGCAGCGTGAGGCTCTCGCAGAAGCTGACCTTGACCTTAGACTTCTCAGTGAGAAGTAAATTTATTTTTCTATAAGTTACCCAGTCTCAGGTATTCGGTTATAGCAACAAAACATACTGAGACATCTGGCTCCTGGCACAGATAATATTGACTGACTAATTTTAAGGTGCTAAATTTGTGGTAATTTATCCTGCAGCAATAGAATATTAATATTCTACTTATACTTGAGTAAGACTATGTCTAGATATGGAAATCTAATTTTTAATTAAGTAATTTTCATTAATAAATAAAAGTGTATACATATACTATCATGTATAACATAATGTTTTGAAATATGTATACATTGTGGAATGACTAAATCAAGTTAATATATGCATTATCTGACATACTTATCTTTTTTTATGGTGACAACACTTAAAAAATAGTGATTTTCAAAAATATAATACACTATTAACTATAAACACAATAGATCTTTTGAAATTATTCCTCATATCTAACCAAAATGTTTTATCCTTTGATCAACATCTCTCCAACACTCAACTCTCTTAGCCCCTGGTAACTTCCATTCTACTCTCTGTGTCTATGAGTTCAACTTTTTAATTTTACACATATATGTGTGATTATGTGGTATTTGTTTCTCTGTTCCTGGCTTATTTCACTTAACATAATGTCCCTTAGGTTCACCCATGTTGCAAATGACAGGATTTTCTTCTTTTTTTAAGGTTGAAGAATATAACCGTGTGTGTGTGTGTGTGTGTGTGTGTGTGTGTGTATACTCAGATAATTCTTGAACAACATGGGTTTGAACTGCACAGGTCTGCTTATATGCAGATTTTTTTCAACCCAACTTGGATCAAAATTACACTATTCTTGAGATGTAAAACACATGTATATGGAAGACCAGCTTTTCACACACATAGATTCTACAGGGCCGACCGTGGGTCTTGAGTATGTGCATAATTTGGTATACTTGGGGATGCTGGACCAATCTCCTGCATATATCACGAGAAAACTGTATATTCATTCATTCTCTGATGAACACTTATGTTGATTTCATATCTTTCTTATCGGGAATAATGCTGCATTAAACATGGGAATGCATATGTCTCTTCAATATTTCATTTCCTTTGGATATATACCCAGTACAGGAGTTGCTGGATCATATGGTAGGTCTAGTTCTATATTTTTGAGGAGCCTCCAGTTTTTTCCATACTAACTGTACTAATTTACATTCTCACCAACAGTGTTCAAGGATACCCTTTTTCTCACATCCTTGCCAATCCTTGTTATCTTTTATATTTTTTATAATAGCTATTCTAACAGGTATGAGTTGATATCTTTGTGTGGTTTTAATTTACATTTCCCTGATGATTTGTGATGCTGAGCACTTTTTCATTAATTTGTTGAACATTTATTCATCTTCTTTTGAGAAGCGTCTATTCAGGTTTTTGCCTATTTTTAATCATATTATTTGTTTTCTTGGTATTGGATTGAGTTCCTTATATATTTTGGATATTAACTCCATATAAGCTATATAGTTTGTAAATATTTTCTCCCATTCCATAGGTTATCTCAGTTGATTATTTTCTTTACTGTACAGAAACATTTTAGTTTGATGTAATCCAATTTCTCTATTTTTGCTTTCATTGCCTATGCTTTTGGGGTGGAAATCACATTTAGAATTGAATTTTTTACATAGGATTTTAATCTTGGCTCCTTTCTGAGCTTTTTAAAATATTACGCTGATTCTTATTTCTCTATAGATAACATCTTTTGCCTTTCTTAAAACTTTTAGAATTTTTTTCTTATTCTTATTTTTCTGAAATTTTATAAGAACATGTCAAATCATTTTTTAAAACAATAGTTTTATTAGGATATAATTCACATATCATACAATTCATGGAGTAAAATGTAAAAGGTAATGCCTTTTAGTATTCATACAATTGTGCAGCTATAACCACAATACATTTTAAAACATTTCATCACACCAAAAAGTAACCTCATCTTATTAGCAGTTTTCTCTATTTTCCCTCAATTCCTCTAGCCCTAATGAGACCACTATTCTACTTTATGTCTTGATATAGTTGCCTCTTCTGTATATTTTATATAAATGGTATATAATATGTGATCTTCTGTGAGATTTACTTAGCATAATATTTTCAAATTTCATCCAAGTTGTAGCAAGTATATGAATACAAATATATATTTATTTTTACTGCCAAATAATATTCTATTGTATGAATATATAACATGCTATTTATCCATTCACCAGTTAATAGACATTTAAGTTGTTTCTACTTTGTTTATACTATGAATAATGTGGCTATGAAGTTTTTGTGTGGACATATGTTTTTAATTTTCTTAGGTGTATATAACTAGGCATGTAATTACTGGGTGGGTTCTTTGGTAAATTCATATTTAATCTCTTGAAGAACTAAAAGACTTTTTTCTAAAGAGAATGAATCTTTTTATATTTCTGCCTGCAGAGTCTGATGGTTTTAATTCCTTCACATCCTCACCAAGGCAGGGGTCTAAATTAATTCTTTTGAATGTAGCTACCCAATTGTTCTTTGCACCATTTGTTGAAAAGACTATTCTTTTCTCATTGTATTGTCTTAGCATCCTTGTCAAATGTCACTTAACTATAAATATGAGGGTTTGTTTTTGGATTCTCAATTAGATTTATTAATCTATATATCTATACTTAATTCCACTACCACACTATTATGTCACATCACTAAAATCAGACATATACATCAATGAAATTCAGTTGGGACTCCAGAAACAAACTCTTACATTATTGTCAATTGATTTTTGACCAGGGCGTGTAGATGATACAATGGGGAGAGGACTTTGAGTCTGGACTTTCTTGTGGACAAAGCGTTATTACTCTTTACTACATCTATGTGTTATAGATGTATTCGGAATTTGTTTCTTTTTGAGTCAATTTAAAGGATTTGTGCCTTTTTAGGAATTTGTCCATTTCATCTAATTTATTGCCATACAGTTTTTTATAGTATTTTCCTTTGTGCTATTATCATTATAATATATCTACATATGTTACAAACCCAACAATGTATTGTTATAATTATGATTTATATAATTTTTAAAGAAACCAATGAGAGAAAGTAAATATGTCTTCATAGTGCTTGATATATTAACCTTATTATATGTATTTTATTTTAATATATCATCTGGTGTCATTTCCTGTCTCCAATACTGCTTTGCTTCCAAATACCTCCTTTATGTTTTTATTATCAAGCATATTGCATTTATATTTATGTTATAGGCCCAACATTACATTATATACACATTATTTTATACATTGCTTTTAAATCAGTTAATAAAGGAGACAAAATATGTTATTTAAATATTTATACTGTCTTTTGTAAATACATAATAACCTTTACCATTGCTTTTTATTTTTTCATGTGGATTTGAATTAATGGTGGGGGTCATTTGCTTTCAGCCTAAAGAACTTCTTTTAGTATCTCCAGGTAGGTGATTCTTTTAGCCAAGAATTCTCTGTTTTTGTTTTTCTGTGAAGGTCTTTATTTCAGCTCTATTTTTAAAATATTATTTTCTTCTTTTTGTTTTTCAAAATTTTTTAGCATTTTTTTATGAACAATTTCAAGCTACAGCATAGTGGAAAGAATTTTACAGCGAACACCTGTATACCCTCCCCTTAGAGTCCACCATGAACGTTGAACTATATTTGCTCTATCATTAATCTATTCATCTATGTATACCCTTACCCATTCTTTAATCCATCTTTTCTTTATTGTATGACAAAGTATATTGAAGACATCAATGGGCTTCCATCTATAAATATTCCAGCTTGCATAACATTAAGTAGAGTTTAATATTTATTGTAGTTTTTTCTTTTGGTGCAACATTTACAAGTGAGAAAATGCATAAATCTTAAATGTATATTTGCTGATTTGACCATTCACACACCTGTATTTTCTAAGATATAATGTTCTTGGTTAACTATTTTTTTCTTCAGTACTTGAATATGTTATCCCATTACTTTTTGG
Organism: Microcebus murinus; assembly: GCF_040939455.1. Classification (NCBI taxonomy): domain Eukaryota; kingdom Metazoa; phylum Chordata; class Mammalia; order Primates; family Cheirogaleidae; genus Microcebus; species Microcebus murinus. Next base: position 73,205,263 of record NC_134104.1, on the reverse strand, counting down.
TCTTCATTGTTTTTAATGAAGTCAGTTAATTCTTTCACTGAGGTTCCTGTGTATGTGATATGTCATTTTTCTCTTGCTACTAAATTTTCTCATTGTTTATGTCTTTCAGAATTTTTACTATGGGGTGTGTATATGTGTGTGTGTATATGTGTGCATTTATCCTACCTAAAATTCACTGAGATTCTTTAACCACTTCGGTACCAGCATGGACTATAGTCGATAGCCACAGATGAATGCGCACGGTGACTTTTGCTGACAGCCGTGACATGAAGGCGCACAGCTGAGCGTCAGCTTTAGCCGACAACCGTGATATGGCTTTTCTAATTTTTCATTTATCAAAATAAAATTGTGAACATTTCAAAATAATGTAATGAAAACATATATATATATATATATATATATATATATATATATATGTTACCTATTCTGATTTACATTACAAGTAAAGCTGCCTGTAAAGTAAAACAAGCTTTCAGTGCTTTAAAGCTTTCCTCATCACACAAGAGCAAAACGGATTTGTTGTCAATGCACAGCACAAACTATCGTGTGGACTATAAGTGCTGGCTGTGGGCAAGGTTTCGTGGCCCGTGAGCACTGTACCGAAGTGGTTAATTTGTAGATTAATGTTTTTCATCAAATTCGAAAAAATTTTAGCCAATACTTTTTCTAATATTTTTTTGCTCCTTCCTTTCTCTGCTCTACTTCTGGTACATTCACTGTGTTTATGTCAGTGTGCTTAATGGTGTCCCACACTTCTGTAAAGCTATTACTTTCTTAAATTATTTATTCTCACTACTCTTCAGATTGCATAATCTCTATTGATATACTTTATAGGTCACTGACTCTTTTTTCTTTCACTTCAAATCTACTCTGCTCAAACTTACTCTAGTAAATAGTTCACTTTTTGTTATTGATTTTTAACTCTAGAATTTGCATTAGATTCTTTTTAAAAATTTATGTCTCTTAATTGATATTTACTATTTGATGAGATATTTTCCTCTTAGCTTCCTTTACTTTTTAAAATTATTTCCTTTAGTTAATTGAATATGTTAATATTTATAACGGCTGCTTTGAAGTCTTCAGTGTTTGTTAAATCTCATATCTGAGTCCTCTCACTGGCAATTTCTGTTGCATGTTTTACTTTTTTCCCCTATTTATGGGTCATACATTTCTATTTGGTTATATGTCTGACAAATTTTTGTTGAAAATATTATATTTTGGGTAATATATTGTGGCAATTCTGGATCCTGATTCTTTTCACCATTTTCTGGGAGTTGAGTTGGTTTGCTATTGTTTGTTCATTAACTTGTTTAGTGGATTGGCTGGCTTATTTTAGTGCAGTATATTTCCCCATCAGTGTATACTCTCTGATGTTGCTCCTCCAAGTGTACAGCATTGGCCATACACATAGTGGCCCTTAGATAACAGTGGTTTTTAACAAGGCCCCCTTTGGCCGTCTCTTTTTCTGATATCTCTGTTAAACTGAATCATGCTTAGGTTCCTTTAATTGGTGGCTGATTGCTCTATTGTTTTCAGTAATGCTCTGGAGACTAAATAGGACACAATTAAATCTGGTTCAATTAAACTGAAGTAGAAGTAGTGTCTGAGGCTAGTCATTGAGGTTTGGGCTGACGCCATGAAGGGCTGTTCTTAACCTACCTCTTTTCATGGTTCTGTCTGGTAAGCTAGCTGGCCTACAATTTAGCTTTTTATCTGTCATAGAGCTACCAGCCTCCTCATAATTGCTTACCACCAAAAACTTCATCGTTTCTTTATTTTCCTTCTCCTTGCCAGGAATACCTCTGTCTTTTAGCATGTACGTTCTAAGGAGTTTTACACAGGATGTCAGATCCTCTTTCCACTGTCAATTCTTTATGTGAGTGTTCTTGACAAAAGGCTTCTCAACTACTATTTCTGTCCGTACATACCTATCTGCTGCCCATTTAAAAAATGTTGCTGGTCTCAGCTATAGATAACCCTCTCTTATCCTTTCATAAAACATTTAGAGAGGATGAATTTATTTAAATAATTTCAAGTTCCACAAACACACATATACATAAAAACTTTCTCATTACCCTCAAATTCTACTCAAAATGGAATTTGTTGATTTGGCAAATCTCTGAGACTATCAAGGGTATTTTACTGGTGAGATGGATATTTTAGCATAATACTGTGAAGCATTGAGAAAATACCATTTTCACATGGTTGGGTAAAGGAAAGATTTTGAATTTTGAGCCATTATTTACTAGATTTACTAGATGCAGTAGAATTTTGGCATGTTTATCTTAGAGCTTTGAATAAAAAATAGGTTGTATTAAGATTCTGAGAGTTTTGGAAATGTAAAATAAAAAAAGGAGAAGATAAGAAAATATGAGAAAGGGCTTAGAATAGGCTTTTGAAGGCAATCAAAGAAAATCTCCAAAATTGAGTCTGTGCCAGCTAAACTCTATTCTCTCCCACAGGGCTTTATGTTTCCTTTCATAATGTAACAGGGATATTTTATAAGAGAAATACAATTCCAGCACCCATCCCAGGTGGTTTGAATTTCAAGATATATCAGTCTTTGGAAGGTTCAGAGCAATGGGCTTTCTGTCAGCTCACTTCACTGAGAGGAAAAAAATGGATTTAAATTATTTACTTAGAGATGTACATAGGAAGTGGCATTTTAATAGTTGGTCACATACCATCCTGTAACCTATGGCCCTATGCAGAAGATGAAGCTGGTGGCCACAGCTGGAGGCTGTCAACATATATTTGTGTGTATGCATGTGTAAGGGGGACGGTATATGTGTGTTGGAGCTAGCGTAAGTGTGCAGACAGAACCTGAAAGCATTAGGAAAAAAACCAGAATGTCAGCTCTGAAATGGTATTGAGTAGGGATGTTGAAATGCTCATCAGTTCCCTTTCCCCCGTATTAAATGTGAAAGTTAACATAAATGGGAATCACATGCTCTTAGTAGACTTCATAATCACCCTCTCCTATAGATCTACAACTCAACCCCTCTTACAAAAATAACTCTATATTCTACTTCTCTTGGTTCCCAATTCCTTGACTTATTTTCATCTGATTTAAATGCATTAATCTGGAGAAACACGAATTCTTGTTTTTCCTTCAGAGACTTATGTGGCTCACACATCAGTATCTTTAAACATCAGGTGGGATCTCTAACTTGGTTCAGCTGTCTTGTAGATGCTTCTATCAGGCCCAAGGGTGTCACATGACCAAAAAGTGCTATAGTGTGGTGCTTAACAGCCACCAAGCGAATGTCATTTGGATTAGTACATGCCCTACACTAAAACACTATAAACAAAATTGCATATATGCCACATTTCCATCAGTTATAATAATTCAAGTCTTGTTACCAATTTACCTTTTACATAAGTTTCTAAGTAAATAAGTTTGCCAGATAAATTATCTAAATATTTTATTTCATACTTAGAATTTAAATCACTTTATCAACAAAAAGATACTACGTTGAGTTATTTGGTTTTCACTTTTGCTCCATGTTTCAAATAACTGTAAAATGGCTCCACCATGTGGTTATAATAGATATTTTGTTCACAGAAATCCAACAGTGCAACACAGTACATCAGATTAGTTTATGTTATTCATTGACTCATTCAACAACTATTTATTGACCCTCCTATATGCCAGGCTATGTTCTCCACACAGAGGACACTATAAATAAAAAATACAATCCCTAGCTCCTGGGATTTCACAACCACTGTTCACCTTTTGTATGGCTGAACAGATTATATCAAACATTAAAGTAATATAAAAGCACAGCTTTTCAATGGCTTTTTTTGGAGGTATAAGAAAAAGAGGACAAAGTAGGCTTTGGTTATTGTGACTCTGTTATTAACTGTGTAAAAATACTCAGTTTCCATCTATGAGGCTCAGCTTTTTATAGGTTGACCCAGATAAATGGTTTTAACTCTGATAATATGATAAAACAATGAGGACATTTATCTCGTGGGAAAAAGCACATACATTTAATACTAGCTCATTTCAAAGTTTACCTACAAGGTTGTGGGTGAGGGTGTTATAGCCTCTTGGAATACATCATCTAGGATGTCTACGTGTCTATGTACACATAAAGTACTGTGTAGCTGTCAGATTAGATGATTTCTAATGTCCTTTCCAGCTATAACAATCTTTGCTTTTATGGTCAGAAATATTTGATAAAAGAATACAACCTAAGATAGAACCTAGAATTTATATTGAAGGCTTTTGCCTTTGGAGCCTTCCCAACACTTCTACTGAATATTGTAGTTGCTCCATTATTTCACAATTTCACCTTATTGCAACCTTCTATCCCCACTGAGAAAAATGGCTACACAAGTGGGGTGATCACATAATGTATAGTGCAAACCAGGGCAATTTTAAGAGTAAAGTGGGGAGAAACTTGCACTAATCAATATTTATCTTATATCTTTATTATAAAAATTAAACTAGCTGATGGATTAAATGAACTCAGAATAGTGATCGGCACATAGTGATCACCTTATGAATGTTAGTTCTTATAATCATGGGCAACTAGCTATATCTCTCCACTTGTTTTTCTACAATTTCCTCTCCCCAACTCACTCTCCCCTCTGATTCCAAAGGTATTTTTGTAAGATGCAAATATTTAAGTCTTTTCCCTCCTGAAAAAGTCTATTAATGGGTTTTCACTACAGTCAGAATGCACAAAATTCACTTTAATTTGGATTCTAGCTACATTCCAAGCTTTGTTTCTCACTATTGATCTCCCAAACTCACCCTTCTTTTCAGCTACAGTTCTTGCTAGCCCAGCACTCTCCCATTTACCTCCAAGCATTTGTGTCCAACTTTTGTTATCCTTTCCCCTAAATTTTACTTCTCAAAATCCTTCTCATATTTTATGTCTTTCTTCAGGCTTTTCTAGGTATAGACATTTGTCTTTCCTTCTCTATTTTGATAATTATATTAATATTAGTTATCATTTATTAAATTATTTTTGTCAGGTGCTATTCCAAGTAAGCTTTTTACATGCCATTATCTCTTTTTGTTGGAAAGCATTATCTACATATATGTAACTATAATTCAGTGCATAGAGTAGTACGATTTATTACAGAAGTTAGAGCTATGTTGAATCCACGGCAGAATACTGTAGCAGTTGGGCACGTGGAATCTGGAATGATACTTCCCAGGTTCTCATCCTGAGTCTGTAATTTATTACTTGTGTGACTTTGGGGAAGTCTTTTATACCTGCTCTGAAATTCAGTTTCTTTATTTATAAAGTTATAATGATAGTTTTCACCTGTAAGATCACTGAGGCACTTAAAATTACAAGTATCTGAGACAAAAGATTGAAATTTTATTTATTTTTTGTTATGGTTTCCACAATGTATTCTCAAGGCCAATGTACTGCCTATTCAAGAGGCACTATTGAACCATGTAATACAAATATTCAGAATATCAGCATGGGCTTACACAGAATATTAATGAAAGGATTTGAGAATGTTTCTTGAGCAAGAAAATGGAAATAGCTAAGAATGAAAATTCTACGTTGAAAAGGAAACCTTCTAAATTCAGATGTAATCAGATCTGGGAAACACAGTTATGCTGACTCAATTGCCCTAAGAATTGTGATTTCTTCAGATAATTCTTCGTCCTGTTTGTGGTGTGTCCAATTGGCAACTGCATTCATTTTTTTTAAAAAGGATAGTTTCATAACAAGACACTGAATTGATTTTCAAAGGTTACTAAGTCCTTCACAAACTCATTAAGAAGAGACTTAACAAAAGGAACTGCAGTTGCTTGACAAATGGTTTCGAAACTGCCCCATGGAAACAGTGTGCTATGAAGTAAGTGCCTTTTGTTCTTTAGGCTGCAATAGGGCTGGGACGTGGTAGGGCAGCTGGAGGAGCAGGATGTGGGGTAGAAATCATCTCTACTATGGAGGGTAAGTCTTATGATGTAAAAATAAAAACAGAGTTTCATTGTGTGATTATTTTTCTCCTGACTTTTCAATGTTCTGGACATTTCCTGACTCTGTGCACATAGACAGGTATCTCTGATGTTGGGCAACATCAGGAATAATCTCCAGCGTGTTATGCTGCATGAAAGCAGCACATTCTAAGTAGTCTCCATCCTCCTGTCTTTAAAGTTTCTTTTCTACATTGCCAGAATAAACTTTCTCATAAAACCCTTGATCCTGTTACATATCTTTTCAAAAATCCCATTGCCTTCCACTTAGATCGAAACTATTCAGCCTGGCTCTCAAGATTGTTGCCAGTAAGCACTGCCCATCTTTCCCAGTTACATTTCCCCTACATTCCTTTACAGGACTTTACTTTTTAGCCACCTTTTAATCTCTTTCCTTGATTACGCCTCCATATTTTTCTGCTCTACTCTTCAGCCTTTGTTCATGACATTTCTTTTATCTGAAATGCACTTGTTGCTACCTGTTTTCTAGCTTTTCCTTTGCTGAGAGGGGCAACTAATATCACTTCACAGTCTAGGCTACAACAGGATTTTAGTTGGAGGTGATGTATGTTGTTCTTTTTATCTGATCTGTGATTAAAGCAGAATATTAAGATGGCCTGGGAAAAACATCAATGTCCTAAAGTTAGAAATGAGAATGGTTCATAAAACGCTATAGCTGTATCCTGACACTGGATGGTCCTTACCCACTGTCACCCTAAACTGGTTAGTGGAAAATAGTTCCACCACTGCTGAAGCACCACTGCCAATGCTGCACATGCTGCAGTTGCCCTTTGAACCAGATGTGTGTGTACTGTGTGTTATACAACTTGTGGTTCCTTCACCCAACATGCTGTAAAGATGGAAAAACACAACACAGGATATAATGCCCAGAGATTGTAGACCTTTCTGTTTCAGACCACCTAGGTGTTGAGTTATACCCAATCCTATTCTGGCCAGTGTGAAAGGTGGGGAAATATTATACAATGAATTTTATTGATGAAAGGTAAAAATAAGAGGGAAGTTTATGAGATAAAGATATAGGTAAAAACTAATGTACTGTGAGCTCATGAAAGATAGAAGACTAATTCTGTATCTTCTACATTGTCTACCACAATGCCTTGCAAGGAACAGTTGGTTACATTAAATTGAAAAGATGGACAAAACTATTTATTTATGATCTTATGATATTTAGGATGAGACTTCCATGTACCCTTGATTTTAATAAAACTTTAAGATAGAAATAATAACAGTATCTTATTAGAAATGAAATAGGCTTAATCACAGTTCTAATATGCTTTTAGAATGCTTTTTTACATTGGGTCTGAAGTGTGTGTTTTGATAAAGTCTAATTATAAAACTTAAATTCATTTACATTTATGGCTTAAGGGAACCTTGTGTCTTAACAAAAACTCGAGGCGGCCGGGCGCTGTGGCTCACGCCTGTAATCCTAGCTCTTGGGAGGCCGAGGCGGGCGGATTGCTCAAGGTCAGGAGTTCAAAACCAGCCTGAGCAAGAGCGAGACCCCGTCTCTACTATAAAAATAGAAAGAAATTAATTGGCCAACTGATATATATATAAAAAATTAGCCGGGCATGGTGGCGCATGCCTGTAGTCCCAGCTACCCGGGAGGCTGAGGCAGAAGGATCACTCGAGCCCAGGAGTTTGAGGTTGCTGTGAGCTAGGCTGACGCCACGGCACTCACTCTAGCCCGGGCAACAAAGCGAGACTCTGTCTCAAAAAAAAAAAAAAAAAAAAAAAAAAACTCGAGGCATAGTTTATATGCCTTAGTTTACATGCTTTGAAGTATTAATGAAATAGTAAAAATCACTGTTTCAAGTTACCTCTAATCACTCTAGATCACACAGAAAAATAAAAAAAATTAATGATTAAAAAATTCTTAGTGCTTACTCCACACCCTCTTTTTTTATAAGCCAAGTTTTAACATGAGATTATATAATTTTTAAAAACCATGCATGTATATTCTGGTTAACAAAAGTTGCTGAGGTGCTAGGAAAACTGGTTAGCTACATGCAGAAGAGCGAATCAGGATCCCTACCTCTCACAAAAATTCACACAAGATGGATAACAGACTTAAACTTAAGACATGAAACCTTAAGAATCCTAGAAGAAGATGTTGGGAAAACCCTATCAGACATTGGCCTAGGCAAAGAAGTTTTGAGGAAGACCCTCAAGGCAATCACTGCAGCATCAAAAATAAACAAATGGGATCTAATCAAATTAAAAAGTGTCTGCACAGCCAAGGATATCATCAGTAGAGCAAATAGACAACCCACAGAGTGGGAGAAAATATTTGCTCTCTACAAGTCTGATAAAGGTCTAATAACAAGAATCTATCTAGAACTTAAAAGAATTAACAAGAAAAAATCAAACAATCCCATCAAGAAATGGGTGACAGAAATAAAAAGAAACTTCTCCAAAGAAGACAGAATAATGGCCTGCAGACATATTAAAAAATGCTCAACATCTCTAATTATTAGAGAAATGTAAATCAAAACCACAATGAGTTACCACCTAACCCCAGTAAGAATGGCTTATATCAAGAAATCCCAAAACAACAAATGCTGGCTAGAATATGGAAAGACAGGAACACTATTACACTGCTGGTGGGACTGCAAATTAGTGCAACCTTTGTGGAAAAGAATTTGGAGATACCTCAAACAGCTAGAAATAGAAATACCATTCGACCCTGCAATAGCATTGTTGGACATCTACCCAAAAGAACATAAGACATTCTATAATAAAGACAATTGCACCTAAATGTTTATGCCCGCACAATTCACTACTGCATGGTCATGGAAACAACCCAAGTGCCCGTCAATTCATGAGTGGATAATTAAAATGTGGTATATGCTCACAATGGAATATTACTCAATCCTAAGAAATGACGGTGAGCTAGCACCGTTTATGTTATCCTGGATTAAGCTTAAGCCCATTATCCAAAGTGAGGCGACACAAGACATGGAAAATGGGCCCTACATCTACTCGCCATCAAATTGGTACTAACTGATTAAAACTATGGTTTTCAAATGGTGGCAATGCTCACCAGGGATTCGGGGGGGAGGGACCCAATCCAATCTTAGGGATGTGGAGGGCATTTTGGAGAGGAAGGGCATAACTCTAACCCTTCTTAGGGAGAGGCAAAGATATACAATGTAACCAAAATGTCAAAAAAAAAAAAGAAAAAAAAAACTTTTTATCAGGTGGTGGGCAGGTGGGAGGGGGGAGGAGGAAAGGGGTGTATGCTTACATAATGTGTGTGGTGCACACCACCCGGGGAACTGGACACATTGTGGGGGAGGGAGGGGGGCAGGGGCAATATTTGTAACCCTAACAATATTTGTACCTCCATAATATGATGAAATAAAAGGAAAAATAAAAATAAAAAAGTTGCTGAGGTTTTTCAAGAATAAGTAACTTTTGCTCTTTATTAAAAATTGGCCAGATACTTTCCTTGTAAGAAAACTACCTATCTCTTAAACATCACATATAGTATTCCTTTGTATATAATGACTTTTCTCTTTTCTACAATTACCTCAAAATGATAAGTATTACTTTTATTGCAAACGAGAGAGAATATAATAAATAGTTTCATGGCAAATCTCTGAGATTTTCACTGCATATAAGTTACTTGATCTCTGCTTTTGTAGTTTGTAATTTACACAGAATGCTAAGAGCAAATATGGCTATATACATATTCTTGTTCCTTTTATTATTCTTTATTCCTTTACTTAGGACTTTTGAAATACAAAAACAGCTTTTATAATCCTATATAGAAGGATAGTTCCACTATTTATAGTAGTCTTGGTTATCACAAAGGAAATACCACATGCTTTGCCTTGCAAATGTATATGACCAATTTTCTAAAGTGTTAATGTCATGGTCTTTGAATGAAAGATTTATTCTTGCTTTGAGTTTATATTTTTAATCATCAGAAGGTATTCATCCTTCTTCCACGACAAAATGTGGCATGGAAAAAATCCAAAGCAAATAACCTTTTCTAAAACATCAATATTTCTGATGAAAGGAATGAGTAAAATGTAAAGATAGTTATGGATCTAAAATAAGAACATGAAAAATTGTCCTTTTTTTTCATTCTCCAGTCTGAGCCCTCTCAAGCACTACAGCTACCCTTTTTAAAATTTATTAACACTTTCAAGCCATGAATTCAGCAATTTGTTTACTTTATAAGAGGAATTATAAATATGGAAATCACAATTGTGATCATAAACATTTAAATATTACTGTCTCTCCCATTCATTCATTAATTTTTTATTTAATCTTTATTATTTGCAATCATATGCTAAGTGTTTGCAATGCAATGCTATCCAAAAACCATCCAGTACCTGCCTGCTTTGAACTTTTATTCACAAGTAGGTTTTAAATCTTCAGAAGCTCACAGATATTTGGCCTATGCATTTTGAGACCCCTTAGGTCTAGCATAGAGCTTTAAACTTATCTATATATTCCTTTCTTTATCTATCTTTAAGCTTTTTTCTTCCTTCTTAGAGATCATTGTATCTATCTTGAAGACAGGACTAGGTTTGCTGCAAACCCAGTCTTTAGAACAATGTCAAGGACAACGCAGGCATATATTTGGCACTCAATAAATACTTATTAAATAAATAGATGAATAAATGTAGTTCTTATAAAAATTCTCATATAAGTATTTCATCTTTTCTAATCTCTTCTCTTACAGATAAGGAACTTGAAGTCAAGACAAGTAAGTCATGTGTCCAAGACCAAATAGTTGGTTAGCTGCTTTGAAGTAAAATTCACGGTCCTAATTCCTAGTAACAAACACTAACAGGCTGATAACTTTTGTTTATCTTAGATCAGTTTTGCTATCTTTAATACACAGCTTAGAAATAAGAATCAGTAGCACCTCATATGAAACTAAGCTACTTCTTCTAGTTATGAAAAAATGAACAAAGCATTCTAATTTGGTATGTGACTATGGGTCAGTCACTTACCCTCCCAGGCTAAGGTATTCTTATCTGGAAAAGAGGTGGTTGGAATAAATTATCTTGAAGGTCCCTTTTTGTTTAATATTCTAGGATTATTTGATCCCTTTTATTAAAAAGTTATGTCCAAGAAAACAATACAAGAGAGCCAGAAGAGACCTTAAAGATAATCTTTTCTAATACTGCTGAAGCCTATGAAGAGAAAATGACTTCCCTGTGGGTCACATGATTGATGGAAGAAATCTAGCATGAAACCTAGTCTTTTACTCATTATCTCAATATATCTTCCCTCATACTAAAGTACCACCCCAGTATTCACCTTGGTGACTTTTAGAGGTTTAATTTACTCATTCATTTTAATTGATTTAACATTCTCTTTTATGAAAATTACTAGGTTACTTTATTTTCAAAGTGGAACATAAATAATTGATTTTTGGACACTGTGCTAGGAAAGACAAGATCCTATCCAACTGCAGCTGTTTCTGAATTTTTAATAAAATCCAAGCCTTTGGAATTGTGCATTATTTCATTTTGAAAGAGAGAAAAATAACTGTGTGGCACATTGAGCACTGGACTTAGAGTCAGAGAACTTTGGTCCTGATCACTCAATTCTGTGAGTTATTTTACTATGGGCTTCAGTTGTGTCCACTGTAAAAAATTAAAAAAAAGTTAGCTTATCAACCATATAAGATGGTTTTTAAAAGTACATGAGATGGTAAATGGGACACCAATTTGTAAACTCTAAAGCTTTTTACAATATTTGTTAGGCAAACATTTGATGCCCAAATGCAAAATATGGCATCCTCCATTCAATGTAAAGGTGTTTTTATCGTAAATAATTTACAACATTGGCCAAGTTTTCTTGAGTGTGTATGAATAGAAACTTTAAGAAAAAGAATTGTAAAAGAAAAAAAAACAATAAATCTTTGCACTGTCAGTTATTCTATAAATTTTAAAATGGAAGGCACAAAAACATCCTTTCAGTTTAACTGGAGTCAGTGATTTTTAAAGTCCTATAAAATTTTCGTGCCATATCCTTAATGGAAATGTATCCTGCCTATAAATTTTCACATTTGATTTCTATTTATTAAGCATTTATGACATATAAGCTATTAATATATTTCATCATTAATATTTTATCTCATTATAATTTGTGTCTATATAAAGTATATACTTAGCTCAGCTTTGAATTGGAGTTATATGTCTATGTCCTGCATTAGATTTTAATGAAGTTTAGAGATTATTCATGTAGTTATTTAAACAAGCCTATTTAAAGATTTAGGAAACTTTAGAGATAATTTCAGCCTGCTGTCTTTCTTTTATATATTAAGAAACTGGGGAAAAAAAGAGAAACTTCAAAAGTGGCAGACACTGACCACAAAGATACAACTCTACATTTCAGAACTTTGATTCACTCTACCCCCCCACCCCCAACCAGCTTACCAAATAACAATATGCCCAGGAACGATGAGCTCTCTCATGCCACAGGAGGTGAATTTAAGTCTAAACCAATCATTGTAATCCCATTTTCTTTGCCAATGATTAGTTTAGGCATATGCAAAAAATCATAGTCCTGGTGAGAGATGAGGATATAAGGGGAGAAGAAACTATTCTCCTTCCCTCTGTCTCCCCCTCCCTTTCTCTGGCAGCATGGAGTTGCTAAATTAACAGCTTTACCTCCCACCAATTATTTATAAGTTTACACATTCCTATGCCTAATGCCAATGGACTTGAATTTTTGTCACTCACAGCCAAAAATGTCCTAACTGAAATACGACTTAGACGATAAAGCAGAAGTACATTATTTGTTGCATAAGGTAGAGATGCACTATGGTGGATGGGAGAGATGTTTTTTATTAAAGTGTTTCAGAAGAAGGATATAGGATGTATGTAGAATTTGAACAATTAAAGAAGGTATCTAGAACAGAATTTTCCCACCCAGAATCACATTACCTTTCCTATGTTTAGGGAATCTTCACCCTAATAAAGCAGAGACAGTTTCCTGCTATGGAAACCAAAAAAGAAAAAAAAAAACAAAAACACCCAAATACTGATATTGATTTCCTTCCTTGACCTACTTTCTTAAAGGGTTTAAAGTATAGAGACATGAACTTGAATATTGGTTCTAGTCAGGACTCAGAAACTAGTTATATAAGAAAGATGAGAAACTCATGCTTATAAGGGAGGCTTTCAGGTAACAGTAAATCCAGTGTCCAGTATTAATGGTGTTAATGTTAGAATCTGTTAGAATTACAGTATCCTCATAAGAATCATTCTATGGTGCAATTTCAGGCTTATTTTGGCTTCATAGGCTCAAATTTAGGTATCCAGTATTCTTGGAGATATAAAATATCCATTTTTTAATTTCATTTTTCAGCTTAAATTAGTCATATTTAATTTTTGTTGCTTGCAAAAAAGAGCTTTGACTGATGTATTAAATGAATTTCTGAGAGCTTCATAGGAAATTCTTCACAGAATTCAGATGCTCAGATGGAGTCTTGGCTCTTGCCTTAATTTAATTGAACACAGAGATTAAACAAAAACCAGAACAACAACAACAACAAAAAAACAATCCTGGCTTTAAAGAAAAGATTCTGTAAAAGAAGGGCAAATCATACACACGAGTACCACATTAAAGCAAGATAGTGTGGTAAGCATGTCAAAAGAGAAGTATGCACTATGGCATACCAATGTTTTGAGTAGAAATCACATTCCTGAGATTATTAGAGGTGGTTTCCAGACAGAATTGGAATTTTACTTTGAAAGCATCTTAAAATGTCTGGTATCATAGGTTTTAGTAGAGATAAAATAGCCATTGTAAAGAAACAAATTAAATTAGGAAAAGGTCAATTTACAGGGGCTGGATTAAGAGATTAGAGTATTTTTTGGAACATATCATAGCCTCAAAATGTGAAAATTATTTCATAATTTTTGCCTGTCTTTAGGTATTCCCTATCTCCATCCCTAACCTATAATTCCTTGAATCCAAGAAGTTTAAACCTTGAAATTATACATTAAATGAATCATCACGGCATTTATAGGATACAGTGACTATAAAACTCAGCACAGTTTTTCAGTTATTCATTCAAAATTTATATCTCAAAAAAATACTTTGAGGTACCTGTTATAAAATATTGTAATCTCCAAGAAACTGCAATTCAGTCTTGAAAAGGAACTCAGAAGCTGGAGCATCACAGTGAAAGGATCATATTAAATTTCACAACAAACTCTTCCATAGACTGACAATTTAGAATCATAAAATCTCAGAGTTGTAAAGGAACATGGTCTTCTGGTCTGTTGGTTCCCATGACTTTCTATATATCAAATTTACTTAGAGAGCTTGAAAAAAAATCTAGGCCTTACTCCATATTAATGTAGCCAGACTTGGAAACGATCAAGTCATCTAAAAAGCTCCAACTTCACAACCTTTAGAGTTACCAAGGCACATAGTAGGTTTTTAAAAAACTATTTATTGGTCATCTTAGAGTATATGAGAAAGATCATTTTAGCTAAGTTCCTGTTTACTATTTTGGTGAGTTTATAAGAAGTAACATAAAAGAAAAGAGGAGGAAAGATAATATGCAAACAGCTGGAAATTTAGAAGGTCATGGAACATTCAAGTGTTTTGTTTTTTTTAAACAAAATACTGAGAACAGCCAAGTCTAACACAATTCCATCTTTCTTGCATGAAAAATACATTTAGGATCCTGAAAAAATAAACTGAAAATTAAAATATATCTAAGCTAGCTTTTGCTGCTCTGGGGAAAAAAAATTCATATTACTGTATCAGACAGAATTTGTTGTGGAAAAGAACATGAGACTCAATTTGAATTACATGATTTTCTCAGGGAAAAAAAGAAATTAGTGGAGATAAAAGGAAAATAATATGGCAAAAATGTCAGTTATACTCCTCTCTATATAAAGATCCCCCTAGCTATTATTTCATGTGTTATATTCTATTAAGCCATTTTATGTGGCACTCATTTCCAAGCCTTCATGTTAAATATCTGTCCAGTTACTAGAGTAGAGCAGAATCTGAAATACACATTAGACTTCAATGCATGGCTTTCTAGAAGGAAATCAGTGCTAGACTCCTAAGCTCGGTTTTTTTCCTACATATTTAGAGAGCGTTTGGATTAAATTTCCCAAATATAAAATTGGATGTTGAATGGTAAAGGATTAAATTGTCCAAAGACTCCCTAAAGTTTTTATAGTCCATTTATATTCTAAATTCATTAATGGGAATGGATAGGAAAATGGTTCCTTTTGAACATACACGTAAAACAACTACTGAGTCTTCTGGCAGAGCAAAGCTAAGGTACCCTCACAAAACAGAAGTTTTCCTAAAGACTTATGGAAAGTATTATCAAGTAATGTTTATATATATATATATATATATATATATATATAGTAGTTTTTGGCTTATATATGTATGTATTTCATATATATATATGATATATATAAATATATATATATATATTTCTAGTGATTTTTGGCTGAAGAACATTGACAATAGATCACTTATACCCACTGATACCAAAAACTTAACTGACAATATGAGACCTTAAGAAGAAGTACTATTGTATGATGGAAGAACCACAGCCAGATTCTGAAAATCTGGCTGGACATCATTTGTCCTGTATTAATTAGCTGAGATAATTTTGGCAAATTATTAGTTCTTTCTAATTGTTGGTTTCTTAAGCTGTTTAAAGGTATAATATATAGTGATTAATAATGTGTGGCTCATTTAGCAAAAATAGAGAAAAACAGACATTGACCTGCCCTCACAAATAGTAAAATCTAATGGAGGATACAAACATTACTGAAATAATCACCAAAAGCACATGCAAAATTGCAATTGTGGTATGTGAAGCAAAGAACACAGTAGGATAAAAGCATCTAATAGAGAAACCCAGCCTGGTTATACTAGGTTTCGCAGGAAAAGAAAATCTGAGAAATAATATATATATATATATATATATATATATAAATCATATATCATATATATAATATATATATGTATATTGAACAAGTTAGTTTTATTAGTCATTGCAATGAGGAAGCATATACCCTATGGGGGATAATGGTATTTCTCAATAAGAGGGGGGTAGAAAGGACCTATTATAGGAATCAGATGTTGACTTATAGGAAGATTTGGGGGAAGTTTGAAGGAAGTGGAAGTTTCAGAAAGAAGGGTAATTCTATGATTGTGCATCTTAATAAATGTGACATATCAAGAGAGGAGAAGAGAATGATACAATTTTACTTGGTAAAGATAAAGCAGTTATTGTTTTGGCCAAGAAAGAGGGAGTTTGGTATTTGGTAGATACCACAGTGATCTTGTTTTGTGTCTGTGCTTAAACAAAGTGATGAAGTAGCTTGCTTTTTCTCATTTTATCATGGTCTCAGCCTACCCTTCTCTGGTATTAGTATTTTGTAAAATTACTTACCTTTTATAGGGGAATTACATAGTTAGCTGTGAGTGCCAGCTAAGCTTCTGGATGTCAGGGGCTGTTCTTTATTCCTTTCCCACTAGTATTAATATTAGAAGATTGAGTGTGGTTGGATATTTGAAGACTATTCAAAGATGGAATTATAAATTTGAGATTGATTGGCACATAGTTGGAATTTTCAGATGGGTTCACTCCTCTCTTGAAGAATAGAGAAGAGTAGGTATAATGAAGGTATTGACTATTGGATGACATACACATTAAAGACAAAAGAAAGAAGACAAGGAAAGTAGAGTTGTTATAATATTTTTCATTTGTCTTTAAACAAGCTTACAGGAAAAGAAAATCATTATTTACTAATGTCCCTGAAACAATGTGCTAGATGCAATGATTCAAAGTCTACACCTCCTTCAAGAAAATAAATTTACTTCTCCAACTTCTGAAATACTGTTCCTCCCTGTTTTGAAATTTGTTTATTTTAGGCACTGGCCTCAGTATGTGATCTTTGAGGTTGTTTTACCTTGCTCTGGGTCTAAAGGAGTTAAAGGCTTATAAAAAGCAAAATGCTAAGGGGGCAACATTTGCTTTCAGAGATCCACCTCTGAATAAAGATTTGAAATAAACCAGGCTCTTTTAAAATATGCCGTATCTTGAAACTGAAGTTGATTCATATCTGAGGATACTGCTAAATCTGGTACTGTTTTCAACTGTGTTTTTCCATGTTGCCATGGATGCTAGAGATGAACCATGAAATTCTATATGCATTTGGGGCCTTTCTTCTGTATGGCCTTTGACACTTATATAAGGTTTCTAATAGACTTTGCATATGCATTACAAGTTTTACTAATTTGTGATATAGAAAACACAACAATTAAAGTGTTTTTAGAGTTCATTCACTAAAATAAATCCAGACATCTAGACCTATAAAGTAACTTGTGCTCTCATTTATTTAGAAAAGCAAAAACAAGAAAAACACAAAACAATAAATATTATGTATTATTTTTCCTCAAAGTAACAAGTTATTTTCTTTCTCTCTCTCTCTCTCTTTCTTTCTCTCTCTCTCTTTCTTTCTCTCTCTTTCTTTCTTTCTTTCTTTCTTTCTTTCTTTCTTTCTTTCTTTCTTTCTTTCTTTCTTTCTTTCTTTCTTTCTTTCTTTCTTTCTTTCTCTCTCTCTCTCTCTTTCTTTCTTTCTTTCTTTCTTTCTTTCTTTCTTTTTTTGAGACAAAGTGTCTCTCTGTTGCCCAAGCATGAATGAGGGCAGTGGCATCATCATAGTTCACTGCTACCTCAAACTCCTGGGTTCAAGCGATCCTCCTGCGCCTCAACTTCCTCAGTAGCTGTGAGTATAGGTGCAACACCTGGCTCATTTTTCTATTTTTTGTAGAGATGGGGTCTCACTGTGTTGCCCAGGTTAGTCTTAAACTCCTGATCTGTAATGATTCTCCTGCCTCAGCCTCCCAAAATGCTATGATTACTGGCATGAGCCACCACCCACTGCCTAAGTTATTTCTTCAAAGAAAAGAAATGCAAAGAATTTTGTTTGTCCATGAATTTACTCATTCATTCATCCTTCTAATGAGAATTTGTTGATTGCTCACCAACAAGTGTAAGAAATTTACTGAAGCACTCTAATATCATGACATTTACAAATTTAGACAATAAAGATCAAAAATACAATTGAGAAAAAAACACAACGATCTAACCTCAAGAAGTTTTATATCAATAATAAAGGGCATCTTTAAATAAATCTATTTACTTTGTTTTGTCTTATTAATATTTCTCATAACTTCTGCTGTCAAGAAATTATTTAGGAAGCTACAGATTTAGAGAAGCCTGATCAATTATAAATTTAACCTTAAAAATCAGATAGATCTGGCCGATAGTATGCAGAGTTGTATTCTTTGTCTTTACCGAAATTATCTTTTCTCTTTATTTCAGTGTTTCTGTAGAGATAACTATCTTCCACATATAGGAACAAGCAAAGAAGTTTAAATATATAAAAGAGAAGATCCTCCAATTTTAGTTCCACAATAAATATATATACAGTCTTTCTGGAATCATAATGGAAATCAATAGAAAAATGTAATTCATTTTACATAACAATATATGTTTTCAAGTTTTATTTCATTTGTCAAAAATATACTTTTGGTATTTAAAAAATACAGTAAATATATCATGATTTTTAATGCAGTTAGAAAATAATATTAGAATTGTTTTGGAATAACCTGAATACCCTTTACATAGTTAAGGAACTTATTTAGTGGTTATAAAGATGCATGTCTATGTCCTCTCTAAATCTCTTTGTACACATTTGCCATTCTTCACTCATACACTTTGCTAATGAAGTCATTAGTCAAGTTTTATTAGCTTCATTTGATGATAGATAGTCCCCAAGGAGAGGAGAGATGTGTTTGATTCTTCTATGATGAATTTGTCTGACTCAGAACTGAAGTCAGATTATTGTTCTTATCATCTCTTTCTTTCTCCCTTTCCTGCTACAAATGTCATTATTTGGAAACAGTAAAATTATTTTGAAACATTGTAATGAGATTTTAAATGAACATGTAATTTATTATGTAATTATGTTTGTACTCTTTAGAAGAGGTACTGTATATTTCAGGCTGCCACCATTTCTGTAATCTGTGCCAATTTGTGAGGGTAGATAAGCTATGTGTCAGGTCGGTGGTAGCAGGTGATCCATCTTAGAAACTGCTAGGTCCCCTGCAGCAGTTTGGGGTACTGGAAAACATGGTAGAATTAAAGATGGGAGACTTGGACTCTCTATAATGATGGGGAGAAATCATTTAACTCCAGTGAAACAAGAATGATAGTATCTTTCTTACCTTTCTCATAGTGCTATTAGCAGGGCAATTTCATATAATAAGGGTAAAAGTGATTTATGAACTTAAAATACGTTCTAAATAAATTTTAGGCAGTATTGTTATATTTTCAAGAATGTCAGGGATAAAATTAAAAGAAGCCAAAGATGGTATTTAAGCAGCAGGCCCAGAAGTCATATCAATAATTGAGGACAAAACAGCCCCTACCATGGATGCTGCAGGTCAAAGACTCTATCTTAAACGACTGAATTACAAATCAATTTGAAATTAAAGGATTTGACTTAATTCAGAAGTGAGATGACTACTGGCTTGTAAGTTTTAATCTCTGATATCTAATATCAGCTATGTGGCCTGAAGAAAGTTAATGTCCATAATTAACACTGTCAAAGAGAGAAAAATATTGAGCAAAATAATTTCGAACTGACATTTTAAATTTTTCACATTATGACAACTAGCTCCTACCCCAATTTGTATAGCATAATATATATTTCTATTCTCTAGTTTCCTCTTCTGGATTATGTAAATGGTAGTATCTGAATCCAAATATAATGTATAGATAGGAAAGGAATTTAGTCTCGTACTCTTACATTAAAATTTCAACCATGTAAACTATTGTTTTCATTTTAAAGGTAATTCAATTAAAGTCTTAAGAGGTTAAATCACTTGACTAACATGATACAGCTATAAACTAGGTACTGTTCACTTGTACTTTTTTACAAGTATTTCTCAGCCATTGAAAACTTTGTGATAATTAATTAATCATTATTCAGATACTCATATAATTACATCATAAAAATTCTCCAAATTATTTAGCCCATACTCATATAATTGCATCATAAAAAGTTTCCAATTTATTTAGCCCAATATTTTGTACCCTCATGATATTTTAATTTCAAAGAACTTGTGGCTTGTCATTTAAAATCACTTTAGCTTTAGGTAGGACTCTTGAGGTCCCAGTGTTTTCAAATGAATGGATTATTTACATTTTCAGTTTAAGTTAACCACCTTTTCCATTGAAAAGAAGGTTCAGAAGAAAGACCTCAGGTTGGCTGAGATCATCTCTTGAAGTGCATGCTGAAGAACAATTATGGACTGAAAGTCTGGTTTATTTTCTTTAGTGATAGTTCTCAATAGTCAAAGGAAAAGCAAGACTGCATTGCAAATGAGCTTAGACTCTGATTTCTTTTTGTGAAACACAACTATGTTGACATGTAGGTGAATTTCAAGAAATCTGTAATGGAAAACTCACATTATGTGTTTCACAGATTTATGAGTTATTTTAAGTTTTGTTGCAAATCCCCTACTCTATCCAAGTTTGCTATTGTAGGAAGAGAGAATAAAGTTTACAGATGTGTTCAATGTGGGATTCCTGGCTCTCTTAGAAAATTTTCTAACATTCTTCTAGCTATCCTATTCTCCTTGCTAGGGATCCAATGTCTTTCTCCTTTTCAATTTGTCCCCCTTTTCTAGTTCATCATATTGACCCTAGCCTGATTCAATGAACTACATGTTTGTTACTCAAGCCCTTAAACATTCTTTTATTTCTATTCCTGGAAGGGGAGCGTGTCCAGCAAAACTTTCCTGATTTTTAGTACCAAAACCATCTCACTCTTATGTTTGGTTCCTGAAGAAAAAGTCCACTTGTCTATCTCTGACTTCATTTACATGTCCCTGTTACATCCTCATCATTTCTACCATTAGCAGAGAATCTACTGTGGGTTGGAAGGCTGCGCCTACTGTGGTTTGGAATCTTACCTAGTTAGACTATCTATACATACATATATATCTTAAATAAACTTAAATAAATAAGCCTAAGTCATTATTAGCCCCAGTTTAAAGGGGGAGAAAGTGAATCCCACAGATTTTACATAGTTTTATTAAGAACATATACTGGACGAAGAGCAAAACTAAACATCAAATTTAGTGTTGTTTTTGTCATATTGGAAAAAATAAAAACACCCTCTTTGTGTCTGCACCCAGATCAAGATAGGTGATACTCCAGGATGTTTTGCATGTTATTACAAAAATTATTTGGAAAAAAATCAGATAAAAATTTTAAGAAATAAGATATCATGAAAATGTTAACTGCATTTTTTTCTCTTTGCCTTTCCTAAGATATCTACTATCTGGTAAATTTCAGAACAATCCTGGGAGTCAAGCATAAAATTGAACATGTACAATGGAAAATAGCAGTAGGGATGAGTTCAAGAAAAACTGGAGCATATGTCCACATATGAGAATCTCAAAAGCACAAAACTAGGGCTCTCCAGTCATCTAGGTGGCAGGAATTGATGAACGATCTTTGTAGATACCACAGTTCAATAATACAATTTCAAACATTTCAGACTCCTAAACACTCTGCTAATGATCAACATTATAAGGAAAGTATTTAGCTAGCCTAAGTTGCATGCCTGTATCCTGACCGGATAAGAGTGGGACACTTTCACTGATAATTACACCAGATTCTAGTCTAAAGGGGAATAGTTCTTTTTCAAGGCAAAACCAGGTTGCTGCTATCAGGAAAAAAAAGAGATAGATATTAAGAAGTAAAATTTTTTTAAAAAAATTTTTAAGTCTTTTTGGGCTTACTTTATGTGCCCAGGACTACTGAGAGAGAGAGAGAGAGAGAAATAGATCAGCAGCTTTCATATTACCTGAAACCAATTTCTCAGTGTCTTAGTTTTGTGTTATTATAACAGAATACCCAAGGCTTGGTAATTTATAAAGAAAAGATGTCTATTTAGCTCATAGTACTGGAGGCTGTACATGAAGCATGGCACTGGTATCTGCTTGGCTTCTAGTGAGGGCTTTTGTGCTGCGTCAGACAATGGTGAGAAAGGTCAAAGGGGAAGTGAGTCCTGTGAAGAGAACCAAACCGGAGGGGTGTCCCAGCTTTATAACAACCCACTCTTGAAGGAACTAAACCATTCTCAGGAGAACCAATTCATCCCACCAGAGTGAGAACTCACAACCAAGAGAAAGGCACCAAGTCATTAGTGAGGGATGGGCCCCCATGACCCAAAAACCTCCCACTAAGCCCTACCTCCTAACACTGCCACACTAGGGATCAAATTTCAACACAAGCTTTGGTGGGGACAAACATCCGAAGTATAGCACACAGGGTAGGTTATGTTAGTACATGGAAGTACTTGTTACCTATATATTTCCAACCCCTAACCATGCCTGTGTTCACTTGAATGGATGCATGCCTGAATGCATGAGCATGTGAACTCATTAATTTTCTAGAGTAATCAAGTGTAACCTACTACAGAATAGAGAATTTTGAGTGTTCTGGGTAGTCACAGACTGCAAACCAAATTCGTCCAGTAGTAAAAATTAATTTTTGAAGCCCTAAGAAGAAATAGATTTCTTTTCAGAACTTCACAATTTAGTGTACAGGAAGAGTATAAAATGTTATCAATATTTGCATTTTAAAAGGAGAGGTTGTCAACCCCCATAATACCTGATAATTAAATAAAGAAAAGTGATTTTTTTTCTCAAGTTTAGGTACAAGCTGTGATTTGTTGTTTTTGTTGTGAGTGCCTGAAAATATTAAAGTCATTTTAATTTTCCCCTCTCCTTTGTTGCATGAGGTTAATTGTCAAGTCAAATTGTTATTGCTTATTCCTACAAGTACTAGCTCCATTTACTTTCCAAGGAGTCTATATGCTATTTCTATATTGGAGATTACATATACTTGTTAAGAAAAACTTTAAGTCTTCTTCTCCATAGGGTCCTGCCATATTTTTCTAAATTCTCATTTCCTGTTTTCCTAAATGAATCCAGTGTATAAAATAAACTGTTCTTCTAAGAATATGTAAATAATCTACTAACACAAGAAATGTGTTTAAGGTGGAAAATACTCCTTTGTTTGTTTCAATCTATTGCTTTCACACTGATTTAGTTTAGCTAATATTTGAATGTCACTTTATTTGCATACACACAGTTTTCTCCCCTCTGTCTCCCTCTGGCTAATGCCAGTGCTTTCTAGTTTGGCACACCTCCTCTTGAAATCTGTAAGTATAACAAAATATCTTTTCAAGAAAAGTGTCGCTATGACTTTTGCCACACCTATATAGTAATAAAACCTACATTAAAATAGCCTGATATAATTTATATATGCATGCATTATCTCATTTAATTCTTATATCAAGGCTCTGAGGAAAGTAATGAAATTCTCTTTATTTTTCATAAAGAAATAGGAGCTTATAGAGGTGAAGTAACTTTCCCAGAATCATAGAGCAGGTAAGTGGCTAGAGTCAAAGAACTGAACTCAGCTTTATATAAAAGAAATTTCACATCCATTATTTAGGGGATATGAGTGGGTTTCCCCTCAAAATTGTATCAGTGCTCTTTTGGTTTAGGAGCTAAAGGGCACATCAGTTCTCAATTGCATTTATGTAGTGTCACTGTAATTTAAAGATAATCCTCCAGAATTGTGTCATTTCCATGCTTTTTATGCTTAGTTTCTGGAATTATTATTACATTTTCCTCCCTATCTGAATCCTTCAAGGAAATTTTCATAGAAGTTGGGAGAAGAGAGAATTCTCAGGTTCTCACACTCTGAGCCACTGTCCCTCTTCCCTATTTATCCCAGTGTCAGGTTTCAGACAACCAGAGACAGTAGTGAGAAGCCTGCTTATCCTGCCTCACCTGCTTCTTTCCACAGGAATCACAGCTCCTTCAGAATAAATAAAAAGAAATCAAGCTTGTACCCAAAACTTCAGCATACTGGGATGCTACCCTAGGGGAAAGAGGCAGCAGAAAAGAAGCAGCCTCTCTCAGCATCCAAAATGGCTGTTCAGGATGAATAAAAGATTCACAATCCTAAGATTCCTCCTCCAGTAGGAAATGAGAGGAGTAAAACAGATGTATCCATAGAAAATGAGAGATACCCAGAATCTCTAGTCAGGCTGGTAAAATATATTTTCATCCCGAAGCCAGTCCATAAAGCCTGGAAGAAGTGACTACTTCTTGCTCAAAAATGACCTGATGACTACAGATATCTGAAAGATTCAGGGAAATCTGTAACCACCAATGAAAACAAGATGATGCTTCAGTGACTGACCCCAAAGAAATAGAGAACTACAAATTGCCTGAGAAAGAATTCAAAATAATCATTTTAAAGGAGGTCAGTGAGCTACAAGAGAACACAGAGAGACAACTAAACAGAATCATGAAAATAATACATGAATAACATGTAAAATTAAAAAAAAAATAGGGAAACCATAAAAATAAACCAAACAGTAATTCTGGAGTTGAAGACTACAATGACAGAACAGAAAACTTCAATAGCCAGCTTCTGTAGCAGATCTGATCAAGCAGAAGGAGGAATCAGTGAACTCAGACATTACATTTGAAATTATAGTGATGAAATCCTACAAGAATTATGAGTTATTTGTTTTATGTTTTGCTATTTTCTGTTAAATTATGTTTTTATTATTTTATTTTAGTGTTTTGATAACTTATTAAATTGAATGCTTTTCTCTTTGTATTAATCATATAAGGCTATCTGCCATCACACCACCAGCAAAAATCTCAACCAGTAAATTCACAAAACTGAAGCATACTTTTCCCTCATGCTATATCCAATTAACTTATATTTCACAGATTGGTTCCCAGGCTCAATTATTTTAATTGTATAGAAGATTGGGTTTCAGAGTCCTCTACAGGATCTTTGTATTCAGCCTTCAGGCAAAAGAAAAGGTGGTATACATGGGAAAAATCTCCTAACTCCCCTGGGATGACACTCATCACATTCATTCATGAAAATGATGAGATCTACTCTTTTTGCCACAACTCCCTGCAGTATATTTGAGAAATGTAGTGTGTCTATGTACCAAGCAAAAAGAGAACATGGATACTGGTTAGCAGTGAGCCAGTAATGCCAGAATTCATGCTTATGGTCACCAAATATATAGTATCTGCTTTCCATGATGAAATCCCCATCATTGTATACATGATTGTATATTGGACAAAATTTGACATATTTAAATGATTTTTAATTCTCTTCTTTAGATCCAAACATGGCTCTTGTACCAGCAACATATTAAGTAATAAAACTCATTATCTGTCTTCTTCCACATACACTGGACAGTGTAAAATCAGGACCAGAATGATCACCACAGAAGCTCTGATTCAGAAGGGGAAAGAATATGAGGCATGCAGCAATCATTTATTTTCTACGAATTTAAAAATCCTGCTGGGCAGACATAATATAGACATTACTTTCCCACCACCACCTTGGAGGTGAAAAAAGTTCTTTAAATGCTTTGACCAAATTAGGGTTTGATTCTACTCTGTTGAGAACTCATCCATCCAATGTTCTCTGGGTCTCCAGGCTCCACCCTTTGTTAAGTTATTCCCATCAGTTTGCCCATCATTAGTTCCATTTTCATTTTTATTTCATCAGTCTCTCACTGGATGAGGTAGCAAAGTCCTCTTTGACTTTGTCTAACTGCTACTGATGTCTACGGTGTTGCTCTGTATTTTGTAGTCCTATCCCTACTACCAGGTTAATGGATCAGCATTGTCATAATCTGTTCTGTACTAAACAGTCTGTTTTGGCCACAATCTCCTATCCCAGTAGAGTTCTGGATTCTGGATAGGACAGAATTTTACTTATGCCCCCAGGTGACTTCTTTCCCCTGTGGGTGGTAGCTGGTATGGTACTTAACTCCCCTTGATTACTCCTAACTGGGTGGAAGTGCTTTGGCTATTTTCCTGCCCTAAAGGCCACAGATCTTGAAAAGTAGCCCTCTCCATGCAGCTACTATCTCCAGATTCTGCTAATAGCTCTCTGTACTCGCCCTCTTCAGTTCAGGAGTGGTAATGGCTCCCTGCTGTTGCTGACCCCAGGGTTAGTTAATTCTGCCTCTTTGTATTCCTTATACCTACACACACCTTTGTAAATAGTTCATTTATTAAATTTTCCTTAGTTATCTTATTTGAACAGGCCTCATTTTCTCATTAAGACATAAATGTGAAGTAAACAAATATGACTTTGAATTCCAACTCTGACACCTACTTGCTTAAAGGAAAAGTTTCTTGACATAATTAGTGATTATTTTGCACAATTTATTTTGCATGATATAATTCAAACAGCATTTCTTGTACTGGGGCTAAGCTAAAAATATATATAGTATATGAGTTTTATGCGGTGAGAAGTGTTCTTCATATATCCTGAAATCACGTTTAGTTTTAGTTATACCAAAAAGCAGAACTTGAGACAAAGGCTTACATGTAGAAAGTTTATTTTAGGAAGAGATCCCAGGGAACAGGAGTGGTATAATTGCAAGAATGAAATAGAAAAGAAAGGGAGAATAATCCAAGGGTATATTATTGTCTTAATAATTTTTAAAGGAAAAAATGTTTAGCATTCCTAAAAGACTTTGTAAATATCTATCATCAAACATTGTAAGGGCAATTGCTTATTGAAGTTAAGTTGATCACCCAATTTCTAAGCAAAACTTAAAAAATTTGTTAACAACTCTGTACGAAATTGTTGAACACAATTTTTCCACAGACCAGAGGGGAGGGGGTGGTTTCAGGATGATTCAAGTGCTTCACATTTATTGCACAGTCAAACTTCTCTGCTAATGGTAATCTGCATTTGTAGCTGCTCCCCAGCACTAGCATCACCACCTCAACTCTACCTCAGATAGCCAGGACTTAGATTCTTGTAAGGAATGCACAAGCTGGATCCCTGGTAGGTGCAATTTAGAGTAGGGTTCACGCTCCTATGAGAATCTAATGCCATAGCTGATCTGACAGGAGGCGGAGCTCAGGTGGTGATGCCAGTGATGGTGAGTAGCTGGAAATACAGATGAAGTTTCGCTTGCTCACCTGCCACTCACCTCTTGCTGTGCAGCCCAATTCCTAATAGGCCACTAACTGGTGCCAGTCGGCAGCCCAGGGGTTGGGGACTGCAGATCTAGGGAGATTAAAAATAGTTATCCTGATATACCTTATGAAATAAGGATTGTTCAGCATTAGAAGCAGAACTAACATGTAAAAAAAAAAAATTCTTCCCAAATAGATTTATTCATTGTAGATGCCTGATATCTTTCCATTCTTATTATCAATATAAACTGCTAATCAGGAAAATCAATACTAAATGTCCTAATTTTAGTTCATATATTGATCATGAATTCCATGGAACATTTGCTCCTTTCTTATTGTTGACCATACATGAATATTGTATATTCATGAAAATTTAATAAAACTTAACTTTAAAAATTTCCCACAAAAGAGAAACAACTATAAATGCCAAGGTTTACACTGACTAATGTAATGTTAGTCTATAATCACAGACTCCAATCTGCCCCCAAACAAATTACACTGTGACAAAAACTGTCTGCAAAAGAAAAGTCAAAATGAATAGAGTACTGGAATCAGCTTCAGTAGAGTGATCCAACAAAATAGTCACTAAAGATTAAAATGGGATTTGACAACAGAGCAAGATATGACTCTTGGATCCAGAGTGCAGAGGTTTATTGCAAATGCTGAGCTGGAATCCTGGCCTGGAAAGGAGGGATGTCCAGAAGGAAGCCACACTGGGATTGGAAAGCAGGCTTTTGTCCATAAAGGTTAGTGATGTTGAAACCTCAAAAACCTCGGAGGTTCAAATTGGGTAAGTCAGTATTTCAGAGTGGCAGGGTGGGGTGACCAGCATGGTTCTGCTGAGTAGCTGAGAACTCAGTACACTGGAGTGAGGCGTTTGGGGTTCTGTTCCCAGCCCAGCCTCTCACTCTTCCAAGAAATCAGTTTTAGCCACTTAACGTTCTCTGTCCCAGTTTCCTTCTAAGTATAATCACATGAATACATTTATCACATACTAAAGTTACTAGGATGTCACCAGTTAGTGTTTTAAAATAGAAGAGAGTAAAATAGAACAGAACAGAAATTATAGAACTGTAAGAAATGTACAGATCCACTAATCCAATCCTTTCAACACTATGGCTCAGAGAGAAGGGACATACCCCAAATCACACATCTAGTTAGTGCTTTGAAAGCTTCTCTTTTTCAACTTGGGATTATAGACTAGCAAATATCCCTTGGAGGTTTTATTGTATTTGAAGCTAGACAGATAAGTTTTGCAGATACATATTTGCTGTCATGAAAAATGTTAATAACATAATTTAATGAAAAAATATTATAAAACACAATGTACATGAGCCTATTTCTATTATAATTATACAGGTATGCATATACCTCTGGGGAAAGATCTGAGAGAAATATGTCAAACAGAACAGTATTTATTTCTTTGGTGGGATTATATGCTATTTTAATTTTTTTCTTTTGATTTATCAGTGATTTATAATAGAGTGGATATATATTTCATTATGCATTAATAGTAGGAAAAATACTACACACTGTATCCTAAAATGCAAAATATATCAGAATCTGAAAAATTAGGTTTTGATTCTTTTAATCTTTTGACCACCTATATTCTTATGAATCTCAAATCTATACCACCAACCCAGACCTCTCTTTTAAGATCCAGGCCATTTCTCCAACTGTATACCTCACACAAATACTTGAATGTTTCATAGGCACCCCAAGCTCAATAAGTACTCAAGATGAACTTATTATCTTCTCCAT
This sequence comes from Microcebus murinus, assembly GCF_040939455.1. Lineage (NCBI taxonomy): Eukaryota > Metazoa > Chordata > Mammalia > Primates > Cheirogaleidae > Microcebus > Microcebus murinus. The sequence goes on along the minus strand of NC_134104.1, from coordinate 73,176,438 downwards.
TCCCCTCCAACAGTACTTGTATTTCATCAAGTGCTACTCAATGTTGCCTTATGAATCCATGGCACCACCTTCTCCCCATTTGTTCAAGTCACCTTTAACTTCTCCCATCCTTTTCCTCCCAAAGTCAATCCATTAAGTGGGCCAGTTAATGTTATCTCCAAGATAGATATCAAGCCATATATCTCTCTCTATTTCCAGTGCCCACATATTAACTAGTTTATTGCTATTTTTCACCTTCAATGGACTCCTATGCAACTTCCTTCATCTAATCTTACTTTCCTCCATTACATTCTCCACATTGTTATCAGCATGAAATTTTAAAAACTAAGCAATCATTTCTTTTTCATTAAAAATATTTATGTAAATTCTTATTATCTGTGGGACAAAGTGTAAAATCCTTAACACAAACTGCAAGACCCTTCCTGGTCTGATGCTTACTTACTTGTTTAGTCCCATTTGGTGGTAGTCCCTTCTATAAAACTACAACAGTGAGACAGGACAAGAGTTATTATCCTCATCACCATTTAGATCTGAGGAACTTATACTCTGAGAATTTAAATTATTTTCACATTCTCAAATTCTTAATATTTAGTAGAGCTAAGATTCTGACATAATCAAGTTAGTTCCTATCCTCGTTTTCATAATACATCCTTATCTCCACAGTTCCAAATTCATTTAAAAGAATATATAATCCTCAATAGAGGATACTAAAATCAACAGATATTTCATATAAGAACTATGTTTTCTGAAATAAAAATTCACCAAAACAAAATATGAATTATGGGTTTTTAAAATATGAAATACTTATAGGTATGATATGAATAGTAACAGCCATGACAATAATAAACAAAATATATTGAGTTCTTAATATTAATACTTTATTTTACTTTATTTTTTTAAAAGACCATTCAAGTGTGGTGGTGAGAAGAGGGGAAAATAGTAGAACAAAGAGTTCAATCTGTAACTGACTGTGAACAATCAAGTGAGATAATTCACTACCTTTGGACCAGCCTTAATATGAATACTTTATACTCATTAATTCATTTATTCCCCATAAGAACTCAATGAAGTTTAATAATACTATTATCTCCAATTGATAAATACCTAACTTGACGCATGGAGAGGTAAAGTATTTGCCCAAAGTTACATAGGAAGCAGAGGAGCTAAGGTTTAACCCAGGCTATCAACCTGCACAGCTAATTTCCCCTTAACACCCATATAATGTATTGATATTATTTGTAAGCTCATTTATAAAAAAATGACTGAAAATAGGGAACAATATTCATAGGGCAGGAAAACAATACAAGCTCTTCAACCCTCTTTTCCAGATTTAAATTCACCATGTTTCCTTGCTCTGACACTGTATGGAGTCCAGACACAAGGCACCACTCACAAATCTCTGAACTCCTCCTGCATTTCCCAGTCTATATACATATGATCATATTTTTCTGCCATATACATTTACCTGAAAATCCCCACCAACACTTAACTTGCCATAAAAGTAGATAAAAACAATTATCTATATCTCTATCTATGGAAAGAAAGCTGAAATGTTAAATTAAAATTTGAGTGCCAGAAATGTGTTTATATCATATAGAAATGTTCAGAAAAAATAAGAAATTTATAATCATGGTTTATATGCTGACATGCAAAACTGATTTTGAAAATCCACATAAAAATGAACTTTAAGTCTTATATTCACAGTTATCACACTACCTTACTTACAATAACAAAACTTGTTTGTGTTTTTTTATTTCCATGTGCTAGTAAACAATAGTCTTTTTTTCTTGCAGGCTATGGATATGCCACAATTTTATTTTCTTGAAATTTTTCCTATTTGGATTTGAGAAGATAAAAAGCTTATATTTGAATATTCAACTAAATAAGTAAATAATTTAACCAAATATTCAATCCAATAACCCTTATTATAGTAGCCACTTAGAGCCTTATGAGCTCAGTAGAGGCTGAGAACATGTATAATGAATAAGGAGTGAGCTAGTTGGTGGCATAAGTATGGCTGGACATGCCCTAGGGAAGGAATAAAGATATTTGCCTTCTAGGCTCAATCCTTCATCATCTTAAGGAAAATATCTCCTAATTACAAAACGAGGTATTTGTACTATATGACTTCAAAAGTTTGTCCTTCCTATTTTAGATTCTATGACTCTACATCAAATGGGGAAAATTCTACAAAGCTAAATTCTTAAGCTTTTGTCTTCACCCTTGTTTGACAGGGACTATAGGAAAATCAATAGATCCAAAATTCCATTTTGTAAAGCCAAAATTAATAAAGCTTTAGTACTGGTCATTTCTTATGTGTAATTGTAGCTTGTATTTCAGTGCATCAGCAATTTATACTGCAATACGAAAACACATGGATGTGGTAAAAGTCCATAGCATTAACATGGACTGGACATACATTCAAGCTATGAAAGACATAAAGAAAATCTTTTATTCATTTTTAGAACTGTGGAGGACAAGAAAGTGTGCTCCACATTTTTAAGAGAGGCTCTGAGGTAGAAAACGGTTTTGATCAAATCCTTCAGAAGGGAAAACAAATCTTACTTTCCCTTAGGGAAACCCTAGTTCTGAAGATGACTTCAGCCCATAGTCCAATATTTGTGAACCCAACAGAGCTAAGAAAGGGTCCTTTACTCAAAGCTGCAAGAAGAAGGAAAATAAAAAACCCAAAGCTAAGTGTGACCATCCAGTTGGCACATGTGCCTGGGCCACAATTGGCGTTGGCAAGTCCTCATCCTCGAGGCCTCCAATGGCTCTCGGGCTCTCACCACAAGAAAATCATGGGTTTAAAATACAAGAATTAAAGAACACATTGATGTAATTTTGGTGCAGGAGCATTTAGAGAAATGTGTGTTTGTCTTTGAAGGTTGGCTAACCTTGGGAATGCTTCAAACCTGTAATGGGACCATTTGCCTGGGAGTTGGTTCTACTGTTCCTGAAGAGATTTGCAATGTTAATCATTCCCAAAGTGCAGCCTTGAGCCTTTGCCCTTCTCACTTTCCCATAAGCAACCTGTGCCCAAACTTCTTTTTAAAATTGGAATTATCTTTATGTATATAAACTGGTCGCCTAGAGTCTTAAATAATTAGAAAATGAAACTAGTTGTTAACTTTACTTGAGAGAATTTCTCTCAAGTGATTACATAATTTCTGCTTGAATGGCTCCTATTGAAGGGAATTCTTAATATATTCTTCCAGATAGCAGAGTCAAAATTTGCCTCTCTCTAATTCTACTCATTCATTCTTGTTCTTTCCCTAAGGGCCACAAAGAATAAGGCATCCTCTTTGCTACACGCACTCTCACCCCCAATCTCTTTTTTAGAGCAAATATTACATTTTCACCTAGCACCATCGTTTTAAGTACTTCACTATCTGAATCACTCTTTCCTGTATATGTCCAGTTTGAGTTTCATCTTTTTTATAAGTACTTCCTTTAATTTAAAAACAAAATTGTCTAGGTTGCATTGCAAGACTCCTATAAAATAAAGCAGAACCTTAATGTCCTATAAAGCAGATTTCTTCATACAGCCATAGCTCATTTCTAGGTTTTAGAACTAATTTCTAGGCAAAAAGAATTAATCTTAATTACCTAATTCAATGATGAAAATCTCTCCAGTTGTTATCATATGTAATCACATAAATTAACTATTAGAAATTTAAAACCTATATTCTTCTTCTTCATTGTGTTATAGAACATGTTTAAGAGATTAAACCACAATAAATGTTCAATTTAAAATGTGTGCCTTTGTACTTGAACTATATCCAGACTCAGAATATTTGATTAGGTAAGAACTAAAATATCAACAGGTCTCTCCTCCTCTTTTTAGAGGTGAGAAATCAGAGACTCAGCGGGGAAATTAACTTGCCCAAGCAACTTTCCCACAGTCTCAAGTTATTAAGAAAACCATGACTACAACTCTAGGATCCTTTTCTCCAATCCAAACTTTTTTCTCATTATAAGTATATGGCCTGCCTGCCATAAATCCCAATTAGACTCAAACTCTGCTTTAGTTTCTTAAATGATCTACCTTACTTCCTATACAAAGAATAGAACAGGCAAGCCATGGAACACATTTGATTATGTTATTAATAAATCCTATACTATATAAACAACATTTACAAGAAATGATATATAAAATATGAGATTATAGGTAAAATTTTATTATAAAATATAGCATATAGAAAAATAACATGTATAGAAAAATGGCAATTTATTTCCATGTCTAGAGAATCTGCCTTTAAAAGGATGCTTAGTTGTAGTACTGTAGTACTGAATGCTGAATTGTAGTACTGTAGTACTGAATTGTTTCTAGATGCTAGTTATATAGTTAATACTAGTTTACTAAGTACTAATTATATTTCTTACCGCTCACAAGGTACTCTTGTTTCAATTAATTATGCTGTACAATTAACAACTCAAAAATTTATAGCTTATATACATGATAGAATATTATTCATCCTTAAAAAGGAAGATTCTGCCCTTTGTGACAACATGGATGAACATGGATGACATTGTTCTAAGCAAAATAAGCCAGGCACAGAAATCCAAATACATCATGATCTCATTTATGTGTGAAATCTTAAGAAGCCATACTCAGAGAGTAGAAGAATGGTTATTAGGGTTTTGGGGTGGGGGAAACAGGGAGATGTTGGTCAAAGGGTACAACCTTTCAGTTATAAAATTAATAAGTTCTGGAGATCTGATGTATATCATGGTGACTATAGTTAATGATAATATATTGTATACTTGAAATTTGCCAAGAAAGCAGATTTTAAGCGTTCTCGCTGGGCATGGTGGCTCATGCTTATAATCCTAGCACTCTGGGAGGCCAAGGAGGGCAGATAGCTTGAGGTCAGGAGTTCGAAACCACCCTTAGTGAGATACCATCTCTACTAAAAATAGGAAGAAATTAATTGACCAACTAAAAATATATATACAAAAAATTAGCCGGACATGGTGGCGCATGCCTATAGTCCCAGTTACTCGGGAGGCTGAGGCAGTAGGATCACTTGAGCCCAGGAGATTGAGGTTGCTGTGAGCTAGGCTGACGCTATGGCACTCACTCTAGCCTGGGCAACAAAGTGAGACACTGTATCAATAAAAAAAATAATAATAAGTATTCTCACCAACATACACAAAACACAGATAACTACATGAGGGGATGGATAAATTAATTACCTACATGGTGGTGATTATTTTATAATGTATATGCATGTGAAAGCAACATGTTGTATGCCTTAAATATATACAAATTTTATTTGTCAACTATACCTCACTAAAGGTGAGAAAAACATTGCCTTTAAAATAACAATCAAATGTATTCTCTGTGGGTCAGAAATTTCAATATCTTCATTGAGGACAGCTTATCTCTTCACATGATGACAGATTCTTCTTCAGTTGTATTCAGCTCAGATAGAGTGTTCAAGATTGTCTCACTCGCATGGCCGGCTCCTCAGATGAGATGGTTTGAATGGCTGGAGATGGTATGAATGGACCTTATCTCTTTTGGTATCGGCTGGGCTCCTGTGTATGTCTGGAGCTCAATTCTCTTTCATGTGCCCTTTTTGTCAGTTCACATGTGTAACCTGGGCACCTTATATTGTGTCTGGGTTCCCCCTGAGCAAAAGCAGATTCAACAACTTTTAAGACCCAGGGTCAGAAGTCCCAAAATGATTCCTCCATATCCTATTTGTCAATGCAAGTAGAAGATCCAAACCAGATTCAAAGTGTAGGAAAATAGCTCAACCACCATTAGAAATTGATATAAACTCAAATACATACACACGATTTCACCCATACACAAACACACACTAGAAGAAAATAGTAGACAAAAATAGTCACTCTTTTCTTATCCTTGAAAAGTAGTTTTAGAGCAAACTGTAGTTTAACCACATTAGTAAAAGTTGTACTTTATCTTACCAATGGAAGAGTGAAAACAGGTAAATTACCACTATGAATTCTATTACTATTTCAAATGAATTTGTGTTTTATTAATTTCAATAGGATCGGAGTACATTTGTAACTATGGATTATATACATGTAATCATGTTATTTATTCATTCTTTTGGCAGTTCTTGGATTGTGTTAGTTCTGGCAATCCTCACAATAGGATTTAAGTCATCAAGGTTAAAAACTAATAATTTCAGAGATACAAAGTATTCATATTTAGTGGCTGATTTACCACACAAACATGAAGGGATATCTCTATCCAGGGCATTCAGATCAGCAGTTTTATTTCTATTACTACTCTCCATTTAATTTAATTAAAAGGGTTGATTTGAACCCTTGCTATGTGATTAACAGTATATTATGATCTCGAACATCTTTACAAACTTTTTTATGAAAAGTTTTTCATGTAAAACTTCAATTCTCATTTTAACAAAAGTGTATCATGCTAAATAATGTTGGTATCATAAAAGATTTAATGTAAGTCTCTCCTCACTTTCTCTCTCGAACACACAGTAGCTCTAGAATTTTTTAAATTCAACATATTTATGTGCATTTTACTACACAATTAAATAATATTCTACTTTATGATCTTCTGTAGCTGCATCTTACTATGTCATATAGTTATATTATCATTTAAAAATATTGATTGTTACGTCATTTCAAATTATTTATTTGAAATGTTACTTTAATGAATGTACTTACAAACCTTTGTGCATATTTATGTCCCTTCCTTTTTGTACATTCCTAGGTAAGAGTAAAAACTATCTCAAAAGCTTTTGACATATATAGCCAGATTGCTTACACTTCTACCAATGATGTTTGCCATATCTTTAAACCTTTGCCAATATTGGATATTATCATTAATCATTAGTAATTTCTACTTTGCTAAATAAAAATAGTTTCTGATTTTTTATTGTACCTCTTTAGTTACTAATGAGGTTTATTTTGTTAGGTTTTCAAGGCATAGAATAAAATAATGTCATTTTCTAAAAGTGACAATTTAGCTACTTCTTATACATATTGACTTTATATATGTATGTGTGTGTGTATACTTACACATAATATCCTAAATTTTAGCAATGATTACTTGGGTCTTTACTGATGAATTATGGGTGATTATCATTTTTATTCTTTTCTATATAGTTTCAAAATTTTTCTATAATTAATATAAACACATAAGATAATGCAGTAGACTATTGCTATTTTTAGGGCTTATTCTTCAAAATCGCATTATAATGAAATTATTTCATAACCTCATCAAAAAAACAAATCTCAATAAAACAAGACCCAAGTGGGAACTGCCTATATCCATTATTGGATGGGTTTGATAGCTATGGTACAGTGTGACCTTTGTCAGATAGAAAATAGAAGAATTGACCTTTGTGATAATCACTGAATGCATCCTCTCCACTTCAAAAACACATACCTAGAATAGGGTATAGCAGTAAGAAAGGACCATGCCAGGCATTTCCTAACAAATGCTGTTTGGAGCAAGTTCTTTACTCTGACACTATTTCATCTCAGACACTCTTGGGTTGTAGCTGCGGTGAACAGGTTACTTTCTTTTTCCTTCTCATAGTTGGGTTCTTTATCCATGTCCCTCCTGAGCCATACGCTGCTGTCTGCATCCTAAGATCACTGCTGCTACATCCTTCAGCTGCCAGCTTCCCTGTGACTTGCCACCACTTCCATTCCTTCACAGGAAAACCCTTTGAATCCAGTCACATTTTGTTTTTGAAGTTTTGCTTAATCTTCACATCCCTTGGGATGTGCTCTTTACTGCCTCTAATTACCTGCAAACTGATCCCTCAGGGAATTAGCATATTTTGTATTAGAATAAATATCACATTGGATATCTGTGTCTATTTATTACCAACCATACTGCATGGTGAGCTTTTGATTATAGTAAGGGTACTCAACATTTTTTAATCATCTCTCTGTCATTCATCACTCCCAGCTGTGCTTTGCACATAGAAATTACTCAGCATATATTAGGCTGAATGAATAGACAAATGATGTAGCTATGTATCAAAAGTTGGCTGGATGATCCACACTAGGCAAAATAAGCTTCTTGTTCAATCATAAGTTATTGTTAGTAAGTTTGGGTGGCTAAGGAAGATAATTGGTAAAGTCAGTTTTAGGCGGTAGTAGAGGGTGCTTTTGATTTCAGAAAGAAAATCATGATTTTGTTTTTTTTTGGGTCTTGAAAAAATTGTTTACCCTCTCTAGAACTCAGTTTCTATATCTACAAAAATAAAGTAATCAACAAGCCATTCTCCATGACCTCTTGTAGTTGGGGCATGCTTGAATTCCATTATTAGATTTCATTCAGTTTTAACCTAAAATGAACCTGAACATCTGGATCATCCCTGGAGCCAAATGAGCTTTAGAGCCAGGAGCTGGAAATTGGATTTAAAGAGATCCCAATTGCTCTTTCCTGGATCTGTACTCTTGAGCCCATGTAAGAATGAAATTCTACCCTACATCTGTTGGGTACAAATTAACTTCTTTTGAGATGATCTTCTTACATCCATCCTGCTAATGGATTTCTCTTTTCTAATAATATTCTATTAACCTAACATTTTAATAATACTTCTGCTACAAAAACTGTGTTCTAAAGGTGGTGCAAAATAAAGTGTAAGAGTTAAATTCCATTTCTAATCAAATTACATTGTCGTTTTCAGACATTAAATAATTATCATTGCTGATTATTTGTCAAAGGAAATATTTTTGAAGTTAGAGGATTTTTTTTTTATAACCATGCTCTCTGTGAGGTAGTTAAATCTGTTAAAACAAAGAGAAAACTATTAAACATCTTCCCATACAGTGATTCCTAAGGGAAAAATTCCTTAGTTATTGCAATACAACTCCTAATTAACCAACCTTATTAATTTTAATGTTATTATTTCTGATCTCTTTAAAGTAGAGGAGCTTAGAACATCTATTATAACTTCAATCTTATTTTTTCTACAGCACTGGAATGAAAACTTCCAGTTGCAGAGTTCATGCTGTGTCTGTGGTATCCTTATAACTCATCTTTTTTTTTTTTTTTCATTCTGCTGCAAGTTATTCAGAGTGAATTGAAAACTTTAATCTTTCTTACATCTTTGGTTTTACAGTTAGATTGCCAAAATCCTTTTCATATAACAATTGTGTTTAATTATGACCAGTAGACCTCCATTTGTACTTTTACCCCAGGCCCAGCAAATGCTGGGAAAGTTTTGTTCCAGTCTACAGGTGTTAGTTTGAAAAAAACAAAGGGATTAATTTTAAAACCATGCAACTTTTTAAATGTTCATTTCCTCCTCCATTAGTGTTCTCTTGCATTTTTTGAAGTTTTTAAAATGCAAAGAATTGTATAATGTTAGATTTTCAAATCATGTTCTTTTCATGCTATTCTACTTATCAGAAGATTCTTTTCTGCTTTCATTTACTAATGAGTCATATGCATCCCTCAAATAGTTTTCCACCGGTACTGACCACCTCTCATCTCTTAACACCTTTTACTGCCCCACCTTAGTAAGAAAATCTCCTCTTATTTCTATAGTCTGCCAGAAGTCCCCAGAATTCTGGCTGTTTCTTTCAGTTTCTTTCTATGTGTTGGAGGACACTGTTTAAAGTTTTATTCCTTAATAACTTTGTTTCTAATTCAATCTTTTCTTTATTTTCCTTTCATCTTTATCTTGAGTATACATATATTCATGTATTTCTATGTATGTATATTTAGATATTTATTTGTACGCAATTAATCTTTATAGCCATTCTTTCTCCTTGGTTATGAATGTCTTTCAGTACAGTAACTATATCTCATTACTCTATTTTTTCACAGCACCTTAATATAGTGACTGTCACATAACAGATACTGAATAAATAAGTTATGCTATTTAAGTAAATCAAACAAAACGAGGTTATACATTATTAGAATATAATTTACAAGGAGAAGGAGCTGTCTGAATATTTAAGATTTTAAATCATAGTTCAATGAAAAAAGTGGAACACAGAATATTTATAAGAAGTAATGAATTTTTTCTATATCCTCTATGAAGTTAAATGTCAAGCTAAAGACTCAAAAAGCTGATAGAGTACCCCAAAACCCTGAAGAGGTATACAATGGGGAAATCATTTTTGATTGGCTTCGCCATTGTTTTTCAAGAACTGATGTCTTCATTCTTAAATATGTTATTTCATGATCTGAAGGTTTTCTGCCGCTGCTAAATTATCTTTTCTTATACTTACATTTGGCTTCCCATTGGAACCATTCATTTATTCAGTTTCCATAAAACCCCTAATAACTATTTAAATTTTTTTCTGTTCTTGGCTCTTCTCAAAATCATAAATACAGGTTTGAAAAATAAAATTGATTTCTGTGCAAATAATTCCCCTCCCTATTCCCATCCCCTAATTGCTAAGGAGCTGCAACTATGTCCATCAGTTTTATTTATGATAGGCTCATATCTTATTCCCCCGAGAAAGTAGGAGGCCTGTTATAGATCAGATTATACTGAATCATTGTAACTACTTTCTCTCTAACTTAAACTAATACAAATTAGTGAAAGTAAGAGTGAAGGGAGCTTTTGCTTTTAAAACAAGTGAATCAAAAGCAATTTTCAAATGGGTTTACTATTCTTGCTTGTTTTTAGTCTCAAATAGTTAAATATTTTGTGGCTAATGTGAAAGAAATTCATGAGCAAATTAAATTTTGTATTTGCCAATAATGCCATATTGCTTAGGTTGTTTTGTTTGTTAAACATTATATGGTCATTTTTGCCATAAATAGAGGGACATTTGTTAGATATAAAACCTTTTAAAGTTCATGCTTATATCCACAGTGTCCTTAAGATTTGTGTTTGCTTTCAAAGTTTGACCTTAAAAGAAATCATATTATCTAAACTCCTAGACAATGAATATTTTTTCTATTGTGTGGTCTCAATTTAATTTCTAGTTACTTCAGTCTAATACCTTGACAACTTTTAGGCAAATATTTTAAAATATCCCATATTATTTGATATTTTCCCTCTGGGATGAGGAAAACCACATTTTTTATACTTGTATTCTCAGTGGGTTTAAAGTGACCAGTAAAAGTCTATTGAAATATGATAATTACATTCTTTTATTTGCAAAATAAGACCAGTTATATGCACAGAAAGGTTTGCTATGGTCAATAAGATAAGTATTTAGAATAACAATTATAAATAATTACAATCATAATAATAGCTAACATTTGTTGTATGTTTATCATGTATCAGGCCTAACACTAAATATTATACTAGTATTATCTTATTTAATCATCAGAACTATATTATAAGATAGTTATTGCCATTTTCCATATATTCTAGATGAAGAAATTAAGTTTTAGAAAGAAATAGCCAGTATCATAATGTCTCTCAATAATGAGTATATTTGTCTACTGATTATGTCTACTTCACATGGCTGGCAAACATTTTACTAAAGTTAGGACTAGCAAATTATTACATATAATCACATCTTCAAATATTTGCACTTATACATCAAAATTAAAGTAATAACTAAGCTAATACTGAACACACTTGCATTTGAGATAATTCCAAACCTGAAAAAGTATTAAACATTTGTATTAGCATATGAAAACTGTTTAAATAAATTATTTTTACTCAATTTACATAAAGGACTGTGTACTATGTCACATAAAATAAAATGCTAAACCAAAGAAACTCCAAAATTCATATTTTCTAACTCTAATCTAGAAAAAAATATTAAAATTTCAATTTTAAGCTGTTTTCCTTTTTAAAAACACCCTCAAGGAAACTCTCATGCCTTTTATATTGCTGCTATTCTAAAAATATTTGTTGTTTGCTATTTTCTTTTTTAAAAACACCCTCAAGGAAACTCTCATGCCCATAACAAAAGTCTATTTTAGGGCTTAATTGCTTTAGGGCTTTTCATTTCTGATATAAATCTCTCCTTCTACAGTTCTAGCATTGTTTTCTCTGAGGCTCCAAATATAAATAAATAGCTAGCTAGCTAGATAAGTCTGTTCAGTACCATACTTATAATAATGTAACTTTACTCAAGTTTTAAATTTCTCCAGAACCAATTACATAAATCACAGTCATATTAAATGATAAAAAAATTTCACTGCCCACTGTACATTACCGAGATGCCATAAAAATAAAATTATGACCTGGGGTGATTTTAAAATACTTGAGAAATGAAAATTGCAGTTTGAACATTTTTGTTTTGAGAAACTAAAGGTATTTAAATCAGGATTATAATATACTGTTACAGTAATTCATTTTATACTATTATGACTTCACTGTATTGTTTTTAGCTAGAATTAACCTTTCTGTTCTGATAAATCACAAAAGAAAATTCATAAATATGAAAGACAACATGTACCAAATAAAAAGTTTCCCATTCAGAAATCTCCCTAATATATTACTAAAGGAATTGAAAGTCATTTAAGCATTTACAACAAGCCAGGCTATGTTCTAGGCACTTAGATGAAAATCTCTACCCTTACAGTGTTTAATTCTGTTGGAGGAAGCAAACATTAACAAAGTAAGCATATCAGATAAATAAATCAAATACCGTAGTATGTTAGAATCCCTGGGACATAGTGTATACATAAGTTCAGCTTTAGTTTGTACTACCAAAGAGTTATTAGTGTAGTTGTAACTACTCCAATAAGTAGTGGATGAGAATTCCAGTTGTTCCTCATCCATCTCAACAGTTGTTATTGTCTATATTATTAGCTATTGTAGTCAGTTGGGAGTTATATTTCACTATGATTTTAATTGATATTTATTTTATTACTATTGAAGTTGGACATTTTATTGGCTATTTGAATATTCTCTCATGAAGTGCTTATCCAGTATTTTTATTGGATTATGTTGCCTTTTTCTCACTAAATTGTAGGTGTTCATCCTATATTCTGAATATAAACTTTGTCATATGAGTTGTAAATATTTTATCCTTTTCCTTGGTTCGTGTCTTTTTATGAACAGAGGTCCTAAATTTTAATAAAGTCCAATTTTTCAAATGTTTTATTTTTTGAGAGTCTTATTGTGTTCCATTTTTAAAATCTTAACCTATCCCAAAGTAATGAAGATATTCTTCTGTGTTCCTCTATAATATATATTGCTATTATCTTTCATGTTTATGTCTACAATTCACTTGGAATTCATAAGATTTTAGGATGAGGTACAGGTCAAGATTACTTTCATATAAATATCTAACTGGCCCAGTATCATTTATTGGGAAAAAACTTGCCTCCGTTTGCAGCAACATTTTCTGTAAAGGTAGTTTTTATTTTTTTAGGATGAGAAAAATCTCAGCATTTTGATGTTGATAGAAAAAATCCAATAGAGAGGGACCACTGGTAATGACAGAAGACAGAATGAAGTGGAGTAGGCTATTGTGGGTGTGAATTAAAGCACAGATGGAGGTGATGACCTTAGTTAAGAGAATAGACGGTCATTAATAATGGTAATATTAAGGTGATAATTGGTAACATAGAGTATCAGAGATTATTTACCATGAGCCAAAGCATTTTACTCATACACACATGGACACACACATATATGTATGAATTAATATATATTTTATATGTAAATGCTATGAAACTCATAGATGTATGTATATATACAAATTAACTAATTTCATTCTGTAACAACATATATATATTTACATATATCTATATAGTGTTATATATGAAAATGAAGTCAGTTTATATATTTTATACTATATTCACTTAAAAATACTACGAGGCAGATTTAAATTTTATGCAAGAAAAATCAGAGACAGAGAGTAGTTAAGTAATTTGGCCAAGATTGATGAAGCTAGAATTTGAATTCAGGCAGATATATTCTAATTACTTGAATCTGTAGGCTTAAACTAATGTGCTAAATTCATCTATACAGACTTTTTTTGATTATATTAATAGCCAATTAATAAATGCTTATTAAGCATATATAATTAACATGTATTTAATGTAATGTCTAATTTAGATGTTTCCCACATTTTCAGATATTTCTTACAAATAAAACTTAAATTTTAAAAATTTATTTCTTGTGTGCTTTTCATTATGTTTAGCTGATAAAATTAATATGAGAAATATATTTGACTAATCACTTTGAATTTCATTTATGAAGCATTTAAAGGAAAAACAGTAGCAGTCCTTTTTTTATCTGAAGCCTGTCATTCAGAGAAATATATATGAATAACAAATTCAGCTTTCAAAAATCCATTTTTGGTTCTATTCTGCTACACTTTTAAAGTGAATCAAAAATTGTGTGGGATGAATCCAAACACTACAATGGTTTCCTCTTTAAACACATGCAAACTTGCTCTGGTGCTACTTGTTTTATCTAATATCATGTTTGGATGGAACATATACATGGTTTTTTTAAATACACATTTTGGTCAAATTGTAGGATCTAACGTCAGCATAATATTTGTGTGGTTTTGCAATAGCAAAGTTCAAATAAGCTCCTTAGCCCTCTAACCTCTGGAAAGCAAACTACAGCAAGATGCACATCAGACATTGTAAGTTATATTTCTCTGTTGCCTCTTAAAATACTGGCATATGTCAGACTGTTCAGTGACATTGAGACCAATGCAATCAGAATGAAACATGAACTTGTGTTTAATGTCACCTAAGTTTTAATCACCTTCCCTGGATTTCCCTACAATTTCTCTGAGGCTTTTTATTTATATCTTTTAAAAAATGTATACATTGGTCATTGTATTTTATGATTTAAAAATACTACTGTAAATAGAGAGTTGCTAAATATACCACACATGCCCCACTAATTTTCAAAGCAGGGGAACAACATTCCAAGTAAGAGGAAAGCCCCAAAATAAGAAAGAACTAGCCTGTCACAGCATGTTTGGGAAACATGAGGCAATAAGCTTAGTTAATGTAGTCAGTCGTTGTTAAAAATAGGGGCAAAAAGCAGAAGAGTTTGCGTAGAGTCAGATTGCAAAGTCCTAGACATTAATTTAAGGTGTTTAATTAATTAACTTTAATAATTCACTGAGCGCTTAATTTGGCAGGCACAATGCTATTTACTGATGATTCCGATTTGAATAAGATGTGAGACCTGCTCTCAAGAACCTCAGTATCTCATAGGGAAAAGAGCACAATATGATAAGAGCTATAAAAGAGCCATGTTTAAAATACAATGAAGACTTTAAGGAAAGATTTATTCAATCTTCCTAGGAAAAGGAGAGAAGGACTTTGCAAAACAGGTCTCGATTAGTCTGAGTGTTGAAAATTAAGTGCTCATTTACTGTGAATTTCTTGCAGACGGATTAGAAATTACAAAAATCCAGAGGCAGATATTTTAGTTCAGATGACACTCTATCAGATAATGCTTTGACTTGCTCCCTCCTCTCTAAGAATTGCAATGACAGATAAAATACAGTTTCAAAAATAAAATTTAAGACAGAACCATGTTTGTTATTTGATCAGAACAAAAATTACAGGGGCAACTTCATATTGCATCCAATGTGTTGACTAGCAATGTTAGGCTAGTCTCAGACACCAACTGAGGCAATCAATTCCGTCTACTACAGGGGTGTGTGTGTATGTCGGGTGATATGATCCATGTTTATTTTGTTAAATCGGGAGCCAGGATGGGCTGCTCCAACCTGTGAAAAGATGTATAAGAAACTGAGTACTACTGTGACTGTTTCTTTGGTAAAACTGTGTGAATGAGATAGTGAGATAAAGTAAACAAAGCCATACACACAGAAGCTGGGCCAAGCCACCAGGGATTCAGTAAGTGAACAAGCCTTTCCAGAGTTTGACCACAGGACGGTAGTACCCCCAGTTATAAATAATAGATGTCTCTGGACTGGAGAATGAGGAGATAGGAGTCCAACTGCAAAATACACACCCTGGATCCAATGAGTACAAAGATCAAGGAAAAAAACAACAAACAACAAAAAAATCCTCCCTCTCAACATGAAGCTGTAAAAAAAGGTTTAAAGCACAGGTGGAGGGGCACTCTTTTCCCACAGTATAATAATTTAAGTAGCCAGATTGATCTTCTGGAGTAAAACTATAATAATGGTGGATGAAGTATGTTTTAAATGTATACACATTCACACACAAGCACATACAAACATATGTTTTAAGACTCATTTTAAAGTGACATGAAAATAGAAATAGGATGAGCAAAATGAACAAATATTAATAAAATGGGAACCCTTTGAAACTCAGTGTTGCATAACCAGCCTTCATTCTGAGGTTGTTTGCCAGATCTCCACCAAAATGAAGAGAGTCCTTTAATGACTACACATGATCAGGACAGTGATGAAGTTTGAGAAACTCCCAAATTGACATCCCTCTGCTAAAACTGGGATCCCAAAGGTCTCTACAGAGTATAGGGCTAATAAAAAACAAACACACGACACAGACAAGAGTAAGAAAAAAATGTAACATTCTCACCTCAGGAACCAGGTGGAAGAGGACAAAAAATGTGATCTCTCCCTGCAGATCTTTTTTTAAAAAATATTTTAATTGAGAGTAACTTACATATATCAAAATTCACAGATTTAAAATACACATATATTTGAATTTTGTATTTAAATAGAACAAATATAAGCATACAGAAATTTACATCACCCAGAAAAACTTCTCAGTACCATGCCAGCCAATAAAGCCCTTATTTCTATGATAACTATTATTCTGGCTTCTAACATTATAAATTAGTTTTGCTTGTTCTTGAACTTCATATATATGGAGTCATATAGTGTGTCCTGCGTTGTGTTTGAATTCCTTCACTTACTGTGATAGGCAACATAATGGGCTCCCAAAAGGTCACTTCAGCTAAAGTTAAAACTAAATTTCTTACCATGTTTTCCAATTGAAAAAGGTTCTTGCAATGGTTTGGGAGAGCCATATCAGGCACTTTCCTTCATGAGGAAGTCTGTGATGGTGAGTCTTAGAGAAAAAAAGATAATTAATGGTCTCTTTCTGCTATACCTCTAGGAAGTTTACAGTGTTCCTCTCATAGATGCCTGGGTTATTTTATCTCCAGTTCCACAAATTGGTGTGTCCCATTGCTGTATCTATAATTATATATATATATATATATATATATATATATATATATAAAACAATAACTATATATATATAGTCATAGATATATGTTATATATATTTATTTATTTTTAAATTTCAGAATATTATGGGGCTACAAACATTTAGGTTACATATATTGCCTTTGTATCACAATATTTTTTTTAATAATTAACTGCTCATACACAAACTTTTTGTCTGGAAAGGTCAAGTGAAGAGTGACAAAAGTATTATTACAAAACTTACAGAAACCTATTGTGTCACCCATTTTGGCCCCTGTATGTCACTTACGGGTATTCAGTGAGCAGCATATTGCAACTAAGTTATAATTATCTTTATATTTGGGGCCCATGTTAATCCAACAAAAAGATACAAGTTTGAACCAGAATTAAATTTGAATCCCTTAGGCTCCCTTTTGGCTGAGTAGCTACTTAGAGGGTGCACCAAATAGCACATTCTGCTTTGCTGTTAGGAGTGTTTGTTAAATAAAGAATTATTCAATGACACTTATTGAAATGCAGTAAGGAAGACTTTATTCAGCACCATCATGGTAGATATAGAGACCCCTACAGTGGGATTTTGTGTGGGGGAGAGAGTTGGGTTCAACTCCAAATATAGCGTACAGAATTGGACATTTATAGCCAAGGAACATTGTGGGGGCTGGTGGGTGAAAAATTATTAACAGGAAATATTAGAGGTAAGGATGATTCTGGTTAAATTAACCTGAAAGAATTCTTGCTGAAGGCAGACCAGAGTGATCAGATATCACCTGGGAGATGGTACCTTCACACCCTAAGGAACCTGATCAAATATCAAGGGTAATTGTATTGTCCCTTCTATAGAACAGTGTGGCATGGCTGGCCCTTTATATCCACAGACACAGAGCATTGATTTTAGATGTTCAGGTAAAAAAAAAGCATTATTAGAAATAAATACAAATGAATGAATGATGAGGATGACATAGCAATGAACAAGATTACATGCAATTTTAACTTGTATGCACCTAATAACAAAGATTCAAATTATATGAAATAAAAATTGATACATTAACAAAGAGAAGTAGACAGACAACACCACCATTTTAGTAAGAAATTTTAGCACACAATTATTTCAGTCATAATTACACTAAACAGATAAAAAATCTAAATAAGAATATGTAAAATCTGAAAAATTCAATTAACAAAATTTATTTAATGGAAACATTTATAATCCTGAATCCTATAATTGGAAAACACAAAATCTATTAAAACATAAGAAACTCGTAGAAAAGTAGTCCATGTACTTGGTCATAAAACTAGTTTCAACAAATGTGCAAGGACTGGCATCATGCAGACCACATACTGTGATCACAATAAATAAAATAATGGAGATCAGTTTTTTTTTAAGTTAGAAATAAATAAAAACAGCAACCCCAATATAAGCAATAACCTATTTTATAAGCAAATTCTGCCAACCATTTAAGAAATAGGTAACTGCAATTTATACAAATATTTATACATCACAGAAAAAGAAAGAATAGCTCCCAAATTGTTTTGTAAAGGTGTTATAACCTTTACTACTTTGAAACCTTGATAACTGTTGTAAACTTCATAACAACAACAAACTGACAATAGAATAAAAGGCAATTACAGTTCATTTCTAGTCAAGGATATACATGTAAAAATACCAACCATAATTTTAGAAAATAAAATCCAACAATGTATGAAAAACAAAAGGTAACAAATCATGATAAAATTTGACTCATCCCAGAAATACAGCCTCAGTGCCATTGAGGAACATCATTGCAAATCTAGAATTACATACCCTTGTATCATTCCTGTCAAAAGACTGTTGAGGTAAGATTTTTTAACTCATGAGAATACTATTGCAAATCCTTAATTTTGCCCTTTATAAGCAATTGGTCAAGAATTAGTGACAAAAATGGTATCTTTGAACATACAAAAAAGCAATGATTATCATTATCAGATAATTGCTATGAGAACTACTAAAAAATGTATTTGGCAATAAAAGTAGTGAATTTAGAGCAATGTTTTAAAATCTATGAACCAATGGGAAAACAAAATGATCATTAGTGGCTAAACTAAATAAATAGTCAATTAAAGAATAATAAAATTAACTATAACTTTATGTTGAAAAATTACAAATAAAATTATAGAAAATAATAAAAAATAAAAGCAGCAGATGTTAAATGTTAAACATATTGTTCTAGGCTGGGCGCAGTGGCTCACGCCTATAATCCTAGCACTCTGGGAGGCTGAGGTGGGTAGATCACTCAAGGTCAGGAGTTCGAAACCAGACTGAGAAAGAGGGAGATGCCATCTCTACTAAAAATAGAAAGACATTAATTGGCCAACTAAAAATATATAGAAATAATTAGCCGGGCATGGTGGCGCATGCCTGTAGTCCCAGCTACTTGGGAGGCTGAGGCAGGAGGATCAGTTGAGCCCAGGAGTTTGAGGTTGCTGTGAGCTAGGCTGATGCCAAGGCAATCTAGCACAGGCAATAGAGTGAGACTCTCTCTCTCAAAAAAAATAAATAAATAAAAATAAAAAAGATATTGTTCTAAAGATATTGATTTTTTTCTTTAGGGACAAATAGAGACTACATATTTTGTTCTATAAAATCATATATATGTTAATATGTATGTGTTATACATACTATATCATTGTCAGGGGGCTTACATAGTTGGTTTGTTGTTTTTCTTTTATATTGTCTTTTATACTTTTCTGTATTTATTTATTCATTTTTTACAGATACACGAGCTAGAGACATGTATTTGCATGGAACATTTGATGGAGAGATATTACTGGAGGACAGGATAAAGAAGGAAGAATAGACTAGTAATATAGATGGGGAATAAATTACAGAAGGTCATATGTGATCATGCAAAGTAGATGGCACTTTCTTTAGGAATCAATAGATTGTCACACGGGAATGACAACAGAGAAGTAATTTTGACAGATTTATAATTTAGAGGTAACTCAGATGGCAGAGTGACTGACAGATTGAAGACACATTGATGTTGGAAGCAGGAAGATTAATTATTGAATATTTTGTAAAAGTCCAGGTAAGATGATTTAAGTCCAAATTAAAATGTCAAGAATGAATCAAGCAAAAAGGATAATGTTAAAAGTTCCTTTTGAGAGACATCCTTACTTTTTTCATCTCTCCATCACATGGAAGAATTTACAGACTGCTCAGTAACTCAGGGACCATATTCTATGCACTTTCTAGTTTCTGATCAATGGCATCAAAGAATCCACAATATTGCTAGATATATTAAACCTTTAATTGCCTTGCTAGGAAGCTAAGTATTCTAGTTGGCAAAAAGATGGACTGGACCTAAGTACTTTTCTAGCATTAATTTCTATTTCTTAGAAATGTATAGTGTCTTTTTCTTTAAGATCCTGAAACGTAACTTCTCTATTAACTAGATTGCCAATCACTGCGAAGTTTTCCATTTAGTATGCTTAATCCAGTAAGACTGAACTTTGTGTCTGTGCTGTGAGGTAACTGGCTTGGCCAAAACCATCCAACTTCATTTTCCATCCAAATATGTGTTGTAATCAACACCTGAAGCTGTTATATATAAAAATAAGAAAATTTCAAATCTGGTTAAAGAAAATTCATGTCAGAAGTGCTGAATGAAAACACAGGCTACATAGATAGATCTGGAAAATTAATTTCTTCTGTATAACAAAAGTAGCACATGTTTCTTTTTCTGCTTTAGTAGGAAGTCAGGGCAATTGGGAATTGTTCTCAATTATAACATGATTCTTGTCTATATAAATTTCCAGTGGAATATACTGGGAAAAATGCCTGTTAAAGGAAAAAAAAGAAAGATGGTAGGTTAATTAGAAAGAAAAGTGGGAAAGATTGATCAAGTCATCTTTTTCCTTCTACCTACAGCTAAACTCAGGGATGCTTTAAATATACATTTATTTGCACAGCAATCATGAATCCTATGCAATATTCTATAAACACAGAGTCTTCAAACTCTGGAAAAATATATCTATATTTTGACTTCTGAAAAATAATACTACTCTGAGAGTTTGCTTTTTAGAAGCTGCAATAGTAAAATATTGGCCAAGAATATAGACACATAGATTTAAAAAGGCATCCTATTAGATTACTCATAAATACATTATTTATTTAGACTTAAGAATTAATAGATCATCAACTCTTACTAACTTAATTCACAAGGTTGGCCAATAATTTGTTAAGTTAGGTGTTTTTTGGTAAAGCATTTTATGTGGCTAGTTTCTATTTAGACTCAGGACTAGCTTATAGACCACACTGAATTAGTTTTAACTTATTATGGGCTTTCCCCACAATAATGAATATGCTCTGCACTTGCTGTCAGTGGATGTGTGAATGGTTGCACTCAAGCACATATATACATACACAAACACACACATGTACACACATGCACGCGCACACACACACACACACACACACACACAAACATACACCCCAACCAGATCTGAGTCAGTCTTTCTTTTATACTCTTGTTCTTTCTAGTTCTGCATAATGGTGCTGTCACAGTCTCAGAAAATTTGCTTCTCTAAATATTGCTCTGTTGTGTTCCCCCAGGGTCATAAATTCGTATATTATTTCTTTTGAGCTTTTAAGCATAGAAGACATTCTGCCCTCATTGAATAGATGTGGAGGTAATTAGTTTAAGCTAAAAATTTACTCTATTTCTCTTATCTCCAAACTCCAAACTCTTGATCGGGAGAGGGCATTTGTCATAGTAGAAGTCTCTGTCTCATGATAATTAGAAAAAAGAGAGACCAAGAGTGACAAGTTACAGGAAATGGAACCATGACAAATATTTCCCCATGAGGTGTCAGTGTTATTGATAGCATCCTTTAATATAACGTTTTCCGTGCTGGCTTTATCGTTATCAAGCAAAATTCTGATCCTCAGTCAATTTCCAAAGTACTCTTTCTTTCTAAATGATAATGCATTCACTGGTTGATCCAGATATACACACACATAGATGGCACATAACAGTATGTGTCATTATATATTTTTAAAAACAATAAAAACATAAAGCACTACTTTTTCTTTTTAGGATTCGAAAATATTTTAAGTTAAAAAGTACACTTTTGCTGGAAAGCATCTGGAATTATTGTCAAATATCATTTTATGGAAGGAGGTAGCACTATTTCAGCTTTTAGTTAACTACTTCTTACATAGTATTGCCTTATCAGAAGCCATATATTCCATTTTGCTACCTTTACTCACTTACTTGTCTACGCCCTCTGATCCCAGAAGAGTCAGAGACATCAGTGTAGCTGAGTCACTCCATCTTAAAGTGACCTCATTTAAGAAGGAATTTCTATGATCTAGGATTTTGTTGAAAACCAGCAATCACCTTTTTGTCCATACCACAAAGCCGAAAGCTTTTGACCCTGAATGGATGCTTAGTGACTGATTGACTACTTGACACAACTTTCCATAGATTCCTTTAGATCTATAAGCACTCTAAAATCTTAGAAACAGGGAATCAGAGTACTGTGGTGATTTTCCTGGCTCTGTTACTAACTTACCCTGAGATTCTCCCTCTCAGAAGCTCAGTTTTCCCATTTGTGAATACTATTATTATGACAACTAATGATAATAATAATATTTTTGAGTATTTACCATGTGGCTTTCATGATTATAAATATTTTTTAAGAGTCTATGAGGCCAATTTGTACCAGCTCATTTGCCAAAAAAAGGATCTTCAGATTGGGAGCGATTTGGTGGCATATAGAAAGGATTGTTTTGCTTTCTAAAGTTCACCTTACAGGAAAGATTAGGCATGCTTATTTTCGTAGCAATAACCTAAAGGAAGGTGGAAAAAAATAAAAATCTTTGACACAGTTAAAAAGAATCATCAATTGTGGCAAAGCTCAAATCAGATATCAGTAATAAAAGTAACCCCGAAAGCTAGAAATCCCATTGGTTAAGAAGAAATCCCTAAGTCACTCTTTTTTTTTCAGGAGTCATTGCAGGTGTTAGAAGATTACTACCAAGACTTCTATTCATCAGTATAAACAGTTTGGCTTTCCCGACTCAGAGGTTAATATACCCAAGAATAAGAAAATGAATGATATAGCAAGAACAGATAGAAGCAATAAATTGGCATTTTAATTCTAACTTTAAAGAGAGACATGCATATCATACATTTTTAAATCAGTTCAAAAAGTGATAAAATATTTATCAGTGTCTGGGAAAAGTTATAAAATAACAAATAAAAGTACCAGCAGTTAGACCTATAATTCCACTTCCTTGAGGTTACCATTCTATTACACAACTTCTCTCTCACTCCCACTTAACTATGTATCAATTCATGTAAATGAAACCTATATAAAAATACAGAAAAGAGAGTCAGAACATACATTTTTGAAACCTGTTTTAATCATTTACAATATATTGGCTATTCTTCCCTGTCAGCACATAAATCAATCTCACTTTTTAAGACAGCAAGATATCATAAAACCATAATTTTTAAATCAATTTTCTACCAGACACATTTGCATTGTTTTCGATTTTTTTCTCATATACAACATTGTTATAATGAATATGCTTGTACATATATCTTTGTCTATGATTGTATATATTTGACAAATTCCTTGAAGTAGTATTGCTTGGATCAAAACAACTTTTTCAATAAATATTATCAAACTTTCAAAACTTCACCAATCAAATAAGTCAAGATGTGCTTTAAGGACAGTTTTAACTTTTATTTCTTTAATTAAGTGAACATTGATAAAGAAGTGAATATCAGTAAATGTTCATCCACATTGAAGAATAATTCAATTCATGTATGCCTATTACCATAACAACTCACTTAATACAAAGTAGCAGCTTCAATAAAAATTATGACAAGAATAAGCCTGCACATGCCACAGTTTTTCACCACTTTAAAAGAATTTGTTCCCAAAGATGTCATCAATGACCTTCTGTTCCTTTGAGTTCTTGGCATGAAATGGTACTATCCATAAGCTTTTTAAAAAGTGATATTTTTAACGATCTATAAAAGTACTCTCCAGAGAGACAAACAGAATAGAAATTTTGAACAATGGGTTTCTCTGAAACTGCATCACTTAAGCTTTGTGCCAAGAATGGCTCATCCTAGATATGATTGAATACTCTCAATCTATTAAGTTGAACCATATGAAAGCACCATAGTTGTAGGTCAAAATGGTCAAATAGCAGCAATTGCAAATGACTCAGTATAATAAAATCAGTAATGTTATGTTCAAAGTAATAGTAATGTTCAAGGTATTCTAGAACGCATATGTAAATTCTACCAACTCAAATCCTATGTTCTGGATACTATAATTTCTCATCATTGTCCCAGCCAAAAAGCAGCAGAAACCTTGTGAAGTACATAACTGAGGATGACCACAAAGAAATATGTAAGAAATACCTTGCCTGCACCGCTCTATCCTTCAGTTGGGATCAGCTAAGGACCAGGAGAGATTTCTCCCTTGGAGAAAAGGTGAGCCAGAGAACTCCAGTTGTCCTCATCACCACTGTAGACACGTGCAGCCTTCACTACAGTGGACTCCTGCAGTCTTCTCTGGCACTAAGCTCAACTGAGAGAGTCACTAAGTCACTACACTCCCTCCAGAGAAGGGAGCAATGCTATGTCCTGCTCCACCCACCTCCACAGTGACCTTAGCTGCTAGGGTACCATGCCATTTTGGGACCAAAGTTGCTACTATACTGCACCCCACCTCCAAGGCCTGAGCGGCCATTGTGTTCCTCCATCTCTGGGACCTTTGCTGCCACTACACCTCATCCCTCAGGGTCTAGGCCACCTAGTGCCCTGCTACCAATGGCCCAAGTTGCTGCTGCACCCTGTCATCCCTAAGAACTTTACTACTGCAATGCCCTGACCTGAGCTGGCACCCATATTTCAGGGACTCTAGTTACCACTGTGCTGTACTCTTCTTCCTGGGCCCTGAATTGCTGTGGTGTCCTGCCATCCCAGAATCAGTGGCATTGCTCCAATGCACCCCACCTCTGGAAGCCTGAGCAACAGTGGTGTCCTACATTAGCATGGACCAGTGTCACTGCTGTGCTGTGTCCTACCTTCTAGGAACTATAATTTCTCCTCTGTCACTACTCTGTCCCACTCTTGAGGCCTGATGGGTACATGCCCCTGCATCAAGGAGTGCACCCAAACACACAACATAGGAAGTGCAGTAGTTTTACAAAATGTTGAGCATAAGACCCTGGCTCTACAGCTGCTCTGAGTACCTGTGTCCTGGAACACAATGCAGCCATGGTTGCCTGCAGGCTATGGCAGACCTAGTAGTAAGAGGAATCCCTTTGACTAGGACTTCCCTCTGTGAAGAAAAGGAGATCAGGAGGATACCAACAGCCTTCACTACTGAGGACCCCAACAGCCCTTGTTGCTATTATCAACACAAACATCTGTAGCCTTGGTCACTGATGCCACCTCAGTCTTTGCCAATGATGACCTCAGCTGACAGAGCTGCACAAACAGTGTACCTCTGCACTTCCCTGGAACTGGAGTGACAGCACCCAATCTAACTGGTGCCCTTCTGTCACCCACAGGTAGAAGACCTTCCATATTGAAGCCAGTCTGTAAAGTCTAGAAAAGGTGACTGTGCCATCAAATGCACATACAACAACACAAGGCCATAAAAAAAAATGAAAAAGCAAAAGCAAGGAAACGTGACATCATCAAAGGAGCATAATTTTTCCATAACTGACCCAAAGAAATAGACATCTTTGAATTGCCTGAAAACGAATTCAAAGAATTATTTTTAAGGCAGCTCAGTGAAATTCAAGAGAACACATATATAATGGATATATAATGAAAAACAATACATGAACAAAATAAAAAATTCAACAAATAGAGAGAAATAATTTAGAAAAGAATCAAATAGAAATTCTGGAGCTGAATAAATAAAATGAAAAACGTAATAGACACCTTTAATAGAAAACTCAATAAAGCAGAATAAATAATCTTCAAACTTGAAGACAGGTTTTAAAAAATTATTTAGACAGAGAAAAAAGTAAAAAATGCCTATGGGACTTAAGGACACTGTTAAGTGAAATAATATACACATTACAGAAGGAAAATAGAAAGAGAAGGGGGCAGAAAGCTTATTTAAAGAAATAATGGCTAAAAATTTCCTAAATCTAGAGAGAGAGATAAACCTCAGATCTATGAAGCTTAAGAGTTTCCAAACAAGTTTAACCCAAAGAGATGCAAACTGAAACATGTTATAATCAAATAGTCAAAAGCCAAAGATAAAGAGAAGTATTCGTAAATACATCTTGTATCGCTGTGGCATCAGTTGTAATATGTCCTTTTTTTATTTCGGCATATTATGGGGGTACAAATTTTAAGGTTTCCCTTTTTTGTTCCTGATAGAGCTTATCAGAGATTTTTCTTTTCTGCTTTTCGTTAGTCTTGCCAAAGGTGTGTCAATTTTGTTTATTTTTTCAAAGAACCAACTTTTTGTTTTGTTAATCTACCATATGGTTTCCCTGTTGTCAATTTCATTTAATTCTGATTTGATCTTGTTAATTTCACTTCTTCTGCTGGGTTTGGGGTTGGTCTGTTCTTCTTTGTCCAGCTTTTTGAGTCAATTCATTAGGTTGTCTATTTGTGATCTTTCTGAATTTGGATATAGGCATTTATAGAAATAAGCTTTCCTCTCACCTTTATGCACACAAACTGGAAAATGAGGAAGAAATGAACACAGCCTCCCTAGGCTCAACCAGGAAGAAATAAAATTCCTGAACAGAACAGTATCAAGAGCCTAAATAGAAACAACAATCAAAAACCTTCCTAAAAAGAAAAGTCCTGGACCAGATGGTTTCATACCCGAATTTTACCACACCTACAAAGAAGAACTGGTGGCTATCCTGCAGAAAATATTCCTCAACATTGAATAGAATGGTATCCTTCCTGAGTCATTTTATCAAGCCAACCTCACTTTAATACTAAAACCAGGAAAGGATGCAACAAAGAAAGAAAACTACAGACCAATATCACTTATGAATATAGATGCAAAAATTCTCAACAAAATCCTAGCTAACTGAATCCAGGTGCTCATCAAGAAAATAATTCATCACGACCAAGTGGGCTTCATCCCAGGGATGCAGGGATGGTTCAACATATACAAATCTATAAATGTAATTCACCATATAAATAGAAGCAAAAACAAAAAACATATGATCCTTTCAATAGATGCAGAAAAAGCATTCAACGAAATTCGACATCCTTTTATGATGAGAACACTTAACAAAATAATCATAGAAGGGGCTTACCTAAAAATGATACAAACCATATATGACAGACCCACAGCCAACATCATACTGAATGGGGAAAAGTTGAAAGCATTCCCACTTAGAACTGGAACCAGGAAAACTTGCCCACTATCTCCACTTCTATTCAACATAGTGCTGGAAGTCCTGGCTATAGCAATCAGACATGAAAGTGGAATTAAAGGCATCCAAATGGGGACAGAAGAGATCAAACTCTCACTCTTTGCTGATGATATGATATTATATTTAGAAAATCTCAAGGATTCAACTGAAAGAGTCCTGGAATTGATAAATGAATTTAGTAAAGTCTCAAAATACAAAATCAATACACACAAATCAGAGGCATTTCTATACGCCAATAACAATCAAATTGAGAAATGAATCAAAGACTCAATACTCTTCAAAAGAGTAACAAAGAAAATAAAGTGCCTAGGAATATGCTTAACTAAGGGGAGGTAAAAGACGTCTACAGGGAGAACTATGAAACACTGAGGAAGGGAATAGCAGAGGATGTAAACAAATGGAAATCCATACCATGCTCATGGCAGAATCAACATTGTTAAAATGTCTATACTACCCAAAGTGACCTACAGATTCAATGCAATCCCCATTAAAATCCCAACATCGTTTTTCACAGATACAGAAAAAATAATTTTACGCTTCATATGGAACCAGAGAAGACCCCGTATATCAAAACCAATTCTAGGCAATAAAAACAAAATGGGAGGTATCAATATGCCAGACTTCAAACTATACTACAACGCTGTAGTAATTAAATCAATTTTGTATTGGCACAAAAATAGGGACATTGACAAGTGGAACAGAACTGAGAACCCAGATATAAAACCATCTTTCTGTATCCATCTAATCTCCAACAAAGCAGACAAAAACAAACACTGGGGAAAATAATCCTTACTTAATAAATGGTGCTGGGAAAACTGGATAGCCACATGTAAAAGGCTGAAGCAGGATCCTCAATTCTCACCTCTCAGAAAAATCAACTTACACTGGGTAACAGACTTAAACCTAAGGTATGAAACTATTAGAATTCTTGAAGAAAATGTTGGAAAAACTCTCCTGGATATTGGCCTAGGTGAAGAATTTATGAAGAAGACCCCAAAGGCAATCACAGCAGCAACAAAAATAAATAAATGGGATCTGATCAAACTAAAAAGCTTCTGCACAACCAAAGAAACAGTCATGAGAGCAACCAGATGACCTATAGAATGGGAGAAAATTTTCACATGCTACACATCTGATAAGGGGCGGATAACTAGAATGTATTTAGAAGTCACGAAAATCAGCAAGAGAAATCAAACAACCCTATCGAAAAGTGGGCAAAGAACATGAACAGAAACTTTTCAAAAAAAGACAGAATAATGGTCAAAAAACATATGAAAAAATACTCAACATCTCTAATCATCAGGGAAGTGCAAATCAAACCACAATGAGATATCACTTATCCCCAGTAAGAATGGCCCTTTTCAAACAGTCTCAAAACAATAAATGTTGGCATGGATGTGAAGAGATAGGAACACTCCTACACTGCTGGTGGGATTGCAAACTAGTTCAACCTCTGTGGAAAGCAATATGGAGATACCTTAAAGCAATACAAGTAGATCTACCATTTGATTCAGCAATCCCACTACTGGGCATCTACTCAAGAGAATAAATGGCACTCTACAAAAAAGACACCTGCACTCGAATGTTTATAGCAGCACAATTCACAATTGCAAAGTTGTGGAAACAACCCAAGTGCCCATCAATACATGAGTAGATTAATAAAATGTGGTGTGTATATATATATATACATATATATATATGTATATATATATACATATATATATATATATATATACATATATATATATATATATATATGTATATATATACATATATATATATATGTATATATATATACACACCATGGAGTACTATTCAACTCTAAGAAACAATAATGATATAGCACATCTTGTCTTTTCCTGGATAGAGCTAGAACCCATTCTACTAAGTGAAGTATCCCAAGGATGGAAAAACAAGCACCACGCATACTCACCAGCAAATTGGTAGTAATGGATCAGCACCTAAGTGGACACATAGGAATAATAGTTATCGGGTGTTGGGCAGGTGGAAGTGGGGAGGAAGTAACGGGTATATACATACATAATGAGCGAGATGTGCACCATCTGGAGGATGCTTGAAGTCACGCTTGAAGCTCTGACTGGAGGAGGGAGGGGGGCAAAGGCAATATAGGTAACCTTAACATTTGTACCCCCATAATATGCTGAAATTAAAGAAAATCAAAGATGAAGAGAAATTTGAAAGCAGCAACATAAAAGCCACACATCATATACAGAGGAATCTTCATGGACTTACTGGATTTCTCAGCAGAAATATTGCAGGTCAGGTGACAATGAGATAATGTATTTAAAGTGCTGAAAGAAAAAAAACCTGCTAATTAAAAATACTGTATCTGACAAAGCTGTCATTTAGAAATGAAGGAGAAATAAAGCTTTTCCCAGACAAAGAAAAGATGAGAGAGTTCATTACCACTAGACCTGCCTCACAAGAAATGTTAGATGAGGTTCTTCAAGTGGTAATGAAACAATGCTAATTACTAGCATTAAAAATGTGAAACTATATAATTCACTGACAACGGTAAATATAAGTCAAATTTTGAATACTGTGACTCTGTAATGATGGTGTATAAATCACACAACTCTAGTATCATGGTTAAAAAATAAAAACATTTTAAGTAATTATAGCTACAAGAATTTATTAATGGACACACAACATATAAAGATGTAAATTGTGACTACAAAAACATAAATGTGGGTGGAAGCAAAAGTGTAGAGTTTCTGTAAGTGATTGAAAGTAAGCTGTCATTAACTCAAAATAGACTACTATAACTATGAGAAGTTTTATGTAAGCATAATGGCAAGCACAAAGAAATAACCTATAATAGATATACAAAAAATAAAGGAAAAGGAATCAAAGCATGCCACTATAAAATATCATCAAATCATAAAGAAAGGCAGCAAGAGAGGAAAAACAGAGTACAAAACAATCAGAAAACAATTAAAAAATTGTAATAGTAAGTCTTATATCAATAATTACCTAGAATATAAATAGATTAAATTATTTAATCAAAATAACTAGAGTGGCTGAATGAATTTTTTTAAAAAATCCAGGTATATGGTACCTATAAGAGATTCCCTTTAGCGAGGATACACATAGGTTAAAAATGAAGGGATGAAAAAAAATATTTTGTATAAGTGGAAACCAAAAGAGAGCAAGAAGAGTAGCTATACTAACATCAAATAAAATGGACTTTAAATGAAAAACTGTAAAATTAGATAGAGAAGGTCATTATATAATGATAAGGGGTCAATTCATCAAGAAGATATACCAATTGCAAATATATATGCACCTAATATCAGAGTACCTAAATATAGAAAGCAAAAATGAACAGATCTGAAGAAAGAAATAGATATCAATACAATAATAGTAAAAGACTTCAATACCCCACTTTTAACAATCATAGATTGTTGATCTGGATGATAGATCATCCAGGGAGAAAATCAATAAGAAAACATTGGTCACATGGACCTTTCAGACATACATGAAATATTCCACCCAACAGCAGCAGAATGCACATTCAAGTCCACACGGAATACTCCCGAGGATAGATCATATGTTAGGCTATGAAACAAGTCTTAACAAATTTAATTATATATAAGATAAACTTGAAATTATATCAAGTTTATCTTTTCCAACCACATGATATGAAATTAGAAATCAATAACAAGAGAACACTAGAAATTTCATGGTATTTTGCAGAAATTAAACAAAATGCTTCTGAGCAGTGAATGAATTAAAGGAGAAATATAAAAGGAAATTCTAAAATATCTTGAGGCAAACAAAAATAAAACCACAACACACCAAAACCTATGGAATGCAAGAAAAGCAACAAAACCTATGGAATGCAACAAATGCAACAAATGCAATAATAGCAATACTATAAATGAAGTTTATAGTAATAATTACCTGCATTAAAAACAATCTCAATTAAACAATTTAATTGTATACCTCAATGGACTAGAAAAAGAAGAATAAATTAAACATAAATTTAGCAGGAGGAAGGAAATAATAAAGATAGAAGCATAAATATATCAAATAGAGAATCAAATACAGAATAGAAAAATTGGGGGAATATAAAACGCACTAAGAGTTGGTGCCCTGGAAAAATAAATAAAATTAGCAAGTCTTTAGTTAGACTATGAAAAAAAAAGGGATAAAATACAATCAGAAATGAAAGTGAAGACATTACAGTTGATCCCTAAGAGAGAAAGAGTATCTTCACACTTGTAGTGCTGGCCTGTAGCCAAAGGCATTATATGAAACCAAAATGTTTGTACCTTCATAATATTCTGAATAAAAAAGAAACTATTATGAATAATAACATAAAACCACAAATCAGACAACCTAGAGGAAATGGATAAATTCCTAAAAACATACAACCTAACAAGATTGAATCATGAGAATTTAGAATCTGAACAGACAATAACAAATGAGAAGATTGAGATAGTAATTTAAAATCTCTCAATAATGAAAATCCCAGAACCAATGGCTTCATGGCTAATTTCTAACAAACATCATAAAAAGAATCAATACCAATCTTTCTTAAACTCCTCCAGAAAACTGAAGTAAAGTAAATGTTTCCAAATTTATTTTATGATGACCATATCACCTTGATACCAAAGCCAAATAAAGACACTACAAAACAAATAAATGTACAGGCCAAGATCTCTCATGAACATAGATGCAAAAATCCTTAAAAGAAATACTATAGCACCAAATTTGACAACACATCAAAAAAATTATATAGCATCAACAAATGGATTTATTTCTGGAATGTAAATTTGGCTTAACATATGTAAATCAATCACATCAACAGAATGAAGATAAAACCATGTGATTATGTGAAGAGATGCAGAAAAAGCACTTAACAAACCTTAATATCCTTGATAAAAACACTCGACAATTTCAATATAGAAGGAAATTTACTCAAGATAACACAAGTGATTTATAAAAATCGTATAGCTAACATGATAGTAAATGAGAAAAAACTGAAAACTTTTCCTGTAAGATCCAATGCAAGAAAAGGATGCCCATTCTTACCTATTCTATTTAATATAGTACTGGAAGTAATAACAAGAGCAATCAGACAAGAAAAATAAATAAAAGGCTTCCAAATCAAAAAGGAAGAAATATAATTATACGTGTTTGTAGATGACATGATAGTATACATGGAAAACCCTAAAAACATACACAAAAAAAGTTGTTAGAACTAATATATGATTCAGTAAAGTTTCAAGATACAGTATCAACATACAAAAATCAGTTACATTTCTTTACACCAATAATAACCTATCTAAAAAAGAAATCAGGAAAATAATCCCATTTATAATACCATCAAAAAGAATAAAACACTTATGAATAAATTCAGATAAGGAAGTAAAAGATATGTACATGAAAATTATAAAACTTTAATAAAATAAATAAGACACAAAAATAGAAAGATATCCCATATTTATGATTTGGAAGAATTAATATGGTTAAAATGTCTATGCTACCCAAAGTAATATACAGATTCAATGCAATCCCTACCAAAATTTCAATGGTATTTTTCACAGAATTAGACATAACTATTCTAAAAGTCATATGGAACCACAAAAGACATTGGATAGCCAAAGCAATTTTGCACAAGAAGAACAAAGCTGGAATTATTACATATCCCAATTTCAAATTATCTTACAATCCTCTAGTAATAAAAACAGCATGATTTTGGTTTAAAAACAAACATATAGACCAATAGAGCAGAACAGATCCCAGAAATAAATGCAAACATATATGGTCAACTAATTTTTGATAAAATTGTGTCTTCACCAAGAAGACACCATGGGGGTAAGGATAGTCTCTTCAATAAATGGTACTGGGAAAAAATGGAAATCCATGTGGACAAGAATGGTATTAGACCGTTATCTTACACTATACACAAAAACTAACTCAAAATAAAGACCTACATACATGTAAGATGTGCAGTCATAAGACTTCTAGGCAGACACATAGGGGCAAAGCTCTTTGACATTAGCCTTGGAAATGATTTTTTGTATATTACACCAAAAGCTCAGGCAACAAAAGCAAAAATAAACAAGTGGGACTACATCAAACTAAAAAACTTCTGTGAATCAAAGAAAACTATAAATAACTTGAAAAGGCAGCTTATGGATTGAGAAAAATATATTTGAAAACCATATATCCGAAAAAGGTTAATATGCAAAATGCATAATGAATTCACGCAACTCAATAGCAAATAAACAAACAAAACCAAATAACTTGAGGCAAAAATGGGTAAAGGATCTGAATAGTCATTTCTCCATAAAAGTTCTAAAAATGTTCAACAGGTGAATGAAAAGGTGCTTAATATTACTAATCACAAGTGAATTGCAAATCAAATCCACAATGTGATACCACCTCACACCTGTTAAGACAGCTATTATCAAAAAGACAAAAGATAGCAGGTGTTGGCAAAGGTATAGAAAATAAAGAACACTTGTACTCTGTGGGTAGAAGTATAAACTGGGATGGCCAGTATGGAAAGCAGTATGGAAATTCCTCAAAAACTTAAAAACAGAACAACCATATAACCCAACAATCCTTCTTCTGGTGTATATCAAATGAAAATGAAATCAGAACCTCATAGAGATATTTATTCCCATATTTATTTATTTATTGCAGCATTAGTCACAATAGTCAAGACATGAAAAACATGTAAGTGTCCACTGATAAATGAGAGAAAAAAGAAATTGTGGTATATCTGCATAATGGATTACTATTCAGTCTTTAAAAAGAAGAAAATACTGTTATTTGCAAACACATGGAGAACACAGGAGAATGTATTGTACTGAGTATTTATGCTTCTACCTACCACACATGCATGCTAGTTGATAATTTAGCAGTGACTGAGTTCTCCACTAGCTCTCATAAGGAAACTTTTTTCACTACTCTCTTTCCAGATTCTGGTAGAAATATTTTCTCCCTTTGACCTTTCAGGCTAAGAGATTAAAACATTTTCCTACTGTTGCTAGTATCTGTACTTTGTCATTCTTTATTGGTTCTTTTATCCATGTACATACCACTATAATATAATATATAATATAATATAAATGTGCCCTCATTTATCTTTACTTAGTTTAACCTTGGACTCTGACTGATACAAATGAACATTTGATATAGATGTATGACCTAATTATCACTTTCAATTGCATGAACTAGGACATTATCAGCGCTACTCCTATCCTTCTCTGGCCTGGTCATTTTGCCTTCTTTATTTAAATTATACATTTTTTTCTGAATTATATTATTAGTTTCTTGAGGACAGATACTATTATCTGTCTAGAGCATGAGCATAGTTGCCATTCAAAACATATTAAATTAAAATTATGTTTACATTAAAATATGCTAAAAATAAGATAATGAAATGATTTGTAAGATAATTTAAAATTGATTCAAGTATGGCAATAATTTTAAATAGGCAGATTATGAAAACATTGACAGTGGCCTTTGGACTAGAAAAGAATAGGGACTTTAAGCTGATACAGTTTAATGGAATCCAAATATTTAATTGGAAACAAAACATATTTCCTTCTTAAAAGTTCTTTTCAAGGAAACTTATGTGAGTGTAATAGTATTATTCCATTCATAACTTGAAAAATCTGAGTCCTTGTAATAGATTTTGCAAATTTGGCTTATTGCTTTCTGAATATCCAAAAGCAATTTTATGAGTAAAAACTTTAGTAAATACATATATATATATATATATATATATATATATATATATATACCAAAAGGCATATTTAAATGGATCATAAATGCTTTCAATGTAGAAGAAAGTCCATTCGCAATTACTGACTTTAATTCCCTCTCGATTCAAAAGCATTCAGGGTACATTTAACATTGTATGTCTTTTTTCTGGTAATTTTTGCTAGTCAAATTCATGTGGTAATCAATGACTTCTAATTAAGAGTTTAAAATCTTTATGTAGAGTCATGAACTTTATAAAATGTATTTTGGCCTATTTTCCCACCAAAGCTCTTTATACTCTCAACCTAATACAGACATTATAAATAAAACGGTTTCCTGAAACTATTGAAATAAAAATACTATTAAAATGTAATGAGATACATTGGGTTTACCTAACTTTGGAAAATGTTGCCTCTGGAAACTTTTGTTATTTCAACATTTATTCATTTATTCATGAAGAAATATGTTTCTACCTTTCCTATGTGCTTGGGACTATACTAACATCTAATGACAGAGTGATGATGAACAAGATAGATAAAGTCTTTGTCTGTAAATACATTAGTCTGGCAGATCAGAAAGGCAACTAAAAGAATAATATTGACCAGGTGTAATGAATATTATTAATGAAAAGAGACAGAAAAGAATGCTTTTACAGCAGGGACCAAATTTAGTAAAGGGGTTAAGAAAAGTCTCTCAGAGCAAGTGACAATTATTGGGATATCTGAGCAGGAGTCGGATGATTGAAGTCAACAGGAGGGTATTATAAAAGACCAATTAGTCTAGGATGAGAGAATAGTGAATACAAAGGCTCAGACTTGAGCGAATGTTGACTAAAGAAACTATTTAAAAGATTATCATACTTATGAAACAAAAGCACGTGGAAAAAGTTGCAATTGTAAAGAAACATCAGATCACTAAAGTGTCTCACAAGCAGTGTTACAAAATTTGACTTTGTCCCAGAAATGAGGAAAAGACAATGATATATTAGAAAAAGAGGAACAATGTGATAGATTTACATTTCGAGAAAAAGCATCATGACTAAGTATAGTGTTTACATATCAGGAGAGGAAAATTGAAGACAATGAGAAGGGTTAAAACCAATGATCATTTGAGTAATACCTTTAACATTTGTGCAAGTGCCTACATATATGCACTTATGCAAACTATCTGCAATAGGAAGTTAAAATGTAAACAGAAGTTAATCTTCAGAATAGGCTAATAAGTTGGATGTCCCTTAAAAATAATATTCTTTAAATATTTGACAATACTTACAGCCAATTTCCTGAGTGATTAAGAGCCCCAACTCTGGACCAGATTGCCCAGGTTCAAATTCTGACTTTGCCGTCACTAGCCATGTCCTTTTGAGCAAGTTACTTAATATTTATGGGCCTCAGTTTTCTGACCTGTAAAGTGGGGATTATAACAGCTACTACCTCATAGATTTTTTTGTGAGGAGTAAAACGATAATAAATACATGTAAAAACTTAGAACAGTTCCTGCTACATAATAAATGCTAGTCAGAGATACCTACTGTGATTTATTTACAGAAGTTGGCTGGGTGCTCTCTGTGGGATGCTCACAGAAGCATCCAACCACTCGAAATAATCTAGGTCTGTCCCCAGATTTTCATATTCAACACAGCAAATCAAATTCCTTTCATCGTTTTGTTTTGTTTTGCTTTGTTTTTTATTTTAAAATAGTCTCACTCTGTCACCTTGGGTCAAGTGCAGTGACATCCTTGTAGCTCACAGCAATCTCAGACTCCTGGGCTCAAAGTGATTCTCCTGCCTCAGTCTCTGGAGTAGCTGGGACTACAGGCATGTGCCACCATGCCCTGCTAATTTTTTCTATTTTTAGTAAAGACCAGGTCTCGCTCTTGCTCAGGCTGGTCTCGAACTCCTGACCTCAAGTGATCCTCCCACCTTGGCCTCACAGAATACTAGGATTACGGGCAATGAGCCACCATGCCGGGCCCAAAATCCTTTCAGTTGCCTGGAGTCACTCTCCTTGGAAGGTAGTTTAGAGAACTCTATTGCCCCTTGGAAGCCTCACCCTCCAAGTGTCCGGTACTCAGTGTCTCTTCTGACCATAAACATTACTTTCTCTGATAAATCCAATTGGCTTTTTAGCAAGTTACAGTTTCAGTGATGATGTCTAGTTCCTTCTAGACTGGGAGCCTAGCAGCAATGTCACAGGCCTGCTCACCAGGAGTTAAGCAAACTGCATGGTGTGTGTCTGTGCACGGTGAAGAGAAAGGGGCTGAGGGGGAGGTGGGTAAGGGAAAAGGTGAAAGAGTGAAGGGGAGGATCTTAGCCTTCTAAGGAGAGGGGGCTGATTTTTATTATTTTATTTTATAATTATTATTATATTATTTATTATATTGTTTTACAATATAATATATAATTTATATATTTTATAATTATATAATTAATATATTATATTATTTTATTATATATTATTTTATTATTATTTTATAATTATTTTATTATTATATTTCTATTTTACTATTTTATTTTATTTTTAATAAATTATTTAAGATTGGATTCTTAAGGTCTGTTGCAGTCCTGAGACACTCTGATAAATTTGTATTTGGTCATAAGCAGGTAGTCCCATGTAAATGTGGGGTAATTGACCCCTGAGCACATAATTGCCCTATCACAACTTCCTATTCTATTTTCGTGCCAAATTGAAATCCTAGAATGTTTTGCCTGACTGAAAGTCATGCATTTGCTTGCATCTGGAATAGGGTACATGAAAGAATAATAATAATAATAATAATAAATCTCCTTCACTAAAATAAATTTTTCAGGAGAAAGGCCTTCATAATTCTTACTCATCCAAGCAATCCTTGTACCCAACAGAAGTCCAGAGCAGCCATTCAAAACATGCTTGTTGAAAAACTGTCTGAATAAATGAGTTGATCATTTCCCTTACCAAAAACGTGAGCCAGTCTCTCCCTTTTAGTTGGTATGGAGAATTTATCTTTTTCCAAAGCCTCCAACTCAAACTGTGTTTAACACTCCATTAAACAAGAGAAAGGAAGCCTTTCTATTGCCAGATAGTTTGCAAACTTACTCTTTCTGCAAAAAGAGCAAAAGGGAAAGCAATCAAAAACAGCAAAAGGTGGAAAGTGTAGGTAACTATTGGTCCAATGAAGGTCACTATTCTCTACCATGAAGAACAGCAGCATGTCTTCTAACCACAAAGTATTTTTTTATTTTTTTGAGGCAGTCTCATGGTGTTGCTCAGGCTAGAGTGCCATGGTGTCAACCTAGCTCACAGCAACCTCAAACTCCTGGACTCAAGCAATCCTCCTGCCTCAGCCTCCCAAGTAGCTGGGACTACAGGCATGTGCCACCAAGCCCAGCTAATTTTTCTATATATGTATTTTTAGTCGTCCAGCTAATTTCTCTCTATTTTTAGTAGAGATGGGGTCTCACTCTTGCTCAGGCTGGTTTCCAACACCTGACTTTGAGTGATCCTCCCGTCTCGGCCTCCCAGAAGGCTAGGATTACAGGCGTGAGTCACTGTGCGCCAGCCCACAAAGTAGTTTTTAAACCAATGTCTTGATGCAAATAAGTCCCCATCAATTAGCAAGACTTTCACTGAGATACAAACATGTCTACTAGGCCTTGCTGTTAATAAAACACAACATGCAACAACATATATATTCATCAAGAAAAAGGAAGTCCAGTATTTAAGATTATCTTGGGAAAGTTAAGTACAAGTACATAACCAACATTCATGCTGTGGAAAAAGTATCCAATGAAATCTGCATAAGAAGCACTGCTACTCGTCTAGAGATGCCAAAGGAAGACCAATAATTATAATGGCAGTACATTGTGTTTAACCATTTGCCATGTAGTGTTCTAATACCTTTACAAATATTAAGCCATTAAATCTTCACAACATATGAGGAAATATTATTATCACTTCCTCTTTGCAAATGATAAAATCTAAGCAAAATGTTTAGTAATTTGTCCAAGAGTATGTCACCTAGTAAATGGCAGAGTCTGGATATGAACCCAGGCATTTTGGCTCCATGTTCTGTGCTCATAACTATTCTGATATATAAGAAATAAATGTGATAGATACTTAATTTTTAAGAATGGATTATACCTCTGAAGTTTATGAACTAAATTAATTGATAATGTCTCTTTAACTGGAGCTCCTAGCAAATAGATTTAATAACCATATGTGCCAATCAGTGCGTTCAGCACTGTGGGCATCCCACAGTGATAGATAAGGAATAATCCCTGTGCCAGAGAATTGACAATCAAGTTTAAGAGGCAAATGTGTGTAACCAATGGTAATAGGAGTCAAATTAAATATGTACAGTAGTAAAAAGACATTTTGTGATGTGGGAGGTCAGTGTTAGAAACAATTGGAATGGAGGCATTTGATTATTCTCAGATAGTTAAACTAAAAGTATAGGATTTGGGAGGCCTAAAATTGTAAACAGAGGTCGTAAACATAAGACTGCTACAGTAGAGAGAACACAGATTAGAAATCTATGATATTTTATCCATTACTAGTTCTTTCACTAACTGGCAATCTGAGTTTCAGTTACCTTATCTTTTACATAGATATATAGGCCTATTTCTTCCACATTTATGTATTCTTTTCTTGGATGGTTTCACTGGATCATTTATTTTAGGTGAGATTCAGGTAAGAAAATGTACAGCCAAGAGAATAAGCATAGCAATCTGTAAAGCAATATAGGTATTATTAGTATCATCATTATAATTTTTTGATACTTTTCGTTTTATTTGATGCAAAACAACAAAACTCTCTATACCCACCCGATATGACACTGTTTACAACTTTAAGGTGGGATTCATGTGATCAAAGAGGAAGAGGAAGGGATTGTTCCTATCTCACCACCATCCCTAGGCATTTTATACTCAGTTTGCTTCCTACATTGTATTTGTAAATTTTGATTATTTCATCACTTAATCACATTCTTCTGTGCAATTATACTCAATTGTCATGTGTTGTTGTTGTTGTTACTTTATGGATTATAGGAAGCTACCACCATCATCACTACACCTTTGGTGAGCTGCATATTCCAAAAATGGCTTCAGTGATAACTCACACCCTACAAGCTCTTCTTACAATGTTACCTTGAAACTCTTTCCCTTGAGATGTAGGACAGGCCTATAGCTGCAGCAGAAGTAACACTACGTGGTTTCCAAGATGAGGTCATAGAGGCAATAAAGCTTGCACCTGATTTTCTTGGCACATCGTGTCCAAGGAAGTATAATCAGCCAGCAGAAAGGATCCACATGGAGTGTAATTCAGCTTCCAGCCTGTTCCTGGATCAGCTCCCAACTGACAGCCAATAGCAAGTTACCAGACATGCTAGTGAGCCATTTTAAAAGTAGCCCGCCTAGCTGATGCATATAGCAGAGATAGCTAGCCCTAAGATAGCTTCACAAACTACATGTTTTTTAGCAAAATAAATGACAACAGTTTTAAGTCACTTACGTCCTTGAGTGTTTGGACAGGAAGAGCTAATTAATGCAACACCCATAACTAATTCTATTCATTCTCTTCCTTTCTTCTTTCCTCCCTTCTTCCCCTCCTCCAGCCTTCTTTCCTTCCTTCCCTCCATTTATTTATTCCTTCCTTCCTACCTTCCTAGCTTCCTACCTTCCTTGTCTGCTTTGTCTGCAACAGGCATTGCTCTAGGCACTAGAGATATACAAAATGTAAACAAAGTTTATTCCCTCAAGCAGCTTATAGTAAGTTGTGGAAAATTGACATGCCAATCAAAAATTAGAATACAACCTTATAAGTGTTATAATAGTGGTTTTCCTGACGTTAAAAGGGAACTTTGAAGGAGATTCTAATTTTAAATTTAATTGAATAAGGGATGAGATTTCACGATAACTAAAGCTTTCTGAGGGTCTATTATGTGCACACACTGTTTAAAACATTTTAATATATCAACGATTTAACCTTCATGTGACAACTTCCTGAGTTAGAGCCTGTTGTTATTACAGTTGAGAAGGCGTAAGCAATCATCTGTGTAAATACACAGAAATGTTTAGTAATTTGCCTAAGCTCAGAAAATTAAGAAGTGATTGAGATTTGAACCCAGGCAGTCTGGTTTACTCACTAAAGTATGCTGTGAGAACTCGAGGGCCATGCATTTTCAGGCAGAGGAAACATGTGAAGAGTCACTGAGGGAACTGTGCATGTTTGGGGTGGAGAGTGTTAAAATGGATGAGGGCAGGCAACAGACGTGGAGATGTGCCACTCAGATCTCTCTTTCAGATGCAAGGAGTGTGGTTAGTTTACAGCTACCAGTCATTTGTTCCCTCAGGATGCACATCATGCTCTTTTCAAGGTGGCCCCTGGCCAATTAATGAATAAAGCAGTGGTATAAAGGATAAGCCATTTTTTTTTTTTTTCCAAATACAGGGCTCCTCTAACTCCTGTTGGGCTGACAAAGACTTTATCAAGTCTGCATCATGCCCAATCCTGCTTCTTCTCTTTTCCTTTCACAAGTGTTAACTTCCCAATAAACCTTTTCTACTCCTAATTCTATCTTAGAATCTGCTTTTAGAAGAAACTAACCATAGCAGAGAAGATAAGAAAGTCAGGCAGAGGCCAAGTCAGCAAGAGCTTTATGTTGCTACTAATGAGTTTTTTTTTTCCTATGTCAGATCTTCAAATTATTTTGATTGTAAACATCTATTAATAAAAAAGTTTTTGACACATGCCCTCAATATATATGTTTATATGCATTTGTTTATAGAATCGAGAGGCAGAAATACTAGCTTTTTTTATATGCTCTAAACATACACAAAAATATAAATTTCTAAAAGTCAAAAATATAAAATTTAATAATATTAGATGTTCACATTTATATTGGTACCAAATGAACTCGTCTTATACAATTCCCGCAGTATATGCACCCTATTTAGGAGATTATTGCTTTTGGCAGTGTCTCTAGCCATTTTATATTAATATAAGAGTCTAAACTATTGAGATTTGTATTTTATAAAGGTCATTCTGGTGAGACAGTAGAGAATGAATAATCAGGGTAAAAACCAGGAGGGAATGATCAGTTAAAAGAATATAGCACATGAAAAGCCAAAGTGGTAGTATAAATTTTAAAAAGACATGATAGATTTAATAAATATTTGTGGGATAGTATGAAGAAGTTTTAATATATGACAGAATACAAATGGTGAGGAGTCTTAAGTTGAAAATGATATATAGATATGGAACTTGAACAAATGGGGCAACTTTTCCATTGACTAAGTTCAGTAATATAGTAAAAGAATATCTTTTGGAAAAAATATAATAATTCAGTTTGGATAGTTAAGTTTAACTTGCTTGGAGACACCTACTTAGAAAGAAAGAGTCTAGAAACTGTAGCACATACTACCTCCTGGAACCATTAATTAGCAGTATATGTGTGTTCGATGAAATAATGACAGTAAATTATGAATTTGATCAACCAGAGGAAGTGTATGAATTGAGAAAAGAGGCACTCTATTTAAATTTTTATTGTTACTATAATAATGATAATAGTAATAATAATTTCATTATTATATTTATATTCATTAAAATCTTTCTTTGATTATTTTAAATTTTGTCTTATAAGATAAAAACAACTAAATCCCAAATATAACCATTAAGGAAATAAGAGAATAGAACTGTAATTCTGTAGTTTCTATTGAGAAATAAAGGAATAGGGGGCCAAGATGACAGACTAGAATCAGCCTGCACAAGCTGCTCTCACGGAGCACTTAAAGTGGAGCACTTCTCATGGAAGACTTAAAGTGGAGAGTAGATATTCACCTTTGGATCAATTGCCTAAGAGAGAACATTGGAAATCAATAGACAGTAATGAAGTGCACCCAAAGTGAAAGACAGGGTAGTGGGGTGGCCCACTCAGCAGAATCAGAGGTACCCAAGGAAATGGCCCACATCTTGGGAAGTGACAGAGGACAGATCCCCAGGGCTCCACACTTCCTCAATAGACATTGCAATCTGAGCTGCAGAAGGGACCCTCCACTACTGCAGGCCTCTGGACCGATACAGGGAGCTGCCTGGAGACTGTGTGGTGGCATTGCTCTGGAGAGAAAGCACAGTCGGTTCCTGCTAGCTTCTGAACCCTGGGCACTGTGGCTGGAGCCAATCTGAGAGCCTAGGCCCAAAGTGTTGCATCTACCCAGGGGTCACCTCCCTTGTTGCTTCCTCTCCATCAGTCCTTGTCAGGCTAGGGTGGGAATGGGGAGGCTGGGGGATATCACATGCCCTGTGATTGGGAGCCACATGCCCCCACCACTACTGGAAGACCTGGGCAGAGCAAGCACCCAGACCCCCTTTGCCCACTATCACCACCACCTAGTTAACTCTACCCAGCCACTGCTGCCATAGACTTGGGCAGAGCATGAGCCCATGAGTCCCAGTACCTGCCACCACCATCTGATTAGCACAGTCTCTGCTGCTACCACCTGGGTAGCACCACAACTGACAGACCTAGGAGGGGAAAATGCCCATGCTGCTGTCGCCACAACAGGCAGACTTAGGCAGAATGAATGCCCACAGCCCTGGCACTCACTGCCACTGCAAAATAGCCCCACCCAGCTACCACTGCCACTGTCGCTGGGTGACCTGGGTGAAGCAAAAGCCCACAGCCACACATTTCAACAGAGGGACACACTCTGTTCTCACCTAAGTTTTCAGCAGTGATCTGAGGATCAGCCCACCACTCCACACAAAAATTTCCCAGCACCTGCTCAGATTGTGGTAATCTCAGGGGAATTGGGAAATTCAGGAGAGCAGTAGTGTTACAGGTTACAATG
Organism: Microcebus murinus; assembly: GCF_040939455.1. Classification (NCBI taxonomy): domain Eukaryota; kingdom Metazoa; phylum Chordata; class Mammalia; order Primates; family Cheirogaleidae; genus Microcebus; species Microcebus murinus. The sequence continues at coordinate 73,132,408 of NC_134104.1, read as the reverse complement.
CATCCATTCCTCTCCTGCCAGCTCAATCTTCCAGAGCAGGACTCAATGCATAGCATCCAGGGACTTCTTCTCCTCACTCAGCAACAGGGCTCCCATCAGAGGACAACAGGTGCACTTTTTTGAGCCAGGAAAAGAAGTTCTAGATGAGAAGGAACCAGCATAAGAACTCTGGCACCATGAAAAAACAGGATGTTTTGACACTCCCAAAGGATCACATTAGTTATCTAGCAACAGACTCCAACAAAAATGAAATTGTTGAAAATCCAGATAGGGTGCCTCAGAATATGGATTGCAAGTAAGATCAATGAGATCTTAACAACAGACTAGATCAAGCAGAAGAAAAATTTCACAGCTTGAGAAAGGGCTTTTGAATTAACCCAGTCAGTCAAAAATGAAGAAAAAAGTCAAAAAGAATGAACAATCTCTTGAGAAATATGGGATTATGTAAAGCTAACAAATATGGGAATCATAGAGTCCCTAAGGAGAAAAATAAAAGGCAAAAAGCACAGAAAACTTATCTGAGGGAATAATGAAGGAAAAATTTCCTGATATCAGTAGAGATTTAGACATTAGATATAAGAAGGTCATCTAATAGATGGAAGATTCATGGCAAGTATGACACCACCAGGGCACAGAGTCATCAGTCTGGCCAAAGTGAAGGAGAAAATCCTATAAGCTATGAGATAAAAGCGTCAAATTAATTTACAAAGGAAAACCCATGAAAATAATACCAGTTTCTGAAAATAATACCAGTTTCTGGTATTATTTTCAGGTTTCTCAGTAGAAACCTTACAAGCCAGAAGGGATTGGGGTTCCACTTTCAGTCTTTGTAAAACACAACTGCCAATCAAAATTGTGTTCCCTCCAAAACTAAGTTTCATAAACAAAGGAAATATAAAGTTTTTCCCAGACAAGGAAATGCTAAGGGAATTTGTCACTACTAGAGCTGCCCTAAAGAAATGCTTAAAAGTGCTCTATACACAAAAATAAAAATTGATACCCACTACTATAAAGCAGCTGAAAGTTAAAACTTGCAGCTGTCATAAAGCAGTAACACAAGGAAGAAAACAAAGCAGCTAAGTAATAGTCAACATCATGGCCAGAACAGTATTTCACATTTTAATATCAATACTAACATTGAATGTAAACAGTCTAAATGTCCCACTTAAAAGATACAGATTGGCAGAATGGATTTAAAAAAACCACAACCCGGCTGGGCGCGGTGGCTCACACCTGTAATCCTAGCATTCTGGGAGGTCGAGGTGGGCAAATTGCTAGAGGTCAGGAGTTCGAAACCAGCCTGAGCAAGAGTGAGACCCCGTCTCTATTATAAATAGGAAGAAATTAATTGGTCAACTAATACATATATAGAAAAAATTAGCCAGGAATGGTGGTGCATGACTGTAGTCCCAGCTACTCGGGAGGCTGAGGCAGTAGGATCACTTGAACCCAGGAGATTGAGGTTGCTGTGAGCTAGGCTGATGCCATGGCACTCACTCTAGCCTGGGCAACAAAGCGAGACTGTCTCAAAAAAAAAAAAAAAAAATCAAAAAACAAAACAAAACAAAAAACACAACCCAAATATATGCTTTCTCTAAGAAACTCCTTGAACTTGCAAAGATTTTCATAGACTCAAGGTAAAGGGGTAGAAAAAACTATTCCACACAAATGGAAACCAAAAGCAAGCAGGAATACCTATTCTTATATCAGATAAAATAAAGTTTAAATCAACAACAGTACAAAAAGACAAAGATGGTCATTATATAATGATTAAGGGATGAATTCAAAAGAAGAGATAACAATCCTAAATATTTATGCAATTAACACAGGAGCTCTCACATAAATTCTACTAAATCACTAATCTAAGGAAAGAAATAAATAGCAACATCATGATAGGTGGAACTTCAACACTCCACTGACAGAACTGCATAGATCATCAAGGCAGAAAATCAATAAAGAAACAGTACAATTAAATGGGACTCTAGAACAATTGGAATTAGCAGACATTTATAGAATATTCTACTCAAAACCTGCGGAATATACATTCTTCTCATGAGCACATGGGACATTTTTCAAAATAGATCCTATGTTAGGCCACAAAACAAGTCTCAGAGAATTCAGAAAAATAGAAATCATATCATGTATCTTCTCAGACCATAGAGGAATAAAATTAGAAATCAATTCCATGAGTAACTCTCAAAACCACACAAATGCATGGAAATTAAGCAACTTGCTACTGAATGATCCTTGGATCAATGACAAAATCAAGATGGAAAAAATAATGTTTTGAATTGAGTGCAAGGCAACACAAGCTTCCGTAATTTCTAGGATACAGCAAAAGCACTTCCAAGAGGAAAGTTCACAGCACTAAATGCCTACATGGAAAAGACACAAAGATTACAAAATAACAACTTAATATCACAGCTCAAGGAACTACAAAAAGAAGAATAAACCAAACCCAGAGGTAGCAGAAGAAAAGAAACAACAAAGATCAGAGCAGAACTGAACAAAATAGAAACCAAAAGCAATACAAAATATCAATTAAACAAAAGGTTGGTTATTTGAAAAGATAGACAAAATTGATATAACACTAACTAGATAACCAGAAATAGAAGAGAATGGATTAAAATGAGCTCAATAAGAAATAAAAAGGAGACATTACAACTGATAACACAGAAATACAGAATATCATCCAAAACTACCATGAAAATGTCTATACACACAAAGTACAAAATCTAGGGAAAATGGATAAATTTTTACAAACATAAGACCTCCCAAGCTTGAATCAGGAAGAAATCAAAATCCTTACCAGATAAATCAAGAGTAGCAAGATTGGAACAGTATTAAAAAATCTTCCAACAAAAAATGTCCACGATCAAATGAATTCACAGCTGAATTTTACCAAACATACAAAGAGGAATGGGTACCAATCCTACAGAAACTGTTCCGAAAATTGAAGAAGACGAAATCCTCCTTAATTCATTCTATAAAGCTAGTAGGATTCTTGATACCAAACCCAAGAAAGGACACAAAAAAATAGAAAAGTACAACCAAATATCCCTGTTGAACATTGATGCAGAAATCCTCAACAAATTACTAGCAAACCAAATCTAACAGCACATCAAAAAGATAATACACCAAGATCAAGGGGGTCTCATCCTAGGGATGCAACGATGGTTCAACATATACAAATCAATAAATGAGATTCACCACATCAATAGAACTAAAACCAAAGACCATAAGATCATCCCATAGATGCAGAAAAAACATTCAATAAAATCCAGCACCCCTTTATGATAAAAACACTCAAGAAACTAGGAAAAGAAGAAACATACCTCAAAAGAATAGTAACTACATATGACAAACCCATAGCCAACATCATACTGAATAGGGAAAAGTTGAAAGCATTGCTTCTAAAAACTAGAAGAAGACAAGGGTATTCACTGTCACCACTTCTATTCAACATAGTACTGGATGTCCTAGCCAGAGCAATAAGGCAAGAGAAAGAAATAAATGGCATCCAAATCAGAAAAGAGGTCAGACTATCCCTGTTTTCCAATGATATGATTTTATATCTAGAAAACTCTAAAGGCTCCACCAAAAGACTCCTAGAATTGATAAATAAATTCAGTAAAGTGTCAGGTTATAAATCAATGTAAACAAATCACAAGCATTTCTACGCACTAATAAAAGCCAAACTGAGAGTCAAATCAAGAACTTAATACCATTTACAACACCTGCAAAGAAAATAAATACCTAGAAATGTAATTAACCAAGGAGATGAAAGATCTCTACAAGAAGAACTACAAATCACTGATGAAAGAAACCATAGATGACACAAACAAATGGAAAGCAACCCATGCTCATTAGTTAGAAGAACCAACATTGTTAAAATGTCCATACTGCCCAAAGTGATTTACAGATTCAATGCAATTCCCATCAAAATATCAATATCACTTTTCACAGATCTAGTGAAAACAATCCTCACTTACATATGGAACCACAAAGGAGCCCAACTAGACAAAGCAATTCTAAGCGAAAAAACCAAATCTGGAGTCATCGTATTATCTGACTTCAAGTTACACTGTAAGAATATTGTAACCAAAACCACATAATACTGATATAAAGGTGGACACATAGACCAATGGAACAAAATAGAGAACCCAGAAATAAAGCCACACAACAACAAAAATCTGCTTTTCTACAAAGTAGACAAAAATATACACTGGGGAAAGGACATACTATTCAATAAATGGTGCTGGAAAAATTGGATAGCCCCATGCAAAAGAATGAAACTCTATCCTTATCTCTCACCATAAACAAAATTAACTCAAGATATATTAACGACTTACATGTAAGACCTGAAGCCGTAACAATTCTAGAAGATAATGTAGGAAAAACTCCATGCCAACCCATGCCAACCCACATAGGAATAGCCATAGGAGGGGTGAGAAGGAGTGGAGACATCCCCTCTCCATGTCCATTCCTGGGCAGTGGTGCTGCCTGGCTACTGGAACAGAACCATTCTCCTCCCCAACAGAGCCCGGCACTGCACCTGTGTCTCCACTTGGGCAGCACAGTCACCTTTAGTTCACATGTGGAGAGCTCTGGGGTAGAGGAAAGTGCAAACTCTGGTTTCCTTTGTCCCAAGGGGTGCTTTGGCACACTGCACTTTCCCTTGCCCTAGGGGCAGCCCACTCTGAGGGATAGACCTCTGGGAATCCTGTAGCTCCTCCGTGTCTTGGTGGTCCTCTGTGGCCTCTACCGTCCAAGTAAGTGCTGGAAAATATCTGCAGGGGATCCAGTGATACAGAGACACAAGGGCTGAGACTTCCTGGGCAGGACAGAGGCTCACAATGTGTGCACAATCAATATGACACCTGCCTCCTCAGCTTGGGTCCTGGGGGAGGGCAAGCAACCCTGAGCAAGCTGACAGCCTGACACTCAGTCTCCAAGAATTTCCCAAATCGCTGCTCCTAGCAGTCCTTGGGCTCATGAGGGAAGAGAGACTTTCTGAATGTTCAGAGGCCATCAGTCTGCCACAGGGGTGAGGGGAGCAAAAACACCCCCATCTTCCCTTTCCATGGGACTCCAAGTTCCTCAGTGTTCAGTCCTTGTCAAACTCTTTGTTCCTTCTTTTTCTGTGCCCCAGTTTCTTCCTGTGGGTTCTCGCTGGTATTCCCTCTGGTACTCTTCCTTCAGTATTCTACTCAGGCCATGATTATTCACCTGTAACTTTGGTTCTTTCTGAGAACTCACCTCCGATGTCTCTAATCAACCATCTTGAAAAACACCCATATTTTATTTTTTGATAGAACTTTATCATCTAGAAAATACTTTCACTTGTATTTTTTGATTTTTTTAAGTAAATCAGACATAATAGGTATTATTACTCCTGTTATACAAAAAGATTTCAAATTAGGACCAGAAAGAATGTCTGATACCCTGTCTTTCTTTCTTTCCACTGCACCATACAATCTTCATAAAACTGAAAATGAGATTAACAAGTGTTTATGACTCTTTTGCCTGTCCACTAACAATATGGGAAGGAGTCAAACCTTAAATCCACTCTTGCTCTAGTTACCATTTTACTCAAATGAGCCTGCCAGGAATGCTAGACAAGTATTCTGTAGAAGTTACTATCAGTGAAGCAATCTGAATAATAAGCAAGAGATCTGACAGCTTGCCACAGGTGCCATTACAGTGCATGGAAGCTTGGAACAAATACAGCAGCACACTCCCTGTTCCCATGAAAATGGCTATCAAAATAAATAAACAAACAAACAAATATTGAGGAGGATGTGGGGAAATTGAAAGCCCTGTGCATTGCTGATGAGAATGTAAAATAGTACAGCTGCTGTGGAAAATGTATGGTGCTTCCTTCGAAAATTAAACATTGAATTTCCACATCATCTTACATTCACATCTGGGTATATACACAAAAGAATTGAAAGCAAGGATTTGACAAGTATGTGTGCACTCATGTTTATATGAGCATTTTTTACAGTAGCCAAAAGGTAGAAAGAACCCAAGTGCCCATCAGTGGATAAATGGATAAACAAATGTGGTATATACAGATAATGGAATATTGTTCAGCCTTAAAAAGGGTGAAAATTTGGACACATGCCACAACATGGAAAAACCTTGAAGATGTTATGCTAAGTGAAATAAGTCAGCCACAAAAGGACACAAACTGTATGATTCCACTTATGTAAAGCACAAAGAGTGGTTAAATCCATAGAAAAAGCAAGTAAAATGGTGGTTGCCAGGAGCTCGGGTGGCATGGGAAATGTAAAGTTAATATTTAATGGATATAGATTTCAGTTAGGGAAGATGAAAAATTTCTGGAGATGAATGGTGTTGATGGTTACACAACCATGTGTATGTACTTAATGTGACTGAACTGTACACTTAAAAAGGATTAAATGGCAGATTTCACGTTATATATATTTTACTATAGTTAAAAATGTTAAACATTTTTAAAAGTTGGGATCAGAGAAATAAAGACAATTTACATGGTCTGTAACCCCCCATACCCTGCTAAAAAATTAAACCAAAAAGCAAAAAAAAAAGAACATAATGATTGATGCATACATTGATGGGGAAAAAAAAAAATTTAAGTGAGCAAACCTAACAGGAAACCTGTGACCTCTCCCCTAGTCCTTTGGCATCTTTCTTCACAAGTTTTCTGTTGCACTTTTATGTCCAACAATCAGAATGTACTAGCCATTCAATAAGTGTCTAATAAGAACGATTTTTCTGTGTTCCAGGGTCTGTGTTCTGTGCTGTGGGGGATGCAAAATAACTAAAACCAACCTTCTATAAAGTGTATTAAAACTTCCATAGGGTATTTAAATATTACCATCCTGTACATGATAAAGTTGACAATTCAAGATGAGCTAAATCTTCTTGCTGCCTGTTTTCTTTTAGGTTTTCCCAAAATTATGTGAAAATCCTCTAATCGGAGGATGAACATCACATTTGACTGTCACATTAGGCTAGGTTAAGTTATTCTAAATTAACTGTCATTAGTACCTTTATAATGGAAGTTCCGGGGGGAAAAAATCACATTAAAAAAAAATGACATTGAAATTTAAAATCGATTTTTGTGCCCAGGCTCTGAGTCACATGGTCTAACAAAACAAAACCATTTGGATATTTATACTGAGAATCTAAATGATCATATTTGACACTATCAAATTCTTTAGTCTATAAATCTAAACAGTCAATGATATTCCTGACAAAAAGCACACATATACATGAATACACAAAGAAAACTTAAACATTTATGATCCATTCGTTGTCTGACCTTCTTTTTCTCCTTAGCTGTCAATAAGCAACTAAAATTTAGTTTATGTATTTTCCCACGTAGAAAAACATTACCTAGAAGAAGCCTCTAAAAAGACTGAATCCTTCTTAGTCATCTCTAGCCAACCTATCAAGCATGTACTTCCTAATTATTCTTTCTAAAGCACAGCTTTGATCATGTTAGTGCCCTGCACAGAAACTGTTGAAAGTTTCACTAATTGCCAAACAAAGTCCAAAACCTCACCCAAACAGTCCAGGGGCTATCTCAGTCTGTATCTTCTTTCTCCGAATTATTTTTCTTTTTTCATCCTCATCTCTAAATAGAATAGACAACTTGCCATTTCTGAACAAACTCTAACATTTCCGATCTCTAGATCTATTCTTACTTCATTTTTTTCTGAGTACAATGCAACTCATTCCAAATTCCACTCTTCTAAATATATGTATAATATACCATCTTGCTTAACATTGTGCTAGACTATAGTAAGGAGATTTACACATTTTGATGAATTTTCCACTATTTGTTTATAAATTAATACTAAATACCCCATGGTATTTATAAAGAGCACACAAATAGAGAGCTAGGCAGTCCTTTCAGTTTCCTAGGAAACTAGAAGTCCCTGTTCTGCATGATTCTATATAAGTTTGTGGAAAGTGATAAATTTAATAAAAAAATTAATTATTGTCATTTCATTTTTTCCTAGGAATGTTGGTTCTCAAAGTGTAAAAGAAAATTGTAAACACAAATATCATTATTTATATATTCCACACGTGTTTATTAAATAACTTCCATGTTAACTTCAAATTATAGGAGCCAATAGGAAGCGATGAAAAAAATACTAAGGTTAGCAAGAATTTTTATCCTTTAAGAGTAATGAAGCTTATGTGTAAACAAGGTGAAAAGTGAAATATTGTAAAAAAGAGAGAGAAAGAGATGGCTTTGGGGTTAAAATAAAGAAGAGATTGTTCTGCTTGGGAAGATCCCAGAAAACTTCATGTTAAAACAAGATGTTTCCATTTGTCTTCAGCAACTGTCAACCACAATGGAAAAACATTAAGACAGCTAAGTACAAAATCCTTCAACATGTATCTGTTTCCATGGTATCAATTCTATATGTTAATATAGATTTTTTTTCTTGGGCTCATGAAGATTTTTTAATAAATCTACACATACAAAAGCATTGAAAACCACATTTGCCACAAAATACCAAAGTTCTTAAATATTAGTGATTTGCAATCACTCTGTTTTCCCACCCTGGATTAGCTCTTTCTTAGAGATTTGGGAATTATTTTCAGACTATTTCTCCTTAGAAACTATTGATGCTATATGACTTCATCAACATTAAATAGTTTCATGACTAGTAATACATTAATAACTGCTTATTTCATGAACTAAGTTTTATCTTTTGCAAACTTGAAAGGCTAGAATCAATGCTAGTTAATTTCAGAACTATTCTTGTTTTTAGTGTATCTCTGAAAAGACATACTTCAAAAGTAGTATGTTTTCTTCTTTAAATGAATATATAGATTCCCTTGGGAAAGAGAGAAGCAACAAAGAAATCCTTTTCAGTTAATCGACTATGGAATATTGCTATTAGTGAAGGATAAATGAAACAAAATAGTAGTTATTTAAAAAGTCAAGCAAAACAATAGATTTTTAAAATAATTTAACAAGTATTTATTTAGTTTCTACAAGGTGTTGCAGTTTTAGACTTGGTAGACATAGACATGAAAAAGGCAAACAAAATTCATGTTCTAAAAAAAAAAATTCATGTTCTCTTGTATTCTGTATGTATGAGAAGAGAGGAGCCAAAAGGTAGGAGATAAGAAGAGATAAAATATATGTGATTAACAAGTAGATAAATTTAAAAACTATTTCAAATAGTGATAAAATAACTAAGGATGATCTGATAAAGATGAAATTGGTACTAGGATGTGGGAATTTGGGGAGGTAATTTGGGCTTTGCCTTCATGAATAGAATTAGTACCCTTATAAGAGAGGCCCAGGAAAGCTCCTTCACCCTTCCATCATGTGAGAACACAGCTAGCAAGCTATGAATCAGGAAACAAGTGGACAAGTGGACACTTTGAGCTCAGTCTTCCCAACCTCCAGAATGGTGAACAATAATCTTCTGTTGTTTATAAGCTGCCTAGTCTACGGTACTTTGTTATAGCAACCAAGAAAATGGGCAAGGAAGGGAGGTATATATAAGTAGAGAATAGTATATCTGTTACCTGAGTTATCAATTTAAAAAACAGTAAATCATATAAAAATCAATGCAATAAAGCAGCAAAAGCAAAGGCCCCAAGGTGGAAACTAGCTTGGAAGAATTCTAGAAAAAACAAGAAAGCCAGTATAACAGAAGCATGGTGACTAAAATAAGGGGTGCTGCAAATAAAGCTATAAGAATTGGTAATATCATGTAAGGAAGATCATTTAAGTTTGTGTAGTATATATGAACATTTTGAACTCATTTCTTAAAGCCTAATTTGAAGTTATAATAAAGATCTCTGTATGCCCTCACCATACCTTTAATGAAATGAAACTTTATTTTTATGTCCAAATGAACATAAAGAGCAATTATTGAGGAATTCATAGGTACCAGAATCTGGAGCTGAGGGGAAGGTAGGCAGGAGATAGACTCGGTATTTGCCCTCTAAGAATTCATAGAGTGATAGAAGAAAAAGTGTTAAATGCCATAACTAATTATACTTAGAGGGTATTACGAATATTCTAAGGACTTATATAGCTTTCACTAGGTAATATCTTTTCATATAATATAGCATGTAAATTGAGCCTTGAAACATAGGTATGATTTGAGCATGTGGAAATGGAAGGTGGGGGGTGCTGAAAAATAAAGACAGTAGGGCTTTTATGAAATGTGGGAAATTGAATTTATCCAAGACTTGCTAATGGAGTCCCTATGTATGTGATAATGGAGGTAAATTTTTCATTCATTCAGTGAATATTTTATTGAGCAAGTACTATGTGAGACATTACCATCCTAGCTGCTGGTGTTTTAATGGAGCAGTGTTTTAATTAACAGTGTTTAAAAGTAATTAAAACAGTGTTTTAATGGAGCAGTCCAGTAGGGGGACACAGACAATAAACAAATAAGTAAATACAGACTACAAGGTGGTGATAAGGGCTGTGGAGAGAAACAAAGCAAAGCCCAAAGGAAGGCAGTTTGTGAGTGATTCAACTTTTACAAAGGGTGGTTAAATAAGGCCTGTCTAATAAGTGACATTGCAGAGATCTGAAGGACATAACAGAGAAAATCACGTGAACATATGGGGAATAGTCATCAAAGCAGCGGAAATAAAGGTGGAAATACCCTCAAGTGGGAGCATGCTTGGGATATTCAAGAAAAAGTGTAAAGAGACTGTTATAACTGAAATAGTAGTAGTGAGCAAAGAAGGGATAGGAGACATCAGAGAAGTGGGGTGGGACTACAGGCATGCGCCACTGCACCCAGCTTTGAACCCAAGTTCTGTCTGTAAATTGCAAAGTACAGATCACTGTAAAAGAATATTATCCTTCGCCCCCACTGACTCCTTCATGTGTCTTACCTACCAACCAAACTCAGGTCCTAAGGTTCTTTTTTATGCATAAAAATGTGATATGACTACATTAAAAGAGAAAAAGGGAAAACTATAACTAAAATTTCCCTGTGAACATGCACGTATCAAAAAATAAAAATAGCTATCCCTCTTTTTCAAATTCAGGAATAAAATGTAAAATCTAGTTGCTCAAAAGAGAAGTTGGTCAAAACATCAGTAAGTCAGCATTGAGGAGGTAAACAATTGTACTGAATGCTAGTACATCCAAACTGATTTTCCTGGGTAGCATGGTGGCCAGTCTGATTAGCATAATTTTGTTAATGTTCAGTTTTTACTGAATATATTTCATTTTAATTCAGAGGAATAAACCAAAACTTTAAAAACAAAACCAGAAAGTTTTTCCTCTGTTTATATGTTTATATAATTTTTGTGACAAAATGCAGTGACAAAACCATAGCTTTCAGTGGGTGCATGGAGGTTTAAGTGGTTTCATCTCAAACTGGAACCAGATGTGAGGAGTGGCAAAGTTACCAAATGTCATATTACAAAACCAAAACAAAACCGCTGTTCAATGTCTTCGTCTTTGCAACGTACCAAAATGATGTGTTTCAAGGATCAGCAAAGATCTGAATGAAACTTGTCTTCATTGGGAATTAGGATTTGATCCAAGACCAGTAAAAGATAAATTGTCAAGGGATTTGGGTGAAATATTTGTATATTTCAAAGGAAACTGTGTCAACTGTTGACCAAATTTAGGGAGGCTGATGATTAATCTTGTTGAGGTATTTTTCACTGTCCTACAAACACCATGATTATATCTACTCTGATACTCTGCTTCTTTTGTATCCCCTAATGAGGCTACTCTGCTTTTCTCCTTATCTGTTTCATTAGTGCTTATCACCAATGGTCCAGCTCAAATTCAGTTATGGAATAACACTTGCCATGAATACTACATCCTTCTCTGGATATTAATTATCTAATCCTCTCATTTTGCAAATGGGAAAAATATGTCTCAGATATTAGAAACTTTGAGAAATAGAAACTTTGAGAAAGCCACATAGCTTACTAGAGGTTTATAATTCCTCTAAATTCCTACCATTTTGACTATCCATAACACAATATTTATCATAACTAAAGAAAGGTATCTTCCCTCCATGTTTATGAACATCCAATCTGTTAAGAATATAATCCCATGTTGACAATTAAGAGCTACCTATTAAAAATCCTAAAATGTGAGAAATGTCTTCTGAATGCTAAAATCTGTTCTCTACATTGGTACTTTCTACAGAGGTCCAGAAATATGGAAGGAAGCAGCAATATTTTTAATGTCTTTTAAATTGGTGCTAAGATCCAAAACTAGCACTTTAAATTCACAGGTTCTCTTCTACTGCACCATAAATTATCAAATATTTTTTATCATTGTGGTGCCTCATACCATTTGGGCTGCTTTAACAAAAATACCATAAATTACGTGGCTTATAAATAGTAACTACTTATTTCTCACAGTTCTGGAGGCTGGAAAGTCCAAGGTCAAGAAAGCAGCATATTCAGTGTCTGGTGAGGGCCATCTCCTCAAAATTATGCCTTCTTGCTGCATACTCACATGGCATAAGGGACTAGCTAGCTCTCTGGGGTCTCTTTTTTAAGGGCACTAATCTCATTCATGAGGGCTCTGTCCTTATGACATAATCACTGCCCAAAGGCCTCACCTTCTAGTATTGTCACATTGGAGAATTAGGTTTCAATATATGAATTTTTGAGGGAGCAACAAAAACATTTAGACCATAGCATGTGCCATTCAAAACCCTGAGTTTTAACTTTTTTATTATTAACTATTCAACCAGGAAAGAATAGTAAGATAAATGTTACTATTCCCTGGATATAAATGAAGATTTCAAAATAGTTAATGTCAAGGTACTTGGAGTCAAGTAGTGACCTAGGAGAGAAAATAATCTGGAAGCCTAAAATTTCTTAATAATATATATATATATGTATATATATATATACACACACATATAGTATAATAAAATCAGGTATATATATCAGGAATATATATGTACATATATATACACACGCACAAATATACACACATATATACATATGTATACATATATATTAATACAACCACATATCACATAAGTCTGTAACAGCTAAACCTCAGAAAAGTAAAAGAATTTGCATACAATCGCCCAGCATAAAGTGAAGGTCAAATAGGTGTTCCAGTTGTAAATCAATGTTGTTTTCTTTCCACCTAAAAGTGTTAGTCACATTGTCATTTGTTTCCATTTCCCTGGCCAAAATTCTACCACCATCTCATCAATCTCTTCTGTACAATAGTGACACTATTTTTAAGGTTGTAATTTGTAAAGAGTTATTTTAAGGACAAAATAATTGTTTTCTCTCCTGAAAAATTTAAGGGCTTTAAAGGAAATAGCATGAAATAAGGACACCTAAGTGGTACCTGAATATGAATAGATGAGTCAGCCTTCTTACTCACATCCTGGAAGCCATGCTGTGATGTATCTAGGATGTCGTTTAGTTCAAACACTTACACAGAGTTCCTCCATGACTGTTTGATTTCCTGACTTCCCCCTAAGGGTAATTGGCTTCGATTGGTAATCCTTCAGTAAATTAGCAGATTTAAGTAAACACCAAGTTAACAACCATCAAGGGTATAAGGATTTAAGGTAATAAATAATACAATCAACATTGAAGAGAGAACATATATGAAGCCTTCAAGACCAAGGGTTACTATTTCAGTAAATTCACTTCTCATCTCTTCTTTCAATTTTTTAAATTTATAATTTTATTAGGTACAATTATCAATAGTTATATTCACTATTATTCAGCAAATATGGAATGAGATCTGAATCCTATACTTCAACAATTATAGTATTATAGTAAACATATATTGATCACCTAATATTTGTTAATTACCATGCTAGTCTCTTGAGAATATAAAAAAAAAGGTTACTTTCTTTGAGAGTTTTGAATTATAGCAATTCTAGAATACTTAGATGATCAAAACAAAGAATTACATAGTTTGCATTTTTAATTAATCTATAAGTAAGAAAAGTAGCAAAAAGAGTAAAACCTTAGATTCATAAGGTAAAAGTTTACAGTAGTCAAATGCCTCCTAAACTAAGACTTCATAAATTAGTTTGTTTATATAAAATTTCAAATCTCAAACCTCACAGATGAAAATAAGATTAAAAGTATATAAATTATTATCCTTTTATATCTCTAAGGAAAAGGGGGGCATGATTTTTTCTTTAAAATATTGGTTTGATATGAAATTACAAATGTGTCATAAAGTGGTGTAAAGGACATTGGAAACTAAGAAATGGGGAAGGTAGTAAGATAAAAACTTACCTATTGAGCACTAAATATAGTATTCTTGTGATGGGTACACTAAAAGCCCTGACTTCAGCATTATACAATTCATCAGTTTAACAAAAACACTCTAACCGCTTAATATTTTGAAATAAAAATTATTAAATAAAAAAGTGCATATGGCTTCAAGTCACTTGTAGTCACTTTTATCTAGGTGTGTATCCATAAGCAATATACTGTTTGTCACTTTTTAATTTTGGAAAACATAAAACTTTATTAAGAATAGTTCACATTGTGTGGTCAATTAACCTAGATGTTTACTATATGTATTAATAACAACATCTTCACTAGACTGAGCACTCAAGGATTTGGGATGATCTGTGATTCAGCACACTCCTAAGATTCAGATCCACTCTATTCACACCAAGCAATGCAGCATCAGCGAGGAACTGTCAATCTAATTCTGGGAACAAAAACATTCAAAATGCATTTTTCACTGATCCTTTTTGGAAACCAACAACACGTCTTTGATAGCTACACATACAAAAAACTGTGCAATTTCATAGATAGTACCTAATTTTCAAGTTTAAAATTTAAGTTAAAGTCCATCCCTATTATGTGGACACCTTTTAGTGATCCACAAATATACATGAAATCTTTTGGTTTTCATGTAGCAGGAGGCAAACACATTTTGGATCAATTAGTACAGAAGGAAGCAGCAGAGGAGCTACACCAGATAGCAAAGTGAGACTGGAACAAAGGACAAGATAAACTAATGGCCAACAAACATGTGAAAAAATGATTCAACATCTCTAATCATCAGGAAAATGCAAAGCAGAACCACAATGAGGTATCACTTATCTCCAGTGAGAATGGCCTTTATCAAAAAGTCCTAAACAAGAAATAGCGTGGATGCGCACAGATAGGAGCACTCATACACTGCTGGTGGGACTGCAAACTGGTTCAGCCTCTATGGAAAGTAATGTGGAGATACCTCAAAGAGCTACAAGTAGAACTACCACTTGATCCAGCAATCCCATTACTGGGCATCTACCCAAAGGAAAAAAGACATTCATTCTATAAAAAGGCATCTGCACTAGAATGCTTATAGCAGCACAATTCACAATTACAAATATGTGGAAACAACTGAAGTGCCCATCAATACATGAGTGGATTAATAAAATGTGGTATATGTATATCACGGAGTTCTACTCAGCCACGAAAAACAATGGTGAGCTAGCACCTCTTGTATTATCCTGGATAGAACTGGAGCCCATTCTATTTAGTGAAGTATTACAAGCTCAACATTTCTAATCCTCAGGGAAATGCAAATCAAAACCACAATGAGATACCACTTAACTCCAGTGAGAATGGCCTTTATCAAAAAGTCCCCAAACAATAAACGTTGGTATGTATGCAGGAGAGATAGGAACACTCCTACACTGCTGGTGGAACTGCAAACTAGTTCAACCTCTGTGGAAAGCAATATGGAGATACCTTAAAGCGATACAAGTAGATCTACCATTTGATTCAGCAATTCCACTACTGGGCATCTACCCAAAAGATCAAAAGTCACTTTATGAAAAAGACACCTGCACTCGAATGTTTATAGCAGCACTATTCACAATTGCAAAGCTGTGGAAACAACCCAAGTGCCCATTAATCCAAGAGTGGATTAATAAAATGTGGTGTATGCATGCCATGTAGTACTATTTAGCTATAAGAAACAATGGTGATATAGCACCTCTTGTATATTCCTGGATAGAGCTGGAACCCATTCTACTAAGTGAAGTATCTCAAAAATGGAAAAACAAGCGCCATATGTACTCACCAGCAAATTGGTATTAACAGATCAACACCTAAGTGGACATATAGGAATAACATTTATCGGGTGTTGGGCAGGTGGGAGGGGGGGAGGATGGGATGAGTATATACAAACACAACGAGTAAGATGTGCAACATTTGGGGGATGGGAAGCTCTGACTCGAGGGGGAAGGGGGGCATGGGCAATATACGTAACCTTAACACTTGTATCCCCGTAATACGCTAAAATAAAAAAAGAAAGGAAAAACAAGCACCATATGTACTCATCAGCAAATTGGTATTAACAGATCAACACCTCAGTGGACATATAGGAATAACATTTATCGGGTGTCAGGCAAGTGAGGGGAGGAAGAGGGGATGGATATATTCACACCTAATGGGTGTGGTATGTAGCGTCTGGGGGGTGGACACGCATGAAGCTCTGACTCTGGTAGGGCAAAGGCAATATACATAACCTAAACATTTGTTATTTGTATCCCCATAATATGCTGAAATAAGAATAGAAAAATAAACTTTTCTTTCTATAGGGAAAAAAACAAAAACAAATGACAAGGACTGGCCCTCTGCCCTGTGTGTTTCCCAGGAGGATCTAGACAGTTTTCATCTATTTATTCCCAATCTCTTTTTTTCATTTTTTTTAATTTAACATCTCCCTTTTCTCTTTCTCATTGTTCTATGCTTAAGTCTCCTTTTCTATCCAAACTCTGAATATTGAAATTTTTCTGTATTTGTTTCTTGGTCCTCTCTTTTCTCCAAACTCATTCCTTTTATTCACACACTTAGCTGCAAATGCTTTCTGTATAATAAAAACTTCAAAATATATATCCTTATCCTAGACTTCCCTTCTGGGACTCAAAATAAGATATTTAATTGTCTCAACACCCTTAATCAAATATACCATAAACATCGAAATGTCCTTTTCAAATATGAGCCCTAGCATTATCAATCCAGTTGCTTAAATATCTCAATTCACCAATAATTCCTGTTGATTTTAACTCCATTGGTTTTACATATATAAAATATGCACTTCTCTTCACCTCTTCTACTGTCATCCTAATCCAAGCCACCATCCTTTTTCACTAGGATTTCTACAGTAGCCTCTTAAGGGTTGTTCTCTCTTCTACTTTTTCTTCCTCCTTATCAATTTTCCACATTAAGGTTATTTATTAAAATCATGAGTGACCTCCTATCTGTATCCATAAAGCCATCAATATTTTTTCCATTTCTTTTAGATTTTAAAAAATCAGTCTTATTGTCTTCTACAGGGCCCTGAATACAAACTCTGTATACTTTTTTCCAATTTTATTTACTTCTAACTTTCCCCTCACTTTCCATGTTGCAGCCATTATAGTTTCTTTTTGTGTTCCTCATGTACTATAAACTCCTTTCTGTCTTAGAGTCTTTATTCATTCCATGCACTGAGTTTGGAAAGTCCTTTCCTATTTTTTATCATTTGATAATTTCTTCTAATTTTTTAGAAGTTACATTTTCCTCTTCTCCATAGAGAAATGACAAGCTATTGTGTCTCTAAGGACTGGGCTTCCTTAATTTAGAGTGAGAGCAAATAGCATTTAAGAGATATTAAGAGCTGAGTCTGAGTCTCTTCCTGATGGCAGAAAAATAAGCTAAATGATCTCTTTTGTCTGAAAGAACCTAAATGAGAAGGGGTGACCCTGGAGGAGATTTAGGAAAGAATATGGAGAGAGTATTGTATCTGAAGTTTGGATACCTGGATCCCATCCAAGAAGTGATCCAGAGATCAGCCAGTGACCTGCAAGCACCAGGAAAATGGGCTAGAAGGAATGATAGAAGAACAGCATGCAGTTGCTCAGGTCTGTGCAGGTCTTGGGCAATTAACTCCAGTATAAGTGCCAAAAAAGTGCCTCCTTAAAGAAAGATAAAATTGTACTTACAACTGTGATTATTAAACTTAATATTTGACCTTCAGTCTATCACTTTGTTGTATATATATCTCATCAATTAAAGTGACAATCTCTAACATTCTTTAATTACCTAGAACCTCTACAAAGTATAAATTCCCGACAAAACTTCTTTTTTCAGCTAATATTGCTTATGTTTATCACTTAGGGCAACATGAACTGGAAATTACTTTGGAAAAGGAGCCAGTAATTAGGCTACTCTAGGTTTGTTTTACCTTATTATCACTTTATCCCACATTTGAGAAGCCAGGAAAGTACCTGGTATAGTATTCACTCTGTCTTGTTCCCCTCAGGTGACTTCAAAATGATTGCAGCAGACACAAATTACAGATCCTGCATAAGTTTTCAAACAATAAAGACATAATTTTAGAAACAGCTGAGAAGTTGCCCTGTTCTTGTTCTTCAATTAGCTAGAATGTTTTTGGGCTGGAGATCTATTCGGAAACTCCCTCATGCCTCGTTTTACTTGTCAGTTTGTATGATAGGTCTCTGGATGCCAGAAAAACATGTCAACCCCGGAAAGTGATTTTATGAGGAAGTTCATTTAACTTCTATGTTTTTACTAGGGCAGTTATTATTTCTACTAGTAAAAGATTTCTAAGTTGGCTTACAATCTCAAGTGTAACATTTAGGATTTAAGTGTTTTGGTGGTCTGAACAGTAAAAGAAGGGTTAATAATAATCCTGCGCATGCAATTGTCCATTGAGCTGACTAGCTTGACAGCATGGCATACTTTTGAATGTCAACTCAACTTGTAAAAATAACTTGGACTCTTAAACACTTGGGTCTGTATAATAATTTATAGACATCAGATTAGAATCCCACAAAGTGCTTTGGAAATTTATTTAGGCAGACTTTATTCCAGGAAAATCTCATCATGCAAATCTGATAGCTAAAACAGTGTGCTAAATGTTCCAGGCAATTGCCTGCTAACATGAAATCTTGTACACTCCATATAAAAATTATGGCTGCTAAATTTTCAAGGAAAAAAATGACAAAGTTTTTATTTTCTTCTTGCAATCACACAGTGCATTTATACTCTAAGCTCGTAGATCTAAAGAACTAAGAGCAAGAATGGGATGAGGTCCCATCTTACCTGATCTCTATTTTTTGTATATGAACTCTGAGTCCTAGAAGGGGAAAGTGATAATATTATACAGTCATTTACTACAGACCTAAGAATAAAACACAATTCCCTCTACCCAATGTTCTTGTAGTTGTACCACAGATCACACCAAGTCTAACTATACATAAACACGTTCGTTTATGACCAAGAGTGTAAAGTTTCAACTAGTTCTGGTATATCAACTAC
Source organism: Microcebus murinus (assembly GCF_040939455.1). NCBI lineage: Eukaryota > Metazoa > Chordata > Mammalia > Primates > Cheirogaleidae > Microcebus > Microcebus murinus. The sequence continues at coordinate 73,113,130 of NC_134104.1, read as the reverse complement.
TAAAATGAGACAAATTCTCTTTTCACACAAATAATGGCAAAAGAAAAGAAAGTTTTGATAGAAACTATTAATAATTCCAAACATATACATTTAATAGTCTCTTACTGGTTGAGAAAAAACAACCAATTTATCATATGAATCCTAATAAAATTAGAATTTAAAATGATGTTTTCAAGTACAAAAGTAAAATAACCTGAAAAGAGAGGAAATGGGTGGTTTTCTAAGGATATTTATTCAAATCTAACCACATATTTACTTTTTTATCTGTAAATTCCATAAGAACAGGGACTTAAGGGCAGCACTGTCTACAGCTGCGCACCCAGTGCCCTGACAATACCTGGCACTTCGTAAGCATTTGTTAGCTATTTGTTAGACTGTAAATTTTATAATCCTGAGTTATTTTTAAAAATTTATTTCCAAGTCTAAGTAGGCACATTTATTCATTTAAAATCATATGGCATAAAATCTTGTAGTATACAGATATTTAGGAGCTAAGTTATATTATAAAAGCACATTTAGACCGTTCAGTAGGTCAAATTTATTTTCTAATTTTTACATACTTCTTCTAGCCTACAGTTCTGTTTTTGTTATGGTTTTTAAAGGATGAAGAATTACAGATATATGATTAGATAGATAAGTAGGTAGGTAGATAGAAGATAAAGTCTATTTCTCAGTACTTAACAAATGTCAAAGCGATTCATAAAGCAACTGAACTTCTTTGACAAAGCTAAAGAGCGTAAATGAAATAGGGATAGATGGGTCAGTAGCCAATGCGGGGGCTTTCTGTCCTGTTTCCCTCATTTACAAAATCAAGGAACTGAACTTGGTGGTACTCAAGATTCATTTTAGTTTTTTGTTCTACAAGCTGATTATTGTAATTTGGGAAAGTTCTTATTGAGAACTCTGAAATATAACAAATAAAAATAATTTTACTAATTTGAGTTTCTTAAATTATAACTATAAATGCCAATTACTTACATTAACCCTCTGTGATTAACAAGTATTGCCACCTAGATTCTCCACTTGACCAACTGTGTGACATTCAGGGAATGGCTTCATCTTCCTATGCCTCAATTTTCTTACCTGTATAATGGAATTAATTATAGTACATACTTGCTACTGTACTAGTTGTTAAAATTAAATGAACTAATGTGAGGCACATAAGTAGCATAAAAATAGCATATTATAAGTGCTAAATACTTGTCAGCCAACAAATATAAATACAATTAATGAACTTAGGGTTTTAAGAATCTTAAATCTTCTTAACCTGCTACCAAATTTTCTTAAAATTATTGATTAACTTATAAATTTTTTTGAAGTTGAGGGTGTGGATTTCAAAAGGTAAACTCAAACATAGGCCTAATTGTATTAACACAAATTCTGAATCCATTCAGTTCAGAGAAGAAATGTTATGATCATTTATTTTACTTTAAATAACTTATGCTGACACATTAGCACTGCTTTTTCATATTTGAAATATCTTATAACAAATATAAAGAGAGGAATTCAATAATTTTCTTGTATTATGACTAAAAATAAATGTATAAATCCTTTCTTTAATTAAACTAGGAAATGACTATTACCCCAAACCACATACTATGAAGAATACTTGTCAAATATTTTTTTTTTTTTTTTTTTTGAGACAGAGTCTCGCTTTGTTGTCCAGGCTAGAGTGAGTGCCGTGGCGTCAGCCTAGCTCACAGCAACCTCAGACTCCTAGGCTTGAGTGATCCTTCTGCCTCAGCCTCCCGAGTAGCTGGGACTACAGGCATGCGCCACCATGCCCGGCTAATTTTTTATATATATATCAGTTGGCCAATTAATTTCTTTCTATTTATAGTAGAGACTGGGTCTCGCTCTTGGTCAGGCTGGTTTTGAACTCCTGACCTTGAGCAATCCGCCCGCCTCGGCCTCCCAAGAGCTAGGATTACAGGCGTGAGCCACAGCGCCCGGCCACTTGTCAAATATTTTGATATTTGAACTAAATTACAGGAGAACATCAGAACAAATATCAACTTTTGTTAGGAAGCAATGTACAGATTTCACTATAAGATTGAAAGAAGTTCCTAAATTACCCAAATCATTCTCTTGGAATGATTTTTTTGTTTTATAATAAAAAGCAGAGATATCTGTGGGCCAAAGAGGAAAAGAAATTTTCTACGAGTTTTTATTTCCACTCTGTAGAGCTTTAGGGAAGGTGAACCTGCAACAGGCTCCTCAAAAACATGCCATCTTCAGCTTAAATCAGCTTTATCACTCTGAAACTAAGATGACTCAGAGGACACAAATAATCATTAAATAAACAAACAAGAAAGCTCTGATCTATAGGGCTTCACTGTGAGAAATAATGACCTAATGTAATCTGGCCACCTAGAGAGAACTCAGGTTACATACCTCAAGTAAAGGGTACTACAAATTACCTGAAATTGTGTTTTGAAAACTCACACTAGCTGCCACAGTTTCTTCTGTCAATCTCCACTCCCTTTGCTAAACCACTTAACAAATAAGTCTGGATGGTACTGCTAATATTCAGAGATCATAATAAGCAAGAACTCTACCACATGGGATTTATACTTGCATTTTAATCAAAATATAAGGAAAGCAATAAAGCAAGTAAACAGCATGAGATAAAGAACATCCTTGAAATGAAATTTTCAAACATAAATTACTTAATTTGTTATAATAAAAGAAAATGTGAATTATTTGCAAAGAAGCTTCGAAGAATAAATATAAGAAATGAATAAAAATGATAATGAATATGAAAAGTGAAGCAGAAGAGATCAGGAAAAATATTAAAAACAACAAAAGTTTTTAAAACTTACAACTAAACTATATTACAATTTGCAAGGCATAAAATACATATCATTATATTAGAAGCAATGAGGTCGAAGAAAAATGAGTAGACATGTATAACCAAATAAAATAAACAATGACAAAAATGTTGAATGACAGCAGCTATGGAAAGCAAACAAAAGAGATCCAATCTATATGTGATTGATATTCCTAAAGAGAACTGGTGGATTCGAGAGTAGGAGATGAGAAATTTACATATCCCAAGTGATAAAATAAAACAGAAAATAAAAAAGAATAATAAATGCACATATAACAAAGATTTTATAATCATAAACAATTATCAACAAATATAATAAATCTAAATTTAATATTAATACAAACATAAATAATTTGATAATAAAAATTAAAAGTAAACATTTTAATACTTTTATTATTTTATACCATATAGCAAAATTGTGATATCAATAATATGATAAAGAGATTTCAATGGAAATTTATAAAATTTGAAAACTTAGATGGACAAGACAAAAAATATAAAATCAAAAAACTGACACACAAAAATATGAAACTTAGACTATTCAGTAATTATTTTTAAAAACTGAAATGGGAATCAAAGAACATTTTTCCTCTTTCCCTAAAATATTCCTCAAAGCAAAATTATTTTATGATCAATTATCTCAAACTTGCCTTAAGCATATTATTATAAAAAAATAGGAGGAAAAACAATATAATTAATTTTATATTAACAAACCTCTTGTTCCCTCTTTGGGAGTTAGGAATTAAGATTGTGTGCTTTCTCTTCATTGTGCAAAGTCAGTCTGCGTGCTGAGAGTCACCCATTCATTTTCCTTTGAGTGGTCTCCTAAAATGCCCAAGTTTGTGTGCCGTCTTCTAGTTCTGTAGAGTTGAGCCAGTTGTCTGCGCATGTCTATGAGCCATCTGCAGAAGCTTGCACTCACATTCCATGGGAGCTGGCCACAGTGGTGGTTGGGTGAGGCACATGGAGTGTTAGAGTGCGTGTGGGCCACTTGAGGCAAGCTTTATGAGAACAATTCCAAGTTGTTCACCCCAGGAGGCTAATTTGGTCTACAAAGTAATTAGGAGATCTGAAACACTTTGTTGGGCTCTGAACCCTTATTAGTGCAATTTCCCATGTCTCTTCTTTCCCCTCTATCTCTCCTCACCACTCTGCTGTGCCAGTCACCTCAGTGTTCTACATGGGGTGAGAAAGAACTGAGCTTCTTGAGCAGCTTTCCACACATCTAAGGAAGCTGGGTGCTTGCTCACTATGCTTTCACTTTCCCCCATAGGGGAAATCATGATGCAAGAGGGCCTGTCTTGGTACTGCAGTGTGCTATTTTTGGGAAGAAGTGAGGCAGGTAAAATGAAAATGTTCTTCATACTCTCTTTAATGGGTCTATATTTGGATTTGTGCTCTAACCATATGCTAAAACTTCTCTGTTGGAATCCTTGACTCTTACAAAAATACTCTCATTTGTGAGTGGTTGGCAAAATTTATGCCTTTGTTGGAGCTGACAGTAGAAACTCCTATTCTGCCATCTTGTTAATGCTAGTCTAAGAATTATGGTTATTGAAGAAGATACAAAGTTATAAATATTTATAATGTAAAAATGTCACTCAATAAAAATTGAGATGATGAAAACAAGTGTAGAAGGTGGGGAGACATATGTGCACAAATTCCTCATCCTTTCAAATAGAAAGAAAAATATGTTTAAAGATTATAAATTAGGAAACAGTTTTAAGTAAAAAATTACTGCAAATCAGAATACAGCTATCCAAATTACAAAAAAAACTGAAAACAAATGCACATAAAACATAAAAAAAAATTCAGACTATAAAGGAGATCAAAAAAGGACTGAAAACATAATCAAATATAAATTAATAACTGTAAATATGGAAAATCTGCTCACTTTCCAAAGCCTGCCATTTATATTTTTTTAGTATTCTGCTTTGCTCACACTTTATGTCTGTAGCATGCTCTTGTTTTTTCTTATAGTATTTTGAGCACTGGTTTAATGTCTTATTCCAGTTCCATGCATCTAGTAGGCACTAAAATATAAACCCCCAAATTTATAATGAACATATAAGAAAACTACAAAAAGTTCATGGAAAATGTAATATGTAGATAAAAATAAAAAACATAAACTTTATTTCTCAACATAAGCTTCAACAAGGTCAAGACACTTTCATAAGTGTGATACTAGCCATTTAGTCCATTCTTAAAAAACTGGGATCCTGAGAATTTAACTATGTCAATACAGTCCTTTTTTTATTATTAACTCAAGAAAAACGTGTGTTTTTTAATATATTTTATGATTAGGAACCAAAAAAAGTCAAGACATGTAAGGTGGATGCTTAATAATTTCCAATCAAAAACTCTTACAAAATTGCCCTTATTTGTTGAGAGCAATGATCAGGAGCATTACTGCAGTGGAGTGGAACTCTCTAGTAAAAGTTTCCTGGGTGTATTTCTGCTGAAATTTTGGCTAACTTTCTCAAAACACTCTCATAATAAGCAGATGTTATTGTTCTTTGGCCCTTCAGAAAGTCAATAAACAAAATGCCTTGAGCATCCCAAAAAACTATTGCCATGATCTTTGCTCTTGACTAGTTTGATTTTGCTTTGACTGGACTGCTTCAGCTCTTGGTAAACATTGCTTTGGCTGTGCATTTTTTTCAGGACCATCCTAGTAAAGATATGTTTTATAGCCTGTTGAAATTAATGAAAGAAATACTTCATGATCTTAATCCCACTTGTTTAAAATTTCCATTGAAAGCTCTGATCTTGTCTGCGGCCAATCGGGGTGCAACAGTTTTGTTGTTTATAGAATGGAAAGTTGGATCAACTTTAATTTTTAGTCAGAATTGTGTATGCTGAACCAGTTAAGGTGTCTATGATGTTGGCTATTGTTTGTACTTTTGACCATCGACCCTATTCAATTAGGGCATGACCAATACTATTTTTCTCCTCAAATTGATATGTATTGTCTGTTGCCATGGGCTTCATTTCCAACATTGTCTTTTCCCTTCTTAAAATGAGTTACCCATATGTAAACTAATGATTTCTTGGTGGCATTGTCCCTATAAACTTTTTGTAATGCACCAATGATTTCACATTTTTGTATCAAAACTTCACCATAAATTTGATGGTTGTACTTGCCTCAATTTTAGCAAAATTCATGTTGCTCTCTAACAGAGGCTCTTTTCAAACTGATGACATATCCTTCTTATTGCCTCCAACTAGATCCTGTTTAGACATATTATACCAAGTCAGTATGAGTTTATTTTGGAACAAAAATTTTTGAAATCCATGAATAGCTTTTTTCATAATATGCATTTTTCATGTATTTTTGTAATACCCCTCATATACATTTAGAAGCCTAGGTAAAAAGATGCAAAAGACTTTAAAAATGTCATCCAATCTGATTATATCCTACATTTGATGACAACAGTTTAAGGAGATTTGAAGAACAATTATAAGTACTGCATTAAAATTTAGCTAGAGTTCAGTTTAAAATCTCAACGGAGAAAAATGACACACTCAAATTGGAAATTGGAGGAGAATTTCATAAAGTGATTTTTGGCGATGCTGTGGGTCTGGTGGAAGGAAACTATAAGAAACAGCACAGTACTCTAGCACTAGTAATAATGAAGCACTGTTACCATCCCCAATCCCATAGGAATAAAGTAAGAATGTAGTTTTGCAAAGAGAGAGACAAATCCACCTGAGACCAATGGTGACCTTTCACCTAGAAAGTCAGCCTGTAACAAGCCTGAGGAAGACTGACTAGGGGAATAAGACCCTGACTTTACTTCCCTCACACTCACCAAATCTCCTGGAAGTGCTTTCCATTGGTCAAAACAAACTGAATGCTAGAATACAAAGGAGCCGGTTGATGCAGCTTACAAAGTGAGTCTCCCTGAGCAAGTGCAGGTAAAAAAAAGGTGGGGGTACCTATTGTATTATTTTGGTTGGAGTTGGAGCCCATTCTTCTAAGTGAAATATCACAAGAATGGAAAAACAAACACCACATATACTAACCATTAAATTGACACTAATCGATCAATACTAATGTGCACATATGAGAGTGTCCAGCCGGTGGGAGTGGGGGAGGAGAGGTTGGGTAAATTCACACCTAACAAGTATAGTGCACGATGTCTAGGAGATGGGCATGCATGTAGCTCTGATTGGGGCTGTGCAAAGGCAAATTATGTAACCCAAGCATTTTTACCCCCATAATACTCTGAAATAAATAAATAAATTAGTAAAAAAAAGAAAGAGGCAGCAGAGACATTGGAGAGAGAAACAGAAGCACAGAGACTTCACTTCCCCAAACTGTGACAATATATGACTCATGTTAATTTTTTTCCGTGTTAGGCAGATAAATATTTGTTGTATTAATAAATACCATGTGTTGATTCTGAGCTTGCTTGACACTTAATTACAGCATCCACTATCTGTATATCTAATATCTTTACAATTAAAACTGAAAAATGACATTCTATACACTTGGATAAATGATTCTCAGCCATAGGGGTTATTTTGTTTTCCCTGGATTAGAAAATTGGTTCTAGGATCTAGTCAATAAAAATAAGTCATGGGTAACTGAGAGTTTTCTATTCAGCAACAATTTTCTGACCATGGAATTCTCAGTGCAACAAAGATGGATTTATTTATTTCTCTGCAAAGCAGAACCAAAGAAACTTCTAAAGAGTGTCTTCTCTGTTGGTTTCTAGATTAGCCAATCCTTTGGTGCCAAATATTACATGACCCTTTTTACCACATCATTAATAAGGACAGATGTTTTGAATTGAGGATCACACACAAAAGCCAAAATATGCTCTTGACCTTAAAAGACAGGATCAAACTCCACTGTACTGTAATGCTTTTTTCATTCAGGGACATTTATTTTGGGATGCATTCTTTTTGTTAGATTTCTGTCAAGTGAATTGAAATGCTTTCTTGGTCCCTTTTATATGGTTAAATTTGAGCTCTGCAGAAACATTTTCAACTGGTCTCAAGAAAGACAGATAGTTTAGGGTAGAATATATTCTAACCAATGAATTGAACTTTGAGTTTCAGGTTAAAAGGAGATAGCATGCCATACTATCCTTTTGTAACTTCTCTCCTTTTTACAAGAATTCACATAAATTATGCCAAATTATGTTTTCTTACAGTAAAGTTTAGAGCTTATAGTGTGTCTGTATATTTTAGTCAATTTATTTTCCCACCTACCTTGTCATAATTTCAAATGTTCACCTCTTTAATTCTCTTACCTACCTCCTTTACGGTCAGTAAAGGCTTATCCATGGCTTATCTCTGAAATGCAGGCCTGAAGAGATGCCTGAATTGCTCCACTTAGATGTCATATTCATACTTAAAACTTCTTATTTATTCTTTAGATATACCTTTCCCCCTTAGATTTCCAGTGCCATTAAATGACATATTTATTATCTAGTTTTCAAGGCTGTGAGTCTATTGAATTATCACTCTTCATTATACACCCTCACCTCGTATCCAATTACTACAGAATAGTTTCCCCAAGAAGCAAACTCTTAGTCACAAATTAGTGTACAGAAGTATACTAGGAACTACTCTTGGAATTAAAAGCTGTGGAAGGGAATAAAAGGAAGCAGCTTCAGTAGAGGTAAGAGTTGAATTGAGATGCAGTCTCAATAGAAACCTCAGCTAATCCCATGGTTATTCCTGACAAAAACAGTTGCAGCCTCATACTGATTAGTCACTGAATATGGGCCACCCAGGAATGTGTACAATCTTGGGAAAGGGAACTCTTGTTAGATGAAGCTGGAGCATTTTAGCAACAGCATTCCCTAAAGTGTAGATTTGCATGGCACAGTATCCAGTGTACTGATAAATCACCTATTCTATCATTTCATTTCATAAATCACTCTCAAGTCAATCTACTACTTTGTGTCCCACTAGTCCAATGCATTAACATCTTTTCCCTAATGCCAGCTTTATAAAGGGTACCACTGCATTCAGTATATATTTCTTCTAATTTATTTTTTACCCAGCTGTGTAATCTTTATAAATTACTTATTAAACTATCTCTCTCCTCTGCTTAAGAACTTTCAATAGATTCCTATTACTTTCATCATAAAATATCAGTTCCTTACTATGACCAATAAAGCTCTAATGATCTTTCCTGCACATGTCTCTTCTTTAACATCCTGAAACCACTCATCTCCCCTCAGACTACTCTCACTGCCTGATTTTACTAAGCCTCTCAAATGTTCTCTCACTCACCATATTCTTATCTCTCAGATTTTCCATACATTGCTTTTCTTGCGATTACACACATCACCACCCATATTGGATTTTATGGATGATTTAGCTTAATCTTTTCCTTGAAAAAGATAGTTCTTGAATCCGTAGAAGAGGTTAGATTCTTCCATTCTTGCTTCCTTAGAACCTTTTATTTCCTCTGTCATAAGACTTTCCTATTATAAAAATATTTTACAATTTTCTACCTTTATTATTTTAATTTATGTAAATTACTCACTAAATAATCTCATAAGGACAGAACTTCTGTTTAACCTAATAATCAAGATGGCCCAGTATGTGGCATATAGAAAATGTTAATAAATATTTGTTGACTCAATGTATGAGGCTGATTTGAAGAGATCAGTTGCTTAAATTGATACAGGAAAACACCTTAAAATTTCTGAATCTTTTAGAAGTGTATTTCAATAATGATTCCATCTGAATTATAGAGGATTAGATGGAATTTTAAAAATATTTTTTCTTTTTTTCTGAACAAAAATTAAAATAATTTATATTAATTATTTAAAACAACAGTGTGTTCTCAGGTAGACTTCTGTTTGTACACCAATACGTTACCTGCTGCTCAAGGTTTATTTAGTGGTACATTTACTTTTTAAACATTTATAACTTTACATCCTCTTCAACAACCATAATCAAAAGATTACACTGGAGTAGAATGAAGAAAGAATTTTATGAAAGAAAGTAGAAACAGTGAACTCATTTTGAGGGTAAATTACTTTTCTATTGCTGTCTATTAGCCTTAGCAGTTTAAAACAATACAAGTTTATCATTCTTTAATTATGTGGGTCCAAGTTGGATATAGGTCACCCTGGACCAAAAGTAAGGTAGTTGGCAGGGATGCATTTCTTTCTACAAGTTCTAGGGCATTTCCTTGCCTTTTCCAGTTTCCATAGGCCACATGTACTCCTTGCCTCACAGTCTACTTCTTCTACCTTCAAAGCTACCAGCAAGTTAATTTCTTCCACATTGCATCTCTCTGAATAACCACATTTGGAAAAGATTCTCTACTTTTAAGGACTCAATTGATTAATTTAGACCCTCCTAGTTAATCCAGGGTAATCTCCTTTTGTTATGGTCTGTACCCTTAATCACATTTGCAAAGTCTTTTTGACATTAGGTAATTATCCACAAGTTTCACAGTATTAGAGCATTAGCATATTTGAGTAGTCATTATTTTGCCTGATACTACATAATACTGAGGTGGCTCTTAGGGAGATATTTTAGCAGTATTTATTAGTAGTATTTTAATGATTTAGTAAGTTTAAATATAGTGATATCTAAACAAGTATTTAAGGTAATATTCAAACAAGTTCTCTGTAAATGTGAGGCCTAAATGTATGATGTTGGTTTCAAATTATAGGAGGTCCTCATTATCCAAAGGCATTTAAATCCTCTTAAAAGGGGAAACATATCCTAGTGAATAATAAAAATGAAGTTTTATAATTTATCTTAAAAATAAAACTAAAATTAATTTGAGTTTATTTCATTCCAAATTTAACAGTTTAAGCTATAATTACAATTAGATGGTAATTCTTAGAATAAAAAATAATGAAGCAAGCATTATGATTTTTAAAAGTAAGTTTTCAGTAAAATTGTATGGTAGCATGATAAACACTGTTTACATTAACTTTTCAAAGCAGAATGATAAAGAACAACATTTTGGTAATCAAGAGTCCATTTCTGATTAAGGTAAATTAGTTAATTTAGAACAACCCTTCTAATGAGAATGACTAGAGAATCTTGAATAGATAGATAGATGGATAGATAAGTATACATATATCCATTGGAAAGTCATGGAAGAACTAGCAAGACAGTGAAGATTTGCCTATTCAAATGTGGCTGTGTAGAAAAAAAAGAAAAATGAGGCTCTGGGCAGTGAGCCCAGCATTTGGGGCACTTTGCTTGTGGGAGTATCAGCCAAAGGCTACTAGGAGAAAGATAATCTGAGTCATATTCATGAAAACCTTACAGGGTTGGATGGATTAAAAAATGGAGTCAAGGGCCTGCTAATGTGTCAGGTTTCTGGTAAACCTCTGCATATTTTTGTTTGGAAGCAATATATCCCAGAAAACATGTGAACTGAATGAATATAGACTGGTACTTTCAGAGACAACAGATCAAATAACTTTCAAATCATCTCAAAAGTTTTAAATACACACAATCAATAATAATCCGGAACTAATAGAGATAAGAATACGTGAAAGAAATAAGAATACGTGATAGAAATCCAACAGAAACAAAATATAATAGAAGCCTATTTATAGGAGCTCCAACATGGAAGTTGCCAGATCAGCTCCATAAACTAGAGAAAAATTCTGTAGCTGAAAGGTATAAAAACTGAAACTGATAATTGATAATTTAATGATAGGATTTAACAGTTTAGACACAGTTGAAGAGAGACTCAATGACCTTGAAGGTGCATCAGAAGAAAACATCCCAAAGAATCATGGAAGAAAAGGAATGGAAAAGGCAAAACAGTTGAGAAATGTATAAAAGATATAATGAGACAGTATAACATAAATATAATTGAGTTTCAGAGAGGAGAGAGGAAAAAGCAGCAATAGTAAAGAGACAGTGGATAAAAATTATCTAATGATGAAAGATAAAAAATTCAAGAAATTCTATGAGATTCAAGAATATTGTTATATAACTGGGTATCTTTCTGATGTTCCTGAAAACTTGAGGTAATAATCATAAATAAAAGAAGGTAACAATAAAACAACAAAATTTCAAAGGAGAAGCACTTAAATAGAAAGGTGAATCCTTAACAAAAGTTATAATTGTTTTAAATGTTATCTTTGGCCACACATGGTGGCTTACTCTTATAATCACAGCAGTTTAGGAGGCCAAGGCAGGAGGAGCACTTGAGGCCAGGAGTTGGAGACCAGCCTGGTTAACATAGAGAGACTCATCTCTACAAAAAAAAAATATGTATTTATATATATATATATATATATATATATATATATATATATATATTATATGTATATATGTATATTTTTTGTAGAGATGAGTCTCTCTCTGTCTCTCTCTCTCTCTCTCTCTCTCTCTCTCTATATATATATATACACATACATATATTCAAAATTACTCAATCATAGCAGCAAATGTCTATAGTACTAGCTACTAGGAAGGCTGAGGCAAGAGGGTTGCTTGAACCCAGGAGTTTCAGGCTGCAGTGAGCTATAATCATGTCACTGCACTTCAGTCTAGGCAACAGAGTGAGACCCTGTCTCAAAAAAAAAAAAAAAAAAAGCTGTTATCTGTAAACTGTTAGCTTTCTGTTATCCTTATTATAGTTAAATAAATAAATACAAATCAAGAATGCTACACCGGCCGGGCGTGGTGGCTCACGCCTGTAATCCTAGCACTCTGGGAGGCTGAGGCAGGCGGATTGCTCGAGGTCAGGAGTTCGAAACCAGCCTGAGCAAGAGCGAGACCCCGTCTCTACTATAAAAGTAAAAAAAAGAAATTAATTGGCCAACTAATATATATAGAAAAAATAAATAAATAAATAAATAAAAAGAAAAAAGAATGCTACACCCAGAAACCCAAAATGATAAAACAAACATCTCCAAGAATTTATGTGAAATAAAAGTATCTTCATATAAATAAACATTCAGAATTTTTCTCAAAACACAGAATGAATTATGAGGAGTATTTTTCAAGGAGAAGGAAAATAATCTCAGATCAGAGGTGTGTGAGAAATGAAGAGAAATAAAAGTGGTTGATATCAGGGTGAATCTAAATAATCATTGACTATATAAAATAATATATATCCTAAATCAAAAATGCATTTAAAACACCCGACTTAACAAACATCACAGTTTAGCCTAACCTACCTTAAACATGCTCAGAGCACTTCCGTTAGCCCACAGTTAGGTAAAATCATCTAACTCAAAAACCATTTTATAATAAAGTGTTGAATATCTCATGCAATTTATGGAATGCTGTACTGAAAGTGAAAAACAAAATGATTGCATGGCAACTTGAAGTATGGTTTCTACTGCAAGCAGGGCTTTCACAGCACTGTAAATTTGAAAAATCTTAAGTTGAGCCATCATAAATCACAGATCATCTATATGCCTGTGTGTGTGCATGTGTATATATGTATTTGTATATATAGTCCAAAATTATTAGAGTATGAAAAAACATATATAGGATGAGCATCACTAATTCAGAAGTCCAAAATCCTAAATGCTCCAAAATCTGAAACTTTTTGAGCACCAACATGAGGTCACAAGTAGGAAATTCCAAATGTGGCCTCATGCAATGGGTATCAGCCAAAACACAGGTACACAGTAGAAAAGCTGCTCATAAACTACCTAATGATGCATTTCAAAGAATTGGAAAAACAAGAGCAAACAAGCCCAAAATTAGTAGAAGAAAAGAAATAATAAAGATCAGAGCACAAATTAATGAAATCGATATTTTTTAAAAATACAAAAGATCAACAAAACAAAAAGTTGGCTCTGTGAAAAGATAAAATTCACATACCTTTAGCCAGACTAACTAAGAAAAAAGGAAAGAAGACCAAATAAATAAAATCAGAGATGAAAAAGGAAACGCTACAACTGATACTTCAGAAATCCAAAGGATTATTAAAAACTATGGACAGCTATATGCTAATAAATTGGAAAACCTAGAAGAAATGGATAAATTCTTAGATTGAAGCAGAAAGAAACCCAAAATCTGAATAGACCAATAATAAGTAACAAGATAGAAGCACTACTAAAAAGTCTCCCATCAAAGAAAAGACCAGGACACATTGGCTTCACTGCTGAATTCTACCAAGCATTCAAAGAATTAATATCAATCCTATTCAAACAATTTCAAAAAATCAAGGTGGAGGGAATACTCTCAAACTCATTCTACAAAGCCTGTATCACCCTGATACCAAAACCTGCAAAGACACAATAAAAAAGAAACCTATAGGCCAATATCTCTGATAAGGAAAAATCCTCAAGAAAATACTAGCAAACAGAATTCAACAACACATTAAAGAGATTATTCATCATGATCAAGTGGGATTCACCCCAGGGATGCAAGGATGGTTTAACATACACAAATCAATCAATGAGGTACATCTTATCAACCGACCAAAGGACAAAAATCATATAATTTCAACTGATGCTGAAAAACCATTTGATAAAATTCAACATACCTTCATGATAAATGCTCTCAAAACACTGAGTATAGGAGGAACTTACCTCAACATGACATAAGCTGTATAGGACAGACCCACAGCTAGTATCATAGTGAATAGGAAAAAATTGAAAGCCTTTCCTCTAAAATCTGGAATAAGAAAAGGATGCCCACTTTTACCACTGTTATTCATCATAGTGCTGAATATTCTAGTTAGAGCAATCAGACAAGAGAAAGAAATAAAGGGCATCCAATTTGGAAAAGAAGAAACAACAGTGATATAGCACATCGTGTATTTTCCTGGATAGAGCTGGAATCCATACTACTAAGTGAAGTATCTCAAGAATGGAAAAACAAACACCACATATACTCACCAGCAAATTGGTATTAACTGATCAGCACCTAAGTGGACACATAGGAACTACATTAATTAGGTATTGGGCGGGTGGGAGGGGGGTGGGGGGGTGGGTATATACATACATAATGAGTGAGATGTGCACTGTCTGGGGGATGGTCACACTTGAAGCTCAGACTTGTGGGGGTAGGGGGCAAGGGCATTATTTGAAACCTTAAAATTTGTACTCCCAAAATATGCTGAAATAATAAAAAAAAGAAAGAAATCTGAAAAAACAATCCATACTACCCAAAGCAATCTATAGATTCAATGCAATCCCCATCAAAATACCAATGACATTCTTCACAGACAGAAAAAATAGTCCTAAAGTTTATATGGAACCACAAAAGACCCAGAATAGCCAAAGCCATCCTGAGCAAAAGAACAAAACTGGAGGAATCAAATTACCTGACTTCAATTATATTACAGAGCTATAGTAACCAAAACATCATGGTACTGGCATAGAAACAGATACATAGACCAATGGAACAACATAGAGAACCCAGAAATAAATCTTCACATTTGCAGTCAACTTATCTTTGGCAAAGGTGCTAAGAAATTGCAGTGGGGCAAGGACAGTCTCTTCAATGAATGGGGTGGGGAAAACTGGATATCCATATCCAAAAGAATGAAACCAGACCCTTATCTCTAGCTACATATAAAAATCAAACCAAATTGGATAAAAGACTCAAATCCAAGACTGAAACTATGAAATTATTAATACTAAAAAAATATGGGGAAAACACTTTAGGACATTGGTCTGAGAAAGTACAAACACAGGCAACCAAAGCAAAATTGGACAAATAGGATCACATCAAACTAAAAAGCTTCTGCACAGCAAAGGAAACAATAAAGAGAAGAGACAGCCATGGAATAGGAGACCATACTAGCAAACTACTCATCTGACAAGGGACTAATAACTAGAATGTAACAACTCCATAGGACAAA
Source organism: Microcebus murinus (assembly GCF_040939455.1). Taxonomy (NCBI): domain Eukaryota; kingdom Metazoa; phylum Chordata; class Mammalia; order Primates; family Cheirogaleidae; genus Microcebus; species Microcebus murinus. The sequence goes on along the minus strand of NC_134104.1, from coordinate 73,097,522 downwards.
ATCAAATAATCTGATTAAAAAATTGGCAAAGGATCTGATATTTCGAGGGCCAGCATATATATGAAAAATGCTCAACATCATTAGTCATCAGAGAAATATCAATCAAAACTGCAATGACATATCATCCCCTCCCAGTTAAAATGTTTTCTTAATCAAAGAGAAAGGGAATAATAAATGCTGTAAAGGATGTGGAGAAAGGGGACTGCTCATACACTGTTGGTGGGAGTATAAATTAGTGCAACCACTATAGAGAACAGTATGAAGGTTCCTCAAGAAATGAAAAATAGAACTACCATATGACCCAGCCATCCCATTGCTGGGGTTATATCCAAAGGAGGGAAAATCATTATATCAAAAAGATATCTGCACTCCAATGCTTATTGCAGCACTATTCACAATAGCCAAGATTTGGAATCAACCTAAGTATCCATCAATAGATGAATGGATAAAGAATAGTGATATATGTACACAGTGGAATATTACATAGTCACAAAAAGAATGAAATCTTGCCATTTGCAACAACATGGATGGAACCAGAGAACATTATGTTAAGTGAAATAAGCCAAGCACAGAAAGACAAATCTCACATGTTCTCAGTCATATGTGGGAGATAAATATTAAAAACAATTGATCTCATGGAGGCAGAGAGCAGAATGATGGATATCAGAGGATGGGAAGGGTAGTGGGGAGGGGGGGATAAGTGGGCATGGTTAATGGGAGCAAAAATATAGTTAGATAGTTAGAACAAACAATATTTGATAATACAACAAAGTGACCGTAATCAACAATAAGTTAGGATATACTTTAAAATAACTAAAAGAGTAGAATTGGAATGTTCCTAACAAAAATAACTGATAAATGCCTGAGTTGATGAATAACTCAATTACCCTGATTTGATTAATTCACATTATATGCCTTATCAAAATATCACAGGTACACTATAAAGGTATATAACCATTATGTACCCACAATAATTAAAAACAAATACACAGGCACACAACACACAGTTTATTCGGCATCCCCCAAGGAAAAAATAAAATTACCTTCAGTATATGTGTATATGATATATATAAAACATAAATAAATTTTATGTTTAGATTTGGGTCCCATCCCCTAGATACCTCATTATATATATGTAAATAATCCAAAAAAATCTGAAGTCCAAAACACTTCTGGTCTTAAACATTTGCATAAGGGATATTCAATCTGTATATAGTCAGAAATTGGAGTACGAAAAATCATAACTTTATTTTCTCTAATTGAATGCAAAATGCAAGTTACCATCAAGTCCTTTTGACAACTGATAATAGATAGCACTTGACCTTGACAAATAAAGATATTTCAGTCTCTTCTTTTTTAAAATAGTCTATGTGGGGTAGTTAGACTAGATATAGCACCAGCTGTCCTTTTGTCTTTGGCTTAGATCCCTTCCCAACAGAATGTTCACTATCTCCTCAAAAGTAATATTGCACAAATATTTAAAGGATGCAATATTGAACCAGTACTAAAATAGTAGACTTTATGATACACCTACATAACTCAGTTGTTTCTTTATATCAACTATCCCTGTGTATCTGTTCTATTTCCCCAAATCAGTATTATTTTCCTAAAAAACAAGCTTCACATAATTCTATTTTGTCTCTTTGTTTCTTCTGCTTAAATAATACATTCTACAGACTAGGCATTCATTAATTTTTTGTGAATATTACTCATGGTCATATACTTTTAAGGCAAAGTATTAGTATCTTTATTTTGCATAAAAAGAAAATAAAGTTTCTTTATTAGAATAGAGAGAGAAGTTAAACTACTCATGGGCACATGGTTAGGAAATGGAAGAGTTAGTATTTTTTAAAAGTCTGATTCTAAAACTAAAAATGACTCTGTATATGAAACTCTGCACTCTCCCTAAATAAAAACATCATTTTAGACTAACTATAAGGTCCATTTGACTCTATACATTTTTTTCTATAACTTCATGGCTTTATAATAAGTATAATGCATTTCACAAATCATATTATAAATGTGATATTTTTACTATGAATCTGTGTGATGAGATTATGATCCAAAACAGGCAAATATAGCTTTCAGGCCAAATCTGGCCAGATGTTCATTTTCTGTAAATAAAATTTTACTGTAACATGGCCACTCTTATTCATTTTTGTATTACATGTGGCTGCTTTAGCAGAGTTGAATAGTTGCAACAGAGACTATATGACCCACAAAATCTATACAACTTACTCTATGGCTCTTCATAGAAAAATTTTGCAAAGCCTGCTAAAAGAATTCCAGTATTTTTCAATAATATGTATTATTTAATCTGGGTTTCCTGGACAATAAAATAAAAAGTAAAACACAGTAGATTTTCTTTATATAATAAAAGGGAAAATAATTTATTTTTGTTTGTGATGTTAAATTTGTCATTTGGATATTTACATGTTATTTGAACTAGCATAAAAGAAAGTGGGACATATCCATCAGAGTCCAAATCAGAAGATTTAAAACACATCACTTATTTGAACAAAGAAATTTTAACATAAAGAATTGTTAACTATTAGAAGGTATTTAACTGCTAAAAGAAGTAAAAGAGAACTTTTATGAGGTCCACAAGTGACAGGTGCAAAAAAAGCAGCTACTACGTACATCTAGCCTGGGAGAGAGTGTACAATAAAGGAACTAAGGATTAGGAGAAGGGCCCTGCCTCCAAGGCTGAAATTCAGACTTAAGTGGCATGGTGTGGCATGGCATGGCAACCACAGGCACACACAAGGCTGCCCATGGCCAAGAAACTTGCCAGAGAGTTCAGCTTAGAGCTAGTTTGTGCAAGTACTCTGCCATTGCTGTGAATCTGGGCAGGAGAGAACTGGTCTGTTTAAGCACCAAGATGCTTGAAAGTAGTTTCTTCTAAGGAAATATGGTCTGATGATAAAGCTGAAGCTCCCTTGCTGAATAATAATAATGGTAAGTCAACCAGAAGGGAAGAGCCTTTCTTCCTCCATCACCTTGTAGCTTCACTTCCATGCCACTTATTGATGAACACTTACATTTCCACAGCTGGCAAGATCCACGAGATTCAACTCCAGTATCAAAGGAGGGCAAAGAAAGATGGATGCGAATATGAGCACCACTAAATTAATACTTGGCACATTTGTCGCAGAACAGGTTAGCAGAGTATACATAAATGTCTTCTACAGCTCTTTTTAAAATTAACATATAGGTCATAAGATTGAATTAGATTCAGTGAAAGCATTTTTATGGCAGAGAGCTAAATTTGTGAAATACAGGCTAGCTACTTCTTACTGATCTAAGTCGAAAATAGGAAAGTGTTCAGAAAATATAGAAGAGTGAGTTTTATATATGTTGTTTAGAATAAATGTATTGAAATTTTAATTAAGGTTTATTTTTCTGTAGGAAAAAAGTCATCTGAAAGAAGAAATTAACAACGGGATAGGTGGCTGTGTAATAGCAGTACCAAATAATGCTCTCTGTTATGCCTTTTATCCAGTGTTGCTAATATTTCCAAGACTCTTCGAACTCTACCAACCTAGTTCTTAGTGCTTACAAAGGGTGTCATTCCTGTGCTCACATTAATGTCAGTCCTCTCAGTGATCATGTGCTATCTGGCATTTTTCTTTTCTACTGATCCAGATACATGGGAAAAGATTGCTGCTGAGAGTGCTAAAATCACCACTAAGCCACAAAGACAATCAATGCCAAAGCAGCCAGTGCTCCCAGTGCCCAGGCCAAAATTGCTGGTGCCTGTGCAGAAGATGATATGATGCCTATCCTGTTGTCGGAGTTGCCCATAAATGCTAAAGCATGACATCTTCCCCTGCTTCTATTCTGGCCCATTTTCTGGAGGGTGTTTCCCACTTGGACTACTGTGTTTACCACAATTATGAATTGCACATATCCTGTACACCATATAGGTCTTTAACAGAAATTTAGAGACTTGGATCTTTCATTTTCCCTTTTCTCCTCTTTAGGACCTAAGCACATGTCTGTAAGAAGGCTGAATAAAAGCCCCCTCTTCCACTGAGATATGGATCAATTTTTTATACATCTCAACCCGCACTACTACCTGGAGTTCTTTCACATAAAACTCTTTAAGTCCTCATACAAAGAAATTCCAGATGAGTCCCCACTGTTGAACTTTCAGACCTGTCCAAACATCTAAATCCTTTAATAAGCATTAATGCCAAAATCTGTGAGTCCCTAATATATAAAAATAAGGTTTGTTTTTCCACCAAAAACATAGAGATTTGACACTGCATTATGTGAATTCTTCTAGCATCCTTATAAAAATCATCTTTTTCCCCCCCTTTGGGTAAATACCCAATAGTGGGATTGCTGGGTCAAATGATAGTTCTACTTTTAGTTTTTTCAGGTATCTCCATACTTGATTGTTTATAGCAGCACAATTCACAATTGCAAAGATGTAAAAACAACCCAAGTTTCCATCAATACATGAGTGGATTAATAAAATGTGGTATATGTATACCATGGAGTACAACTCAGCCATAAAAAGTCATATATTTATACATCTTGTATTAACCTGGATGGAACTGAAGACCATTGTTCTAAGTGAAGTATCACAAGAATGGAAAGACAAACACTACATGTACTCACCATTAAATTGGCACTAACTGATCAACATTTATGTGCACACATGGAAATAACATTCATCAGAAATGAAGCTGGAGGGAGTGGGAAGGAGGGGATGGATAAATTTACACCTAATGGAGTCACACTATCTGCGGGATGGGCACACTTATAACTTTGACCCAAATGGTACAAAAGCAATCTATGGAACCAAAATGTTTGTACTCGTGTAATATTCTGAAATTTAAAAAATTAAAAAAATTAGAAAAAATCATTTTCATGTGTCTCTTCCTCTAATTGGTAAATTTCTCAAAAGCAGAATTTTTTCTTTGATTTTCCTACTATTCTCTAAACACTTAACATAGTGCCTAGTAAAAATAAGCATTTAGTTTGTTGTTCTAATTTGGATGAAAATGCAATAGATTGACAAACCAAGTCAAAAGATGAAAAGGAAAATATAATGCTGTGTCTATATCATTAAGGCTTAGTTTATAGTAAATAATCAAGAAAATTTTCTTGATTCTCACCTGTTTTTCCTGTTCTAACATGTTAAAAAAGAATACTAAAGATCCATCCCAGTAAAATGTGTGGAAGTATTTCCTTAAACTATTATATTTGCAAGGTTTTCCACTTCTACACTAAGATTTGGTGGCTGATGGAACATTCAGGGCCAGTAACAGCAGTTGCTAATGGTAACATATCTTGAGAACAAACAGGAGGGAGATCCTGGGAAGTAGCATGGAGAAAATTGTAGAGTTTACAGGGAGGATATCAAAGTAAAAATAGAATAATTTAGAAATCACCATCTTTCTTTGAATGGATATCCTGGCAGTCAAAGTCCCCAACCAGAAGTTATTTGAGCCAAGACTTCCTTTGAAACCACTTCTAGTTCATGGAAACTAATTTTTAAAATGCTCAGTGGTTTGGGAACATGAAGAGTCAGTTTACAAATCATCATCTACTTCATGAAAAGAAAGAAAAAAGAGAAATCGCAAGACTCTAAAACCATATAATGGAGTTAAACATTAAGTCATGTGACAAATTAGAGGGACACCGGAGTAATTTCAACACAGTCAAATCATCAGCCTTCAGCCCTCATAGTGATTATGCTCTCAGCTTACATACATCTCTGCATTACTGTGGTGTCTTAATAACATCTGTTAAAAATCCTGACATGTTGGTAATGTGAGGAGAGGACATCCTTCAGTGCACCTATGCCAGTAAGCAAATGTCTGTTCTAGTTACTGAAGTTTTTAGTCTTTTTGACTATATATAGCTCATACTTTTCTAATCTTCTTACTTCAGAATGAGGTATATTTAATAGCTCAATGAAAATAAGCAAGTTATGATTATTAACTAACTGGTTAATGTGTTGGTTTAAAAACCTAGATCTGTGATAAGATGTTCTAATAGTAGGCATGAAGTGAGTGTGTTTTAAACCTGAATATGATAAACCATCTGCATTAATTTTATCTTGATTATGAGGCACCCGTCTTGTTACTTACTAAGGTAGCATTTTTTTATTTTTCCATTTACAAGATGGAAAAATTATGTTCCCAATTATTTTACATGCTGGCCTACATATAATTCTCACTTCTCCTAGAATATGTACTTATATCCAGGGATGCCTTTGCAAGTACTGTTTACTCAGTACTTCATATTTTTACACACTCTTCAAGTCTTAATTCAAGTGATCCTTTTTTATCAAATCATCATCTACCCAGGTAGGGACAATTATGCTACTTCCTTCATGCTCACACTGAACTGACAGTAGTCATTGCACTAATTATCACTTGCTTATTTTTCTGCTTCTTTTCTCAGAATGCATTTCTTAAGGGCAGGAGAAACATTCCCTGCTCTTTTTTATGCCTCTATTATTGAGGATAGTTCTGGAACATAGCTGAGTAAAAAAGTGATTTGTTAAATAATCCAATCTGCTTTCTACATGGTATCTCCCATAATGTATTTTATTATGCTTTAGACACAGAGGAGCAATTTGCCATTAAGAAACTTTTCACATTTTTGTTACAGTAGTTTTGTTCAAAGAGTTGCATCAGTCTGCATTGCTCATCATTTGGTTGAGATAGAAGATATTTATAGATATACAATATAAGAGAACTGTTCGCTGTTGTATTTTAAATAACTCCTGAGAACTGCCTCAGCTACCAGAACTTCCACCAATAGAGTATCTTCATTGGCATCATCACACAGTCCCATTTTAACTTTACAACGCTTCTGGAAAGATCAAACATTTAGCATATACTTTCCAATGTGCTAATTTTCTGAGAATAAGAGAACAATTTGTTCAAAGTTCAAGGTAATCTTTATACTTTGTTGAATATATGATTTGGAGCCATTCACTTCATTTTGTATCAAGCTCTCAACTGAAAAATTATGATAAGCATAATAACCACCTAAAAACATTGCTATTTTATAAAGTTCAATTGCATGTGAAAATGTGATGGTAGTCACTATTTATTGAATATGGTACATATTTAAATTGGCCTTACATACATTATTAATTTTGATCATACTTACAGCCTTACAAAATAAATAATTCTCATCTACTTTGCACAGAAAATTTACCCAAAGTCATGGTTATGTATGTGTGTGCGTATGTGTCTGTGTGTGTGTATTGGATTAGAGCATAAGGGAAAATATGACTAGTAGTAATTTGCTCAAAGTTAGTTGAAATATAACACGTGACAACTACAATATAATAGGGAAATAGGACCATTCGATTAATTTTGATTTTTATCTAGTGTAATACAAAGTTATTAAGACAAGAAACCAGCAATTCATTTTCAAATAGGAGCTATTATTTTTTAAAAAAATAATCACAGAACTAAGAATATTTTAGCAAATAACTAAAAAGACTTGTGAGCTGGAACCTCAAGAACAGACCATGTAATCCTGGTAAGGCAATAATAAATCATCAGTTAAATTAATGGAAAACTTATCATTACCTTAGTACAAGTCAGAGATCAAGCTAGACTGCTGAGATGGGAACAAAGATGGTTAAATGCTGCTGTTAGTATGAAGTATCAATGTAGTGGAGGAATCATAGAGACAGTGGAAATTTAAAAAATAATAAGCAAAATGAAATAAAAGTGCTTGTATTATGGGATGTCAGATTAAGAAAGCATTAATTCCAACTGGAAATACTAGGAAAGGAATCACAGAATGGATAACATTTATGTGGTCTTCGGAAACTGAGTGATAGTTGATAGATGAGAACTAGGGAATATTAAATATAAGATTGTCATGTATAATTTAAAAATAACACTGGAAGAGCTAGTCTATTTGGAAAATGTTGAGATACTGTTTTTTAGCTAATGTGCCCAAAAATGGAATCTAAAGTTTAGACAAACTTTAGATATTGTTATCATGTGATCAAAACAATTAATCATTAGCATTTTAGCAATAAAATATAATGTTATTTCATAATTAATTTTAGAATTCCTGAATAGAACAATATCAAGTACCAAAATTGAAGCAGCAATAAAAAACCTTCCTAAAACGAAAAGTCCTGGACTAGATGGTTTCACACCTGAATTTCACAGACCTACAAAGAACTGGTGCCTATCCTGATGAAGTTATTCCACAACATCAAGAAGGGAAGGATCCCCCCAACAGATTTTATGAAGCCAACATCACTCTGATACCAAAACAAGTAAAGGAGGTATAAAAAAGAAAACTACAGACCAATATCCCTTATGAATATAGATGCAAAAATTCTCAACAAAATTCTACCAAACTGAATTCAGGTACTTATCAAAAAAATAATTAATCACAACCACTTAGGCTTCATCCCAGAGATTCAGGCATGGTTCAACATAAGCAAATCTATAAATGTACTTCACCACATAAATAGAAACAAAAACAAGGATCTTAAGACCCTTTCAATAGACACAGAAAAAGGATTTGACAAAATTTGGCACCCTTTTATGATAAGAGTGATTAACAAAATAGGCATAGACAGGAGTTACCTAAAAATGATACAAGTCATATATGACAAACCCACAATCAACATCATACTGAACAAGGGAAAAATTGAAAGCATTCCCACTTAGAACAGGAAACAGACAAGGTCGCCCTCTATCACTGCTTCTATTCAACATAGTGCTGGAAGTCCTAGGCAGAGCAATCAGACAAGAGAAGGAAATTAAGGGCATCCAAATGGAGGCAGAAGAGGTCAAACTAATACTCTTTGCTGACAATATGATCTTATATCTTGAAAACCCCCAAAATTCTGTCATGAGACTACTGGAATTGATAAACAAATTCAGCAAAGTCTCATATTACAAAATCAATATACAGAAATCAGTAGCATTCCTATATGCCAACAACAGTCAACCTGAGAACCAAAGCAAAGACTTAATACCCTTCACAATAGCAGCAAAGAAAATAAAATGCCTAGGAATATATTTAACTAAGGAGGTGAAAGATCTCTATAAAGAGAACTACAAAACACTGAAAAAGGAAATAGCAGAGTATTTAAACAGGTGAAAAACAATACTATGCTCATGGGTCGGCAGAATCAACATTTTTAAAATGTCTATATTACCCAAGGTGATCTACAGATTCAATGCAATCCCCATTAAAATACCAACATCATTTTTCACAGATCTAGAAAAATAATTCTACGCTTCGTATGAAATGAGAGAAGACTCCATATAGCAAAAACAACCTTAAACAAAAAGAACAGATTGGGAGGCATCAGTTTACCAGACTTCAAGCTATACTACAAAGCTACAGTAACTAAAACAGCATGGACTAGCACAAGAACAGAGACATAGATCAATAGAACAGAACTGAGAACCCAGATATAAAACCATCCTCATATAGTCATCTAATCTTTGACAAAGCAGACAAAAACATATTCTGGGGAAAATAATCCTTACTTAATAAATGGTGCTGGGAAAATTGGATAACCACATGTAGAAGACTGAAACAGGATTTGCACCTTTCACCTCTCACAAAAATCAACTCACAGTGGATAACAGACTTAAGCTTAAGGCATGAAACTATAAGAATTCTAGAAGAAAATGTTTGAAAAACTCTTATAGACATTGGCCTATGAAAATAATTTATGAAGAAGACCCCAAAGGCAATCACAGCAACAACAAAGATTAAGAAATGGGACATAATCAAATTAAAAAGCTTCTGCATAGCCAAGGAAACTATCAAGAGAGCAAATAGACAACCTACAGAATAGGAGAAAATATTCACATGATTCATATCCTATAAATATCTGATACCTAAAATTTATATAGTACACAGGAAAATCAATAAGAAAAAAATCAAACAACCCTATCAAAAAGTGGGCAAAGGACATGAACAGAAACTTTTCAAAAGAAGACAGACTAATGACCAAAAAACATATGAAAAAATGCTCAACATCTCTAATCATCAGGGCAATGCAAATCAAAACCACAATGAGATATCACTTATCTCCAGTGAGAATGGCCTTTATCAAAAAGTCCCAAAACAATAAATGTTGGCATGAATGCAGAGAGATAGGAACACTCACACTGCTGGTGGGACTGCAAACTAGTGCAACCTCTGTTGAAAGCAATATGGAGATACCTTAAAGAGAAACAATTAGATCTACCATTTGATTTAACAATCCCATTACTGGGTATCTACCCAAAAGAAAAAAAGACACTCTATAAAAAAGACATCTGCACTCGAATGTTTATAGCAGCACTATTCACAATTGCAAAGTTGTGGAAACAACCCAAGTGCCCATCAATACATGAGTGGATTAATAAAATGTGGTGTATGTATACTATGGAGTTCTATCCAGCCACAAAAATTCATGGTGATATAGCACCTCTTGTATTATCCTGGGTAGAGCTGGAGCCCATTCTACTTACTGAAGTATCACAAGAATGGGAAAACAAGCATGTACTCACGATCAAATTGGTATTAACTGATCAACACTTATGTGCACATATAGCAGTGACATTCATCGGGTGTCGGGCAGGTGGGAGGAGGAAGAAGGGAATGAGCATATTCACACCTAATGCGTGCAGTGTGCACCTTCTAGGGGATGGACATTCTTGAATCTCTCACTCGGGTGGGGCAAAGGCAATATATGTAACCTAAACATTTGTACCCCTGTAATATGCTGAAATAAAAAATAAATAAAATAAAAGTATATCACCAGGCAGCACCAGAACTGTGAAGAGAAAACTTTAGGTCCTGTTTTGCATTTCTTCCTGAATTGCAGTAAATTTGGAAAATAAAACAATTAAGCTTAATTATGCTCTTAACAGGAAGTAAGCAATAGGAAATGAGAATAGTGTCTTTGAAAATAAATTAATTATGGAATTAAATGAAATTCTATAATTCTAGTTTAATATTTAGTGAATAAATTTTCAGACCTATTCGATAGATATTTCTCTTTCTAACTGCTATTCCCTTCTTACTCCACTTATCCCACTCTACCTTGGTAAAGAAAAATAATAATTTCTATCCCCACATAAGGTAGAGTATGAGTGAGTGCCAATGCCATTAGGACATATTTCATAGGACTGAAATGGAGCTCAGAGTAGGAAACTTTTATCTTGATAACTTGAAAACATAGGACAGATACCAGAATCATGCACCAAAAATTAAAATCCAGCAGCAATCACAAAATTATGAAGTCAAATGAAATAGTAAGGTAACTAGGAAGGTCATCAAGAAAGCCCATGGGTGATTTGAAAAACCAGAAAAATTAATGATACAAGTAATGGAGTGAACAAAAGGAAATTTCCCCAGAATGACATAAGGATGCCTCCAGGAAATAATCCCAAACCAGGTAAGAGTTTTGTAGGTCAGGAACACCTGATATATGCCAAGAAGAACCGAAAGAGCACACATTCCTTTCTACCAGAAGATATGAACAATATATGCCAGAAATGAAGCCATATCTTTTTAAATTTCAGTACCCATGTTGTAGCTGAAATCTACCCATTCTGTCATCATGGTCCCTATATGCAAATTTCTTCTTGTAGCAAATAGAAACCTACGAGTGATATGCGCACCATCTGAGGGATGGTCATGCTGGAGACTCAGACTTGTGGGAGGAGGGGGGGATGGGCATTTATTGAAACCTTAAAATCTGTACCCCCATAATATGCCGAAAATAAAAAAAAAAAAGTTACAAAGAGAAAAAAAAAAAAAAAAGAAACCTACCTGAAGAGAAAAATTTGGAGAACCAGCATTTTCTTTCTGATATAGAAGAAAAGATAGGCTTTTGAGAAAGTTAAAGACAAATTTTGAAGATGGTCTAATTACAAATGAATTATACTACTTTTCATGTTTAAACCCACTTTTAAGCTCTTGAATGTAAGCATATAATTTTATATTTCATACCCAGAATCAATATTTTATGTTACCTAAAAAAAGTACTGAGTTAAGGAAATCAATTTTTGTTTATGCCTTTGAATGAATAAAGCTTTAATTTTAAGATAACAGATATAGAAAAACATTTCCAACAGACATTTATTTCAAGGTAGTCCAATATGTCATTAACTCTTGCACTTTAAATCTTCAATTCTGTAGACAGCTTTCTCCCTGGGATTTTGAATTCTTTGTAATAAGGTAATAAATACTGGACCAGATTCCATGACCCTATCTCCAATTTCTCTTTCCTTAATCTGGCCAGCCTTCCTTCCAGAAACAGATTTTTATATACTTACGTGGTCGGCATATCCTCTTCTGTATACTTTCTCTGAAGTTTCCCAAATACTTTTTTCATACCAGCAGGTTTCTGAGAAAGAAAAAACAAAACACAAAGAAGGAAGGAAGGAAGGAAGGAAGGAAGGAAGGAAGGAAGGAAGGAAGGAAGGAAGGAAGGAAGGAAGGAAGGAAGGAAGGAAGGAAGGGAGGGAGGGAGGGAGGGAGGGAGGGAGGGAGGGAGGGAGGGAGGGAGGGAGGGAGGGAGGGAGGAAGGAAGGAAGGAAGGAAGGAAGGAAGGAAGGAAGGAAGGAAGGAAGGAAGGAAGGAAAGGAGGGAGGAGAAAGAAAGAGAGAGAGAGAGGGGAAAGAAAGAAAGAAAGAAAGAAAGAAAGAAAGAAAGAAAGAAAGAAAGAAAGAAAGAAAGAAAGAAAGAAAGAAAGAAAGAAAGAAAGAAAGAAAGAAAGAAAGAAAGAAAGAAAGAAAGAAAGAAAGGGAGAATGGGAGGGAGGGAAGGAAAGAAGGATAGTTGTGTAATTCTAGGTAACTTGTTCTCATTTAAAAAGGATATGTAGAAATCACTTATATTTAGAAGGCATACAGTATGTAGTTAGAAATGTGGGTTCTAAACGTAACAATCTTGAATCTCACCTCTACCACCTACTAGCTGGGTTACCACTGATAAGTCATTCAGGGACTTCATGCCAAAATTACCTTGTTTTAAACTTATAGGTAATAGTAATTACCTAAAAGTTTAGAATTTAGAATAAATTTAGAATTTCCACGAGAGTCAAAGAAGACAATGAATGTAACAGTAATAGCAGAGTATTGGCTCTGAGTAAGCATTGAGTAAATGTTAGTAATGTTTATTACTAGGCTTCATACTTTGGTAATATGGAAGTAAATGTGTCATTCTACATTTTTGACTTCCTTTACATTAACCCAAATATCACTTTACTGTTCACAGGAATGGAGGTTCATGAAGTTGTTTAGACCAGAAAAATCATAATAAAAAAATAGGTACTTTTTTTTCCATGAGACAGGGTTCAATAAATCATAATTTTTTAATAGTGCTATACCAAAGAATCCATGAATAAAATAATTCAAGGAAACATTTTTGGAAAGTTCTATTGTTTAATGAACTGAGAATTTTTGAAAGCATTTTAAAACTTCTTATAAATGAAGAACTAGCTGGATTGATCCTTTTTACTTTTTAATTAAGTGATTAATTTTTAATACATACATATTTAAACTTTAATATTATTGTTTTCAGTAGTTTTTTACTTTATTCTGTTAATTTTATCTCAATAATAAATTAATTTTTCTTCCAATAATTTAATGTATTTTTGTTTTCTTTCGTGCTAGATCTTAGGCTGTGTAAAAAAGGAAAACAAGATGAGAGCACTCCAATGCTTCTCAGAAAGGACTAGATGAAATTGGAAAGTGTTGTGGGAGCGACTGAGAAGAGGATGGCTTTGCTTACCCCCACGTATCTTTCATTTGGCGACTCTGCACAAGGTTAGGGCCTAATTTTATATATAATTTAACGTTACCATATCCACATTTATAATTAGATTTAAGACTGAAGTTTACATTTTATGTAGAGGTATACTGTTATTCTTCACTTTGGCAGGTCAGCTAAGTCTAGTAACTTGGCAGACTTAATGGGTGAGAGTTTATTTCAGGTAATGAGCAAGATCAGTACAAATGCTGAAAGAGAGACTCAAAGTGAACAGTAGAAAACAGTAGTCTTTTATAGTCTAAGAAATATAGGAACAGGCTAAGCATGTGTGATTTCTATTCAAGGAAATAGTTCATGGTGATAATTGTAGGTATAATCATTTTAAGCCTGGACTTTGATTTATAAATTCAATGTGTTTTTTTTTTTTAACAGCCATGGAAGCTGACAGAGAATGTGAATATTGGACATAAAAAAAAAAAAAAGTTACTTTTGTCCATTTGTGATTTTAATGATGTGGGCCTTAAAGGCCTGGTCTAGTCTTGGCCCGTGCATGGTAAGATGCATCCTTATTCAAAAAACATGTGTGCATATACTTAATGTTAGTGTGAGATCTGTCAGCCACTCCTCAAGCACCCTGGCAACTAAAATAATATGACAGAAGGTAAATCTCTTAAATCATGTTTAAAATATTCTTCCACAAAAAAAGGTTTTCATACCATTTGTATAATACCAATCACTCAAAATGCCATTATTTTATAAATTAACTCTCTTCTCTGCAAGACTTAAGTTACTTGAAGACACAGCTATCTCTTGCAAACTTCTTACAAACTTCTTACAAAATTTTTATTATACATAGTGATTTTCTCAGGACCAGATATACAAGAAAATAATCTGTGAAAATATTTGGGAGAATGAAACACACAATAAAATAATTAATGTAGACACATTCTCAAATAGCAGCTGCCTGGCTTAGTAAATTAAAGAGACTTGAAAACTGGAAAGGCCTTAGGGACACTTGAATAAATTTTTTATTTCACAGATGAGGAACCAGAAACCTGCAAAGTGTAAGATTTGTCTAAGACCAGCACAGAATATACCCATTCTAGCTTTCTGACCCCAATTACAGCAATCTTGGTCCATGGAAAGTCAAATTGCTCCAGGGAGTTATTGTTCTATTGACTATCTTACTTTTAATCCATAAAAGAGAAAACCTGTGAGATACTTCTAAATTAATTCATGGCTGACAGCCAAAGGTTCAGTTCTGCAGAAGCATATGGGATGTAAAAAATCTGCATGAATAAAAAGGCAACTTTGTGGCTCTGCTAAACGTATATTCACCTTTAGTGCACAAAGTCATAAAATGTGCAAAAAGACAAAAAATGCTACTGTGTGAGTGTCAGTGTGTGTGTTTAAGACAAAAAGAAGGAGCAGATTTTCTTCTTTTTTTTTAAATTTCAGAATGTTAAGGGGGTACAAATGTTTTGGTTACAAGGATTGCTTTTGTATTTCTTGAGGGGAAATTATGTTTGCCCATCACCCAGATAGTGTATATTGTACCTGTTGGTATGATTTCACCCATCTCCTCCTCCTGACTCAAGACTGCATTATTTCCATTGAGTTCTACTTCTATTTGTGCATGAGTGCTGATTAGTTAGTTCCAATTTAATAGTGAGATATATGTAGTGTTTGTTGTTCCATTCTTGCAATACTTCACTTAGCAGGATGGTCTCCAATTCCATCCAGATTGTTGCAAAAGGTATTAATTCATATTTTATGGCTGAGTAGTACTCCATGGTGTATATATACATTTTATGAATCCACTCATTTATAGATGGTCACTTTGAGTTGATTCCACATCTTTGCAATTGTGAATTTTGCTGTAATAAACATTTGAGTGTAAGTGTCTTTTTGATGAAAAGTTTTCTTTTCCTTTGGGTAAATACCCAATAGTGGGATTACTGGATAGAATGGTAGGTCTATTTTTAGGTCTTCGAGGAATCTCCATACTATTTTCCATAGAGATTGTATTAGTTTGCAGTCCCACCAGCATCAAATAAGTGTTCCTATCTCTCCATACCCCCACCAACATTCATTGTTTTGGGACTTTTTGATAAAGGCCATTCTCACTGGAGTTAAGTGATATCTCACTGTGGTTTTGATTTGCATCTCCCTGATGATTAGAGACATCGAGCATTTTTTCTCATGTTTTTTGGTCATTAGTCTATCTTCTTTGGAAAGTCTTCTGTTTATGTCTTTTGCCCAACCCACAGCCAACATCATACTCAATGGGAAAAGTTGAAAGCATTCCCACTCAGAATTGGAACAAGACTAGGATGTCCACTTGTCACCACTTCTATTCAACATAGTTCTGGAAGTCTTAGCCAGAGCAATCAGGCAAGAGAAGAAAAGTAAGAGTATCCAAGTGGGGAAAGATGAGGTCAAACTGTTACTCTTTGCTGATGATATGATCTTATTTCTAGAAAACCTCAAAGATTCTGTCAAGAGACTCCTAGAATTGATAAACGAATTCAGCAAAGTCTAAGGCTGCAAAATCAATGTACACAAATTGGTAACCTTCCTACACACCAACAGTCAAGCTGAGAATCAAATCAAAGACTCAAAACCTTTCACAATAACTACAAAAAAACACCTAAGAATATATTTAACCAAGGAGGTGAAAGATCTCTACAAAAAGAACTACAAATCACTAAGGAAGGAAATTGCAGATGATATAAACATATGAAAAACATCTCATGATCATGGATCAGCAGAATCAACATTGATAAAATGTCCATACTACCCAAAGTGATTTACAGATTCAATGCAATCCCCATCAAAATACCAACATCATTTTTCACAGATCTAGGAAAATAATTCTATACTTCATTTGGAACCAGAAAAAGCCCAAATAGCCAAAACAAATGTCAACAAAAGGAAAAAAATCTGTAGGCATCATCTTATAAGACTTAAACTATTCTACAAGGCTACAGTAACCAAAACAGCATCTTACT
Source organism: Microcebus murinus (assembly GCF_040939455.1). Lineage (NCBI taxonomy): Eukaryota > Metazoa > Chordata > Mammalia > Primates > Cheirogaleidae > Microcebus > Microcebus murinus. The sequence continues at coordinate 73,080,783 of NC_134104.1, read as the reverse complement.
GGCACAAAAATAGAGACACAGACCAATGGAACAGAACAGAGAACCCCGATATAAAAATCATCCGCATATTGCCATCTGATCTTTGACAAAGTAGATAGCAATATACACTGGGGAAAAGAATCCCAATTCAAAAAATGGTGTTGGGAAAATTGGATAGCCCCATGGAAAGAGCAAGATTTTGATAAGAAAATATTCTCAAGGAAATTATATTAATTATAAAATCTAAAATCTAAAAATAAATATAATATTTAGTTACCAATGTTGGCTTTAAAAATTAAAAGGAAAAATCTTCCCTAAGTTTGACTATTTGTTATGATTAAAACTTACTGCTATTCCAGCTAAGATTGACACTTGTTAGCACCTTAACATATTGTACTTTCTTTATCAATAAAGAGAAATAATCAGGCATCTGGCTTCTGCACCAAACAGAATCTCATGACTAATCTCTATATACCTCAATTTCACTATTTCAAAATGAATATAATAAAAGAACTTGCCTCATAGGATTATTGTGATGATTAAATAAACTGGTATATGTAAAACACCTTAGAGCAATGTGTGGTTCATACTAAGTGCTCACTGAATTTTATATGTATATATATATGTATATATATATACATATATATATGCACACACACATTCCCCAACTCCCAGACATTGAGTTATGAATTCCTCAATATGCCTCCTAATCTAAACTTGAAAGAGAAGGAAATTTAAAGTTTAAAGAAACTACCAAATCACTTGTAAGTCATTTCCTGCTTCTTTCCTCAATTTGAGTTTATTATTAAAACTGACAGAAAAAACAAAGCTTAAAAACTGTTGCTTGATAAAGTAATAAATTAAAAAGTAAAATGCTCATAATTCTAGAGGCATTTGCATGTGGTTTGAGTAAACCACTGTAAGTTGATACATGGAGGCAATAATCAGAGAAAATGAATGAAATCTGATAAAGAATATGGCTAATAAGGACTTACATTCATACCTACTCTAGTCTATCTCCACTTAAAATGAAAATATTTATAATTCTGCAAGCAAATATAGTATAATAAGAGAACTAATTCTGAAGCAAGAAAGATGAGCGATCAAATCACATATTACATATATGTTTCATTTAAGCAGTTTATTTGTTTATATAACAGGATATAAATTGGCTATATGGCAAAGATGAGCATTATCAAATAAAATTTTCTTTTGATTTGCCCAATATATCTGATGAGCATACTAGAATATGTGATTTATAATTGAATAATTTTATGTGGTAGTAACTTTGAATAAGGCATGATAGAGTATTTTAAAAAGCCACTCTTTATCAATTTGAAGTATGTGTCTAATTTTTATTTTTGTTTATATAATCACAAAGCATAGAAGGACCTTGTTAGTTCCCTAATCTCACCTCCTACTAGATGCGACAATCTTTTTTTCAGCATCCCCAACAGATTCATTTTTGCACAAATATCTTTAGCTGTAGAGGCTCACTCTTCAAGAAAAATAATTTCATTGTCAAGAAGTATTAAATAAAAATATAATTGGTAAGTAGTCTTTTTGTTCCTATTGAATTCAAATTTATATTTTTGTAATTTATAAGCCAAGATCATTATTAGAACTCTAATTTTTTTCTTCAAACTAAACATACCCACATTCCTGAATGAATGGTCCTTAGATTAACTGGATGCCAGTTTCTACCCTATGCTGGGTCCCCATTCTGGGACACTCTAGTTTGTATCTCTTTCTTATGATCTAATCTAATCAATATAGAGGAGAGCAGGGTTATTACCTCCATTTTTTGGATACCATGTCTGGGTTTAAAAGATTCATTAATATTTTAGACATCCATATAATATTAATAGTTGATTTGCACTGGGTACATAAGCTTTCCCAAATGCTTAGAGAATGTAATAATCTTGTTAGTAGAAATATGTTTACTTAGTTAGCATGGCATATTGGACAAATTTTTATTTTGTGATGCCTGAGGATCCTTCCTACTATTATCCTAGGAATGCGTTTAGGGGATGTGTAATTCACAGAGAAGCTACTCCTCCACAACAATGAAAGCTCATGGCCTAAAGAGCTGCTCACCAGAAATGCCAAGGAAACCCAGAGCTGTTGAGTTGATTTTTCTGTATCATTGCTGTAGTAAGGTGGAAAGGGGTGTTAAGAAAGGTTCAGAGAAAAGGTTTTGTAGTAGGTTTTCATATACACAAATCCCAGCTTTAGCATTTATTCCTCCATGACTTTTAATGCACTCCAGACCTAGTTTTCCCATGATTTAATTTTGGACATCTTATAAAATGATTTCTAGGATTAGAGGGATTGACAATATAGTGTAGTTGTTTAAAATGTAAGTTTTAAGGTAAAAAACATTTTATTGAAATCCTATTTTTACCACCAACTAGTTTAACTTTAGCATAGCTTCGAATTCTTTCTCCTGTAAAATAAGGATAATAATAATAATTTCTCCTTCACTGTATAGAAATGAGAATTTAATAGTATAATGCTGTCATATGGTAAGTTCTCAATAAAGTCTGCTGATTTTTATAATCACTGTAAAAAACATAGTGCAGTGCTGTCTCATACTAGATAATAAATTGCTGTTCATATTACACAGTGTCCACCCCTATAATTTCCCTTAACTTTAACTTAAGACAGTAGTCCCTAACTCAACATGAGGGAAATCCCATAAAAATCATGCAAACAAGAGCTCAAAGAGAAGTGCTGAATTCTTCACAGAATAATGTGGAAGCCTTCCCGGAGTTATTTGCATTGCAATTTTGCCTTCTAGTGAAAATACAGGCTTCTAGAGAGCAGGGTAACTGTTTCTATGCAACCAGCAAAATTCCTTACACATCAAATGGAAAAGGTAAATATTTTAAAATTTTAGTTTCTTTACCTGTATGATGGCATTAATAATAGGCATTCCATTATTTAATAGAATTGCTGTAACAGCAAGAGAACAGTTACTATAGCAGCGATAAATATTATACAAATATATATAAATTTTGATGTGCTATGTGCTAGTAGGTTATTATATAACTAAATATATAATAACTAGCTATCATATTAGTGCCTCATTGTAGGTAACCAATTTTCTTTGGGATAACTCTTCTGTCTACATCCATTACATCATTCAATGTTTAGGCACAGAATGTGTGTGTGTGTAAGTGTATGTCTATGTGATAAAATTGGGGATATACCGCAAATTGTCTAGTGCAACTTCCAGTGTCCCCAAAATTTCAATGTCCTTAAACTTAAAGGCAGTGATGAGCTGCTGTTAGAATTTAACCAGTAGAATTCTGAAGTAAATGTAACTAGTGGGGATGATCTTAATGGGGGAAGTGTGTATCAGATGGCAAGGGCATTTCATCAGGGTCAGCTAACAAGGTGGCAGTGAAAATAGTTCTTGAAATAAAGCCAACAAGACTAATGGCAGCTCTACCCCTATAAGAATAAAAGTTAAAGATAACATGCTTTGGCTCAAAGGTAATCTGTAAACCTCCAGTCTATTGAAAACGCCCCCACCAGAGCAAGTGTGTAAGCCCAATGTGCCTATACATGGAAGACATCAAAAATCAGTACAAAGTCAAAGTAACATGAGAAGTCCTGTAGTGGTCCAGAGGTGGAAATCAGTCTCCTTACATAGGATATCAGTATGAAATAGAAATACAGCCTTCAGGACAAATACAGAGGAAAACATGAGAATGTTTATGAATACAGTTCTCAAACCTCTGAATTCCGTCATTAGAATGATGAAAATGCAGTCAAAAAGGTAGAACTTAGCCAAGAGACATAATTTACATCTTATACCATGAATGCTTTCAAATCTGTTTTCACATTTACAAATTGAGATGATAGTAAAAATACCACTGTCAGAAAAAAATGGAAATGAGTTATCAAAATATTTCTATACTACAAAATAGGAAAAAATATTAGGAAGGAGACTTGCATTTCTACTTAGTGTATAGAAAGCCACAAGACAATATCACTTCCCAAAATTCATGCAAAATTGTATTTTCTTTGAACCCGTTAGAGAAGTCACCAGACAACCAGGGGAACTATTAAATAAATTTAAAATAGTTACAAATCCTTGTGAGGGAAGAGAAGGCACACAAATTGTTTCACCTTTGGCAGAGCATTTGAGGAAGAATTTTATGATGGTGATGTAAACATCATAAAAGTGGTTAACATAAGAAAAGTTGAAACTTTAACAAATTTTAAAGTAAATGTGTAGTCTGCATGAGAATTTAGAATTTCTGAAAGCCTCAAACATAAGTGAAATTCATACTTGTTTTCTAGGCCTATAATATGCTGAAAGTATACACACACAGACACACAGTATCAGAGATTAGATTCAGGGTAGGAAACAGTAGATGCATTTGAAGCTAGGTCAGTAGAAACTAAGCTGAAATACAGACAGGAAAAGACTATAACAAAAATCAGACCTTCCAAGAGGTGTGGGATAATATCCTAATACACATGTAATTGGAGTAACAGAAAGGGGAAAGAGAGAGAATGGGGGAAAAAATTTGAAGAGGCAATGGCCAATTTCCCCAAAATTAATGAAAGAAAACAACCAAGAAACTCAGAGAACCACAAGCAGGATAAATATAAAGAAAAGTACAACTAAGCACATCATAGACAAACAGATGATAGTTGAATTCTCATCAGACACTATGCAATTCAAAAGAAAATAGAATATTTACTTTGAAACATTAAAAGAACAAAAAGTGTTACCTCTGAATTCTATAATGAGGAAAAATTACATTTGAAAATAAAGATGAATTAAACATTTGTTTAGAGAATACACTATAAGAAATTTTAAAAGAAGTTCTTCATCCAAAAGAAAAATGGTATTACTTGGAAATGTGAATCTAAATACACACAACAAACAGCATCAGCAATGGTAAATGTAGGTAAATATGAAAATTTTAGAAAAATTTTTTGTATTACTAAAATGATTAACTGTGTAAAATAAAAATATATAAAGAATTGTGGTGTTATGACAAGTAAAATTAAAGTATATAATAATAATATTATAGATGAGAGAGAGAAAAATAGATGTAAACCAATGAAAGATTTTTATATTACAGGTGAAATGGAAAAATATTATTTGTAGAAAGATTATGGCAATAGAATGATACATATGGTAAACCTGAAACCTAGCAACAACTTAAAAAATAAAACAGAGGTATAAGTAATACTCTAAAATAAAGCAGAATGAGGGAAAACAGAAAACAAAGGTTAGGACCAAAAGAAAAACTTTCATGATGGTAGTTTTGAATCTACATATATCAATAATTGCATTAAATACATATAGTCAAAACACACCAATTAAAATTAAGAGATTATCAGATTGGGAAAAAGAAAGCTTAAACCAGTTCTGTGCTCTCTACAGGAACTCATTTTTGAATAACAGCATATATCAACTAAAAGTAAAAAGATAGAGGAAAAAGATATACCATGCCAACAATAATCCAAAGAAAGCTATAGTGAAGAGAATAATATCAAAGTAAACATCAAAGCAATAACTTTTATTAGGGATAAAAAGATAAGTTACATAATGATAAAGGGATATGCACCTAACAAAGAGCTTAAAATTCATAAATCAAAAGCTGATAAAACTGAAAACAGAAATAGGAAATGTATAGTTATACTTGGAGACATCAGCAATCTTTCCTCAGTAATTGGGAAAACAAAATAGATAAAAATTAAAATACTGGTTTGAACATTATCAGCCAACTTATTAATAGTTGAGATTTACAGAATGGTCCGTCCACTCAATAATGGACATTGTTTTTAAAGCCCACGTGAAACTACACCAATATATGATATATTGTCAGGCATAAAACAAATATTGACAAATTTTAAAGAATTAAAATAATACAAGGTATGTTTACTGACAAGAAAACGATTAAACTAGAAATCGATAACAAAGTGGAAAATTACCAAATATTTGGAAATTAAATGGTATATGTCTAAATAACCCATAGTAAAACTTTTATTTCAGCATATTACAGGGGCACAAATATTTAGGTTACATATATTGCCTTTTCCCCGCCCAAGTCAGAGCTTCAAGAGTGTCCATCCCCCAGACAGTGCCCATTGCACCCATTAGGTGTGAATATAGCCATCTCCTTCTCCTCCCTCCCATCTGTGATATCTCCAGTGAGAATGGCCTTTATCAAAAAGTCCCAAAACAATAAACGTTGGAGTGGATGTGGAGAGATAGGAACACTCATACATTGCTGGTGGGTCTGCAAACTAGTACAACCATAGTAAAACTTTTCATTAGAAAATATTTCAAATTAAACAAAAAATGAAAACAGAGCACATTAAAATATATAGGATATAGTTAGAGTGATGCTTAGGAGAAAATTTCTAGCACTAAATGCCTATTTTATAAGAGAAGAAATATCTATAATCAATAATTTAAGAATCTACTTTAAGAAAATAGAAATATATGAGCAAATTAAACACAAATGAGGTAAAAGGCAGGGAACAATACAAAGTAGAAATCAAATAAAATGATGAAAATAGTAGAGAAAATTAATGAAACCAAATGCTGATTCTTTAAATAAATAGAATTGATAAAATTCTAGACTGAATAATCAAGAAAGAAAGATTAAAGAATACTGTATGTACAACTATTAAGTACCCATAATAAACTTTTTTGAAATATTGGAATGAAGGATGAAGTATGGACTTCAGTACAGATCCTACAGAAATCAAAAGGAAAAAAGAAATTAACATAAATAGAATAATTAATGAACTGGACATATTTAAAAGATTCAAGTCATGAGAGTGCATTCAGGAAAAATAACTAAAATGATTAGCCTATATCTGTTAAAGAATTTGAAGTTTTAGTTAAAAACCTGTCTACAAAGACAACTAATGGGTCAAATGGCTTCACTAGTGAATTCTCTAAATACTTAAGAAATAATACAAACTACACTAACTCTTTCCCAAAATAGGTGAAGCTGTAATTTTTGTCAATCATTTTAAGAGATAAGCATAATCCTGTACCAAACCTGAAAAATATATTTATAAGAAATAAAAAGCATAATGTCACTTATGAATAAAGATCCTTTTAATACATTAGCACTTCAAATTCAATAAATAAAAAGTTCAATAAAGAAAAGTGATAATATATCATGATCAGGTAGAGTTCATTTCAAGAAGGCAAAGTTATAATTCACTACATCAATAGACTAAAAATAAAATCATCTCAATAATTGAAGAAAAATGGAATAAATGACAAAATCTAATCTTCATTTATGTCTTCCCCCAAAAAGAAACTTTTGAGAAACTAATAATAGGAGGAAACTTCTCAACCTGATAAAAGGCATCTGTAAAAATCCTGCTGTTATTAATTAATTGGGGAATTTCCTCCATCACCACAACCGGCCTACCCACATTCTAGAGCAAGGTAAGGATGTTCACTCTTTCCACTTCTATTCCATATTTCACTGGAGGAATTCTCGGGGCAATAAATAAAAAAGGAAACAAGAGATATACAGATTGAAAAGTAAGATATAAAAGTTTTTTCTCTCAAACAAGATGATTTTATACACATGGAAAATTCTATATATTCTACAAAAACTTACTAGAACAAAAAAATAAGTGTACCAAGATCATAGGATGCAATAATCAATGGTACTTTTACATACTAGGAATGTCCACTTGGAAATTGAAATTTTAAAAGTTATCATTTACAATAGCATCAAAAACATGAAAGAATTAGAGACAAATTTAACAAAATATGTGCAATACCTGTATGCTAAAAATAAAAACTTTGTTGAGAGAAATCAAATATCTAAATGAAAGTGCAATATACTATGTTTATAAATTAGAAGACTCAATAGTGGTAAAATGTTAATTCTCAGATTTATCTATAGGTTCATTGAAATAACAATCATAATCCCAGCAGACTCTTTTTTTACACATTGATAATCTGATCCTAAATTTACCTATTTATTTATTTTTAGAAACAGAGTTTCTCTCAGTTGTCCAGGCTGGAGTGCAGGGAGGAGATCATAACTCATTGTAACCTCAAACTCCTACCTGGACCTCTCAAGGTGCTGAGATTACAGGAGTGAGCCACTGTGCCTGGCCTGATGCTAAAATTTATATGGAAATGCAAATGACTTAGAATAGCCAAAAGAATTTTGAAAAACTTTTAAAATAAAATATAAAAGTTTTGCAAACTTGAGTGAGGGAATAATTTACATACACAAAATTATGTGTGGGGTAGAGGATTGACTACAAAGGGGCATGAGGAAAATTTGGGGGAAAATAAAAATGTTCTGTATTTTGATTATAGTGGAAGTTATATACTGTCTATATTAGTCAAAACTCATCAAACTATATACTCTAAAAGGCTGAATTTTGTGTATGTAAATTATACCTCAACTTTGTTTGTTAGTTTATTTTCAGTCCCCATAAGGACCATCAAAATTGCCAATTCTGACTATATTGCAGGTCATCATGGCAGTGTATTGGGAAAAGTTTTCAATTAGCAATAATTGTGCCTCAGATAAACCTCATTGGCCATGATACTGTCATTGAGCAAATCTAGGGAATGATTTCTTAGGGCACAAAATGCACGATCTATTATAAAAAAGGTTAATTGGATTTCATCAAATTTAAAAATGCCTGCTCTGTGAAAGAAACTTTTATGAAAATGGAAAGAAAAAGCAAGCTATAGAGTAAAAAAAAAAAGTTTGAAAAATACAAATCTTATAAAAACTTTATATCCAGAATATATAAAGAACTCTCTCAACTGAAATTTTTTTAAAAGATTAGAACGAGCAGTTTACCCAAGAAGATACACAAGTGCATGAAAAGATTCTCAAGAGCATTAGTCATTAGGGAAATACAAGTTAAAATATAGTGATATGTTTTATCACTGTACATTTATTAGAATGCCTAAATTATTTTAAAGGCAACGTCACGTGCTAGCAAGGATGCTGAGCAAATAGAACTCTCATATATTTCTGGTGAGAATGCAAAATGGTAGAGCCATTTTGAGATTATATTGGCTATTTCCTATTAAGTTAAAAATACAGTTACCACATGACATAGGAGTACCATGTCTATGTAAGTATCCAGGTGAAATGAAAACATACATCCACTCAAAGAATTCTACATTAATGTATGTGAAAGCTTTATTCCCAATTGTCGAAAACTGGAACTGGAAATGACCCAAATTTTCACCAACTGGTGAATGAATAAGCAAATTGTAGTACATTCATCCAATAAAATATTTATCATTTTTAAAATTGCTAATACATTTTAAAACATGAATACATTTCAAAAATAATATTCTAAGTGAAAAAAGACAGACACTAAAGACTACATACCATATGGCTTATTCCTACAACCTCTAAGAAAGGCAAAATTATAAGGACATGAATCAGATCAGTGGTTGCCAGGACCTAGGGGTGGGGTAGAGGATTGACTACAAAGGGGCATGAGGAAAATTTGGGGGAAAATAAAAATGTTCTGTATTTTGATTATAGTGGAAGTTATATACTGTCTATATTAGTCAAAACTCATCAAACTATATACTCTAAAAGGCTGAATTTTGTGTATGTAAATTATACCTCAATATACCTGATTTTTAAAAAAAAGTAGGAAGTATTAGATAATGTGAATAACAGTGGCATTTGCAGTCATGTTAATCTTTACAAAGGATCCAAGTTGTATGCCTCTAAGCACTGTTTTGAGGTTAAGAAATGTACTGGGTTTCTTTAATCTCCCCTTTCTCAATCCCTTTTCCAGTTGGATTTCAGCAAAGAGGAAACACCACAGGAGAATGTAACAAGAAAGTTGGTACTCATTTCAAGGGTACTTTCCCTTGTAGATTGCTTTTTTAATTTTCCATTCTATTCTATCCTATTTTTTTATTTTAGCATATTATAGGGGTACAAGTGTTAAGGTTACATATATTGCCCATGCCCCCCGCCCCCTCGAGTAAGAGCTTTAAGCATGTCTTGACTGGCTGTGTCCCTTGATGAAAGACCACACTTTTGCCAGACAACTGTTTCCACCGAAATCCCTCTGTTTTGGGGTTTCTATAACCAACCCTGACCCTTCAGGACTAGGGTTCACTATACTGAACTATCCCTTCTGCTTCCTGAACACTATGTCCATACCACTTCCTCTCAAATTACTCAATTTGTATGTGCCATCTCTTTCATGCCAGATCCTGACTGGTACAGAGAGTAAGATTCAATCCCTGGTTCCATAATTTCTAAGCTAAGAAAACTTGTATATCCACTTAACTGATTTGAGCTTTAGTTCTTTCATTCATTATATCTGAATAATTATACCTCCTTGGCAAGGTTGTTATGAGAATTAAATAATGATGTGCTAGCAGAAAAAGTTTTCATTAATATTTTTCCCTTTCTCATAAGTATCTCCCCATCCGTCACTGGACATTTATTCTTTTTATCTTTTTATTTCTTGATATGTTCCCATTTATCGTTTCTCTTTTAAGGTAACAGAATTTTTTCTATCATGTATAAATGCATAATAAATCACCTAGGGGTATATAATGTACAGAAGACTGTATAAATGGCTTAAATGTACCATGGTTATGTTCCTGGAATAAACTGTTGCTATTTCTACTGCTGCAGAACAGTTAAGTCAAACTTTTGAATTAGGTCAACAAAATCCACAAATAGGGTGGAATCTTTGGACTGTCTAAGCAGGGACAGATCTGGAATAAATCAGCCACAGATATCACTTGTCAGCATGCTAAGAGAGGCGTTTCAAATAAGGATGGAAGGTACGTCAAGAATATTGGCTTCTGGTAGCATTATGATGCATCCATTATATCTTGAGAGTTTTCCATCATGTGGATTCAAGCTAGCATAATTGTTTCATGGCAGTAATGTCTAAACAAGGGTCTACAATTAAGTTGTATTTTTATCTTGACTTGTGAACTGCCGCTGCCAACTACTCAAATTTCAAGCTTGTTGAGACATATGTTATCCCTGGAAACCCTTCGTAAAAATGAAGCATTTTACTGTCCCACCAATTCAGTGCACTCTGGTCAGTTCCCCCATCTAGATCCAAATTAACCATGTAATAGTTCCTATAGTGAACAGTATTTTAAATGGCTTTTTAAGCAAAACCAAAAAGAACAAATTTATTTCTATTTGTGCAAAAACATAATCTGGTTTGGATTCTTTTTTCTAGCTTTTTAAATAGTGAGACAGAGTGCATTCATGGAGAAAGAACTGGATATGAAATTAAGAAGATCTGTATTTGAAATCTGGCTCTGCTACCACTTCCTAGCTGTGTGATCTCACAAAGTCACTTAATTTATCTGAACCTCAGTCTCTTTATCTGCCAAATGGGGATCTACTGGTGAATCAAATGAACCAATGATGATCTAATAACATTAGTACCTTTAGATGTTAATAATTTGTTTTTTAATAATTTGTGTATGTAAAGATGCAACTGTCATTGGTAGGGGAGGGGAATGAAGGATTCTCTCAGACAGGGGCAGGAATATTTTGGTTGAAAGGAAATCAAAATACTAGAGAACAAGAGCAACATAAGAATGATTACAACGTCTGCATTTATAGCCCACATGTCACAGTTGAGTATTTATAGCTTTGTTAGTGACAGCCTTCCCATTATAGCAATGTTAATTACGAAGTAGCTGTCATTGTGTTTCACTGACACAGTGCTGTGCACCTGACTGAGGCTGAAACTACTCATTATTTGCATGGTCTATCATTGAATTGAAGGGTCCAAACAATACACAAATAAATCAGTTTGTGTCTGATTATACTTTCCCTGAAATTTCCTAGTGACTTTGTAACAAATCCTAGTGCATTTTATTTCCCAAATACGATTTGTAATAATCAGAGCTGGACAAAAACCTCAGGAAGAGGTGATTGGTCTGAAGCTGAAAACAATATTAATTGTATACTTAAATTTTCCAGAGTCTAAAATCCCATTACTACTTAAATACCATGATCAAAGCGATAGATAGAATACATATGGAGAGAGAGAAAAGAGGGAGGGAGAAAAAGAGGGAGAGAGAGGGAGAGAAAGATTGAAGAGAGGCTTGGGAAAATGTTCAGTGGAAAATCTGTAGAAATGATGTAAGAGAAAGCAAAGGCAGGGATTGGAGTTAGGGGTGTATAACTGAGACTATAAAAACTCGGAGAGAAAACTCACCATCAGGGCTGAGTTTGGGATAAACTGCACAGAGAGGAATCTAAAATTAGAATCTTCTGATTTTTCACAAGGTAAGTTATATGTAAAAACTGATAAAGATTTAGATTTTTTCTTTTAACTATTATTTTTACTTTCACAGACTTTTAAATTGTTTTGATTATATATTGATTTAGTTGAAATTGAGAAATTTTGTTAATACTTCCCTCTCTAAAATGAGTAGAAATTCAAAGATATTTTTGAATACAAACTTAAGGTGGAGCTAATTGTTTCCTCAGATATTTCATATATATTACATTGCTTTTTACTTTGTTTCCATTTCAAAACAAAGAAAGGGAAAGTTCAAAAGGGAACTTAAGGTAATGATGCTATATGTGTGTTAATAGTATTATTTTGCTTTCATCAAAGATGCTCAATATAAAGAAATTTTTTAATATATAAAAGTGGTCTAGTTTAAACAACCTGGGTAAATTGGAAAGTTTTTATTTTATTTCTATCAAAATTGGAGCTTAAGAAACATCTCTAAACTAATCAAATTTTATATTCCATATTCTTAAAATAAAAAATATCCTGTTTTTCTCTTATAAAAATCAAATTTGAAATATGACATTAATAACATAGTTGGAGTAGACTTAGATCATGTTTGTTCTTCAGAATTTGCAGTACTCTTGCTATTTGGTGATTGAATTGAGAATTTATCTGAAGCATGCATTTGAGTTCTGTTTGAGAACAAATTTAAAATTTTGTTTCAGATTTTGATCTATGGAAATATAAGTGTGTACTCAATAAATTCAGGTCTAATAATGCAAAATATTGTTCCTTTGAATTATAATAACAGACTGTATAGGTTCATAAATATAATTACTATTTGTTTCTGAGTTATCCTTCTAAAACTAAAATATTTATAACAGTGAATAATAGTGATTTTAATGTCCATGTAAGATATAGAATTGGTAATGTTATAACTAATGGTTTACCCAAAAACTTTAGGCATACTTTGTGTTTTCTCTTACTTTGGTACTACTCTTCAGCACTGTTACAGAACTTTTCTAAGGAGAGCTGTCTATCAATATGAGTTAAAGTCTCCTCTGTGTAAATGAATTTCACTATGGCTTCATTCAAGAAGCTATTTAAAGTATTTAAGGTTGGCAAGTACTTTCTCTCCTTTATTTTCTGGGGTTTTGAACTGATTCTGGGCAGTAGAGAAGCAGATATCTTTAGTTGACTGGGTATAGGAACACAAGGGCTATAATTTTAATTTCTTGTTCATATACTCTGAATGATTTGAACATTTGATTAATAAAATTAGATTAATTGAGCTTGTCTCAAAGCAAAAGAACTCAAAGTAAGAAATCCTAAAATTTCTAGCTCTGCCACTATCTACCTATGCAACTTCAGGCAAGCCTTAAGCACAAATTAGGGCCGATAATGTTGTATTATTATTCAAAGGGACAAAAGAAATAGAAGTGCCAAGGATGCTGAGTGTAAGAATGACGCGGGGAAGTCCCCATGTTGGTAAGGTTTCCCTATATTAGAGAATATGTACTCAGTACCACAGAATCTTAGGGCTAATCTTTAGCCCCGACCTAATTTAATGGCTTTGCAAATATTTCCTCTACTGTGATGCCTACCCACTTGACAACTCTTGCTTAGATTCAATGGTGCAGTCAGAGAAACACAAATTTTGGAGTCAGAAAATGAGACTTCTAATCCTGGTTCTGATTTCAACAGCTTTGTGACCCTGGACAAATCAGTCAGCCTCTCTGGGGCTTTATTCTCTCCTCAGTAAAACTGGAATCTGTGGGGATACAATGGGTGAGCTACAAGTTCCCTGAGCAGCACTCTAAATGGACCAACTCCATATATGCCTGAATATCTCTCTGATTGAGAGCATTTTTTAGCTAAGATTTCCCAGTCCTTTCTTCGAATAAGTCTCAGATTACCTCTCTGAAGCAGTGATGAGCATGATTTGCCAATTACTTGCCTAGTGCTTTCCTTGGCTTAAAATGGCTGTTGCCCAGCATTGCCTCTTCTCCTTATTGACACCCCATCAGCTCAGCCCTTCATACCAAGATCCTCCTCTCTCCAATACCAGTGCCTCTGCCTCCACCTTCTTCTGCTCCCTCTCCTCTATATCCCTGTCCTATCTCCTCTCCCTTGAGCAAGCTCATTCTCTCTGAGCCTCACTTTCTCCATCTACTGAGAGTGTTAAATTCCATAACTCTAATGATTGCTTTCTCTCTTTCTCAAATTCCATATTCCTGTGACGTATAAGGCTGTAAACGTAAAAACTTCACTCTGAAAATATTATATAAAATGATAATAAAAATTCATTTTAGGTAGCGTAATTGGAGCTTGAAGAATAATTAATTATGCCTTGAGTACAACTGAACTTTCTTCCCCTTGATTCCTTCCCAGGATGCTATTTTCTATAATTGTATGCTATTTTTATAGAAATATTGTGACTCAAAATAATGATAATGCATCAAATGTGAGAGTGCTACCTATAACTCTCTTTAGTAAAATCTCCTTCCCCTACTTAATATTATTTTCTTTATTACATTTTATTTCCTATCACTCTGCCATAATTCTAGATTTCTGAGGACTAATTTTGTTCCTTAAAATAAATGATTAAAAATAATATTTTTCATGAAAGTAAAAAGTACTAAAAATATTCTGAAAAGTTTGTCATATTTAGAAGGTACTATCAGGATAATGATAACTATGATATATTGAGTAACCAATTTGTGCCAGTCACTTTACCTGTGTTTTTCCTAATCCTCATAATTAGTCTACTGAGTAAGTCTTTACCCTATTTTCCTGACAAAGATGTTAAAACAGAAAAGCTAAATAACATGCCCGCCCATCAGGATTCAGATCCAGGTCTGCATAACTTAAGGACCAACCTCTTCCTACTAATTCATTTTATTATATTAGAAAGTGTACATAAAATATCAGGAGTTATTTAGGACACCACGGTTCTAAAGTAACTCAGCTTATTTCAGTTCATCAATTGAAAAAATAGAACCATAATGTTTTCTATATAGATGAAACAAACATGACTGTTGTGAGAATGGAGATAACTTAATTTCAAAATAATAAATCACTATGGAATCACTATGCTATTTTTAAAAAGGTTATTTATAAAGATTATACTCTTCAAGTATAATCTTTCTTCAAAAATGGAAGAATTCCAGAAAGAGTCTGCTTTTGCAGAAGGAAATCCCTGGGCGGGGCAAGTGGTTGAGGGATTTCCACCTCATCCAGGCTGTGAGCAACTGGAGGACAGAGAGACTGTCTGACTTACTTTTATATCCCAGTACCAGACATATGGTGTATGACTAATAAACACATCCTGTTGTTGATTATTATAAAATTTACATTTTTAACTCTTTGTTTATATGTTAGAGGTCCTTTTCCATTGATTATATTGGCTAGTTTGATGTAATTAAAGTGTAAGACTTTTATTAAATATTATATATAAATACAAATTGGGGTAAAGAGTGAAAAGGGTGGTGGATAGTTCACATTATCTTGAGGCTTAAATATGTTATATTTACCTCCATTTATCCAACTTTACTCTCTGAAAGCCTTTTTATGCCACATGAAAATTCTGTATGTATCAAACGGCCAACCATAATGTTTATGTGCAACTCTTTCACCTTTTTTCTATCCATAGTTTTAAAGGTTTTCTTTTTTACATTAGTGAACATTAGAATTAAACAACTAATTTCCTTAGCAGAATTGTCTACAATCATACACTAAAGTTCTTTTCTGTTTCTAAGTGACATAGTTTTATATCAAGAAATACTTAGTTTTTCAGAGATCTAAGTGCAGATTGTTTCATAAGGAGAAATCTTAAACTCTAGAGGGAAGATTATTGAAGAATATTGATTGATGCATGTCACTTTTTTCGTTTTTTAAATTTTTACTTATTCTGACTACATAATAGTTTTATATTTTTATAAGGTATATGTGATGTTTTCACACAGGCATATAATAAATCAGGGTAATTGGGGTATCCATCACTTTAGGCATTTAACATTTCTTTGTGTTAGGAACATTCCAATTCTACTCTTTTAGTTATTTCAAAGTATACTCTAACTTATTGTTCATTGTAGTCAATTGGTATGTTCTAACTGATGTGCGGGAGCTAAATATTAAAAACAATTGGACTCATGAAGACAGAGGTAGAATGATGGCTACCAGAGGCAAGGAGTAGGGGATAAAGTGGGGATGGTTACTGGATGCAAAAATACAGTTAGATAGATAGATAGTCACTTTTATAAGAATGAGGATCTATGATGTGAAATATGAATGGATATACAAGAATACCACTGTGAATTTTACCACATTGTACTATACGTATAAAAACTGGGACCAATCTCTTCTCTTCTCTAAGCATTGGTTTCCATATAAATAAAACAGGGATATTCCTGTTGACCTACAACATAAAGCTGTTTCATTCATTCATTCAGTGCATACTTTTGACTCAATAAAAGGTATTCTGTTGATTGCAGAGATGCAATGATGAACATGACATAATCCCTGCCCTCCATAAGTTTACAGCAACACCTAAGTACTTTGTTAAATGTGGAAATCTATTTTTGTTTTTGTTTTTTTAAATTAAGGGATCTTTCTTTAAAGTGGCATTGTAGATTTCTGACTTAATTTTTTTACAAGAAAGAAACCAGTGGTATGATTCAAATAGAAAAAAAATACAGAGATATGTAACAACAAAATTTTGAGATTTTGGAAGACAAAAGTGTCTAAAAAGTGTGAAAATGGTGCCAAATAGTATAAAATTAGTTGCCACGTATACTACTAAATTATCATTCTTCATGATTTGTAGCATTCAAGGAAAGTCATTTTAAAATGTAGGTGCCTGCTACATCAAGAACACCTCGTGCATAAAATATTTACATTGTAAGAAATTTGTTTTGGAGATGGAAAAATGTTTTACACTTAAACAAATAGTTTATACTTGAAAGAGTATGAAACTGGGAGTCTAAAAATGTAAGTTGTTGTTCTGGCTCTTCTTCTAACTGACTTTGTGACTTTGGAAAATCTACTATTGCATATTGAAGGCCAATACAAAATGAATAAGAACACACACATGATATTTTAATTTTTTTAAAAAAATGAGAAATGCTAAATTTCCTAGTCTCAATTTGCGACTTCTTTTCAGAAACCCAAAACAGAAAGTAAATTTCCATCACACAAATTTTTAGAAATAACAAATTTCACAAAGAAAAGTTTAAATAAATGGGTAAGCACCATGAGTATTTTTCAGATGTATTTTTGTGAGTGTGATATAGATGATATAGATTTTAGTGACAGAAGCTACAAGCCAATTCAATTGCTCTCCAATGAAAATCCACAGTAATTCTAAATCTCTTGTTCAAGTTAATGATGATTTTAAACTAATTTCTCATTTCTAAAGTTCTAAGTGCTACAGCCACACTCAGTTATATTGTTTGTGGGGCCAAATTAACTAAAGACTGTGGAATCACAGGTTCAGTAAGAAAGAAAGCCCAATGGCAAGAGGTCCCAGTCTTTGCTTTCTAGCAGGTTTCTCAATCATCTGGTTGAATTTAAAATTAACTAAAATTAATTAATTCAAATTTTGCGAGTTAATAAAATGAGTTTTATTAGACAGCTTAGAGAGTTTAAAAGTCTTGTTCAAGGTCACCAGGTCAATAAGGAGCACAGCAAGAACACACATCCTTATCCTTCAAGTCTAATCCTGAGCTTCCTCGTCACCATGACAGAAATATTTTTCCAATGTTGTTGAATACCTATTTGTTGCCTGAAAGAGTTTTATTTTTTAAATATTCATTAGTTCATACACAGAGGATTTTTGGAGTAACATCATGTGAAAAATACATATACATATATAGACATATGTGTGTGATATTGGCAGAAGTTTCAGATGTCTGTAAATTCTTATCAAGAATTTCTATTTTTGTATTCACTAATTTTGTATCCACTAAGATTTGTGATTACAGAGAAAATATTCAAATTATTATTTTATCTTGACAAACTGCTAATTCCAAATGCATTATGATACTCAATCAAATTTAAAAAATTTTGATATTAATTGTGCGATTTTTAAAATATATACCTGATAATCAAGTTAATTATCATTCCATCCTTTCCATCTGTAAGCCCAAAAGAGGTAATATAACTATTTCTATGGCATCTGGAGGCTCGGTTCTAACTGAGGTTGTTTTAAAAAGGTGGAAGAATGAGTGTACTGACTTATGAATGATGAAAAAAAGAGAAAAGAAAAAAAAATCCCAAGCAGGCATTTGAAAGTAAATACATATATATATACTATATTTTATTAACGTTGCCTCACATTTAACATCTCTGAAATTGGAACAAGTCTTTAAAAGCCAGTAGCAACATTAGAGGTCAGTTAGATCAACCCCATTTTACTTGGTCTAGAGAGGAAAGGCTTTACCTAACATTATAACATTAAATAGCATCAGAGCCAATGAAAGGCCTATCTTGTAACTTCCTTATTAGATCTCTTTCTATTACAGCAAGCTATACAGATTTTGTGTTAAGTAATTGTCCTTTTTGGTCTTTCCAAATAAAAATTCCTATCACTGTGTCATCTACAATTCCTGAAGCTCTTCTCTGTTATCAAAAAGTCCTAGTGACTATAACTGAATGGAGTGAGGTAAAGGCTAAACTGAAGAACTTACTATGTTTTACAGATTTACTAAGGGGTCAAGCTGACTCACAACTTTCCTAGAATCCTCATTTCAGAGAGAGAAGATTGTAGACAGTGTTGTTAGCAGCCACATGTGGTCATTTCATGGTGTCAGAACTAAGGCCCCCTTTATAAAAATATCCTGTTAGATCTCTTTTAAATGTTTGTGCTCTGTCACAGTGGGAAGAGAAAGTAAAGGAAAGGTAAAGTTTGAATTAGTTTGTAAATATTTTTCTTTTTATTTTTGAGAAAGAGTATCATCCTTGCTCAGGCTGATCTCAAACTCCTGGCCTCAGCAATCCTCCTGCCTTGGCCTCCCAAAGTGCTAGAATTACAGGTGTGAGCCACCACGCCCGACCTGTAAATCTTTTATGTTTAATTAAGTTCTTTATTTTTAATTTTTTTTGAAATGAGAGTGAAGTGGAATCTATTTTAAATATTTCCAGTCAAGATATTAGTGTAAATAAAAAATTCTAAATGGTTTCTAGTTTCACCCAGAAACCCAGTACCTTTCTGAGTTTTTAATGGTTTATCAACTATCCGTAAGTCAGATATTAATCATAAAGTCTCAGGTTAAACAGAAACATCCCTAATCACCTGAGTAGTTTGTTTTTCTTCAACACCAGCCTTCAAATGCAGATAGTTGAAAAGTCTTATCAGTTAAAAAGTGAATTAGATCAGATACTGGCTCACATTGCTTCTCTTTTCAGCTTAATGATCTCTAACTTTAACACCTCCCCTCATTACAGTTTGGTCTTTATTTTTCACTTATTTATTTATTTATTTATTTATTTATTTTTATTTGTTTATTTTTGAAATGGAGTCTCATTCTGTTTCCTGGGCTAGAATGCCCTAACGCCAGCCTAGCTCACGGCAATCTGAAACTCTGGGGCTCAAGTGATCCTCCTGCCTCAGCCTCCCTAGTAGCTGGGATGATAGGCACACACCATCACGTCCAGCCAATTTTTTTCTATTTTTTGTTACCCAGCTAATTTTTCTATTTTTAGTAGAGACAGAGTCTCACTCTTGCTCAGGCTGGTCCTTTAGTTTTTAGATCAGTAGTTCTCAGCCTTTTTCTTCTTCCCCAAACCCACTTGAGAGATGCTTTTTTCCCATGATAACAATGGCTCATTGCCCCAATGATTCTTTCTTTTTTTTTTTAATTATTATGGGTACATAATAGTTGTATATATGTATAGGGTACATGTGATGTTTTGACAAGGCATACAATGTGAATTAATCAAATCAGGGTAATTGGGGTATCCATCAACTCAGGTATTTAACATTTCTTTGTATTAGGAACATTCTAATTCTACTCCTGTAGTTATTTTAAAGTACACCCTAACTTACGTTGATTGTAATCACTTTATGGTGCTATCAAATATTGTTCATTTTATCTATCTGTTATCTATCTAACTGTATTTTGATACCATTAGCCATCCCCACTTTATGCCCCCCTCTCTACTACCCTTCCCAGACTCTGGTACCCATCATTATATTTCCTGTCTCCATGAGATCACTTGTTTTCAATATTTAGCTCCCACATATGAATGAGAACATGTGAGATTTTTATTTCTGTGCTCGGCTTATTTCACTTATCATATCATTCTTCAGTTCCAGCCATGTTGTTGCAAATGGCAGAATTTTATTCTTTTTGTAACTGTATCATATTCTATTGTGCATATGTACCACAATTTTTTTATCCATTGTTCCGTTGGTGAACACTTAGGTTGATTCCATACCTTGGCTATTGTGTATAGTGCTCCAATAAACATTGGAGTGCAGATATATTTTTGATGTACTGAATTCCCTTCCTTTGGATATACCTACCAGTGGGATTGCTGGGCCATATGGTAGTTCTATTTTTAGTTTTATGAGGTACCTCTCTACTGTTTTCCATAATGGTTGCACCCACTGATTCTTAATAATGAAAACATCTTTCATCATTTTAATAGTCTTCTCATTAAACTCTGGTTTATATGTAATTAAATTATATTTGTGATTTTTTTTACCACTGGACTTTCAGAGTCTTTAGTATGTCAATATGAACTCTCTCTATTCTAAAGGAATGTACAGTAGATCCCAAACTTACATGAAAAATATTTACACCTCCCTGCCTTTCTCTATCCACCATCACTTGAGACAGTTTGGAGGCTTCTTTCAGGATATAATGAGTTCTTACATGTGGAAAGTCTGTGAAAGAATGCTTAAGATGATATGTAATGTAAGATGTTTGTTTATTCAGTAGTACTATTTAACAAGTAAAAACACATAATAGTCCAAATGGTTAAAAATGAATTGAGTACACAGCCAATCATCTTATAAGGCAGATCCTGTGCCCACTGTCTCTTTTGAAACTCCTCACTACCCATAGAAATATTACTCAAAAATTGCTCAGTAAAAATGATTGATGTGCAGAAAATTTGTAAAAACCTCCACTTTGGTTTATTCACACAGTCAATGAAAATCCTTTGAATGTTCTTTCTGCCTACATGAGGCCAAGGAGAATTTTAAATCATGGGCTATATTTATCCACTATCAACAAAATAGGAAAATGGGGCTGAACCTAGTCTTTTTCTTTCCTCCCTATAATTTCCTCTGTTTCTAATTTTGTAGCAATCAAGTTTCAACTAATCAAATGTCTTTTGTGTGGCAGGTGCCAGAGTGTTTGTTTTCATTAGTGTACCAAATGCCATATTTAGGAACTTGGCCTTCTGGTTAACTGGATACAAATCTGGCTTTAAACCATTAAATGTGTGTATTTAAACTCAGCATTTATTTTTACATCTCCCTATCCAAATAATCAGGATGTGGTTATCTGTAAGATGATACATTATGATTTTTCCTATATACACCCAAGTACAAAAATATATGCTTCAGACATAATCATCAATATTATAAACATCCATCATCTTGTGCCATTTATAAAATTGCAGAGATGAAAAAAAACCTGGTTAGTAAAATACGCATAAAAATAGTTAACGGAAATCTACATGGAAAGCTCATAAAATTAGACAATTTCACACTTTGTAACCTATTTTTAACATGATAAAAGCCAGGAAAAAATCATAATTGTTTATCTTTGATTAAATGAGAGCTATTTTTTTAAAAAGATATATCGGAAATATAAAATCACTTTTTAAAAATACACTTATGTTTTTAACATATCATTCTTTAAGTGGAGGAAATTCTAGAGACATCAGCAAAATCAGGGAAAAAAATACTATTAAGTGGCAGGTTTTCTGAAGGCAGTTTTTGGTTCTTATTTTCACCAGATATCTGTTGTATTCTTTTTGTCCATATTCTCAATTTAGAGAAATAGTCATGATTTATTGTGTGTTGATACTTACAAAAGAAAACTCAGCTCAAATATCAGTTTAGCAGAAAGAGAACACAGAAAGAATTTACTGCTCCCTTCCAAAAAAGAATGTAATACAGAGATGCTGCTAGTGACTAGCATTATGTGACAAGATGCTAAAATAGACTAACTGGTGTCACGATGACCTAGTTTAGACTACATTACATAAAAAATAAGATTATATTTGATAAAAAATGTTATAAAGAGTGCTAAAATATTTTTATCTCCATTTTAAGTCTTAAATGACATAGTTAATACAAATACTCTGTCTATATAAAATATTTGTTCATATTCTAGCACATAACATTTATTACTAAAATCTATACTGAGGTTTCACAGAAATATTGTTTTAAGAACGTGATAAAATCTTGGGTCACAATAAAACAAATGTAGTTGTTAAACATTTAGTAATAACTCAAATATTCTTACACTAATAAATTACAAATAATAAATGAGATAAAAGGGGTATGCATTAATCAATCCTCTTAAAGTTTTTTTGATGTGGGGATTATTTCTCATAATAAGAAAAATGAAGCTCAGGTAAGCTAAAGGATATATATCCAAGGTCACACTAGTACTAAAGCAAAAGTGAGACTCAAGCCCAATCTTTCAGTGTCCATTCTAGCATCCATTTTCTCTTTGCCCCAGCAGGTTTTCCAAATGATTGTTGTTTAAGGAATTAGGTTTACTGAGACATCTCATTCATAAAGGATGAATTTGGAAGATTTTACCAATACCATGTACTAAATAGCAAAACTTAGGTTCAAGCCCACTCTGTTCTAGCCCATTCTCTGTGATCTTCCTCCGTAGGACAATATCTTCTGCTTCAATATATGCTGTTATGCGTTCCAGTGGTCAAACTGGCAGTCGGCAAGCCTGATACAGACCATAGATGAGATTTAATTGGCTTTCTAATCTAAAAATTCAGAAATATAAAAATGACACACCTTTGTGCTAACTACTTAGAGTTAACAAATGTAATATTTTTGCATATATGCTTTAAAAAAATTATAGATTAAAAATTGAAACCTTATGTTTCATCCATAATCTTATTAACTTTTCTTTCTCCCCAGATGCAATCATAATTATGAATCAAGTTCAATTGGCTTATACTTTAAATATTTGAATATGTACCAAAATATATGGATTTTCTTTGTGTATTTACAATTTAGTTAAATTGTGTCTTGTCATATGTATTGGTCTGCACTTACCATTTCCCCCAAAAACTGTTTCTTTGAAATTCATGCATGTAGATATACATACATTTAAATCATTTGTTTTAACAACAAATAAATATATGTTTAAATCATTTGTTGTAATTGAATAATTTAAATACATCTCAATTAATAAATCCATTTGATCTTCAATAGGGCACTTGGGTCAATTCTAGTTTTTTACTACTATAAACAATGAGGCTATAAACTTTCAGGTGCATATCTTCTTATAAACATTGTGAGTTTCTCAGGGACGTTTACATACCTAGAAGTGAAATAAATGTGTCATAGGAAGAAGATAACCATTTGCAACCTTTTTATATATTCCCCAATTTTCTCCAAATAATTAGATCTATTTCCAACTCCATCAGTATTTTTTATATTCTTCTGTTTCCTAACACCATTCTAACATTTGCAATGTTAACTTAATTTTTACCATTCTGATGTGTGTAAAATGGCATTTCATTTCTCTCTCTATTTGCATTATTAAGTAAATTGTGTGTATTATGAAATGTTTATTGTCCCTTTAGTTATTTTCTATGAAATATTCATTTATAACTTTGGCCAATTTTTATTTACTATATCTATTTTTAAAGTTTTATTTATAAGAGTTATTTACATGTTCCAAATGCCAATCTTTCTTTTTATGTATGTTGGAAATATCTTTCATTTAGTAACTTGTCTTTTGATTTGGTTTATTGCATCTTATCATATGGAATCTTTCAATTTTGACATAAATTTGACAATTTTTTATAAGATGTCCATCTTTTGATTCTTGCTTATGAAATCCTACACAACAGAATTTGTTGTGTACATAAATTAACACTCCTAACTGATGTTTGGTCTTTTGAAATTTTAAATTTAAATGCTTTTAGAGGCAACACATTCTCTCTGGTTCACCACCAACCCCACCAGTCCTTATTTTTTTATACCTCACCCACCACTTTTACACATTTCTTCACAGGTACATGAGGTTGTACTCTCTGAATTAGATAATCAAAGAATAAAGTTACATGAACTGTATTCCTCAGACCTTGAATCAGTTTCAATTACATTGTTATTATAGCTGTATAAACCTAATCTAGGTTTCCGTGAAAATGAAGCCTTGATAGAATTCATTCTGGGAAATTGACAGTATCTATTAAGTATTATTTAAGTTTTGTAGAGATGCACTCCAGTACATTGAACCTGAATAATTTGGCTTACCATTTGCCCCTAACAATCTTTTTAGGGGCTTTGTTTTCTATCTTTATACTCCAAATGAATAATCAATGCTAACTCTGATTTATGTGACCCGTAGATGCTGGACTGGAGATTAGCGAGTGCACATTTTATCCTAGCTATGACGCTGATGCTGGGGAGCTCAGGCAAAGTGCTCTCAGAGGAAGTAGCAACACAGGTAATGGGAACTAGTTTATGGGACTATATATACATGCACACCTACATTCTTTTATGAACATAAGTCATTTCTATTAGGGTAAGAAGGTACAGGTGCAGCTGACAAATAGGAAAATGCACACAAAATCAAATAGGGATATAACACAAAATAAAGGAAATAAGTATTTTTCTATTGTCTTAGTTTTATTGCCAATATGACATTCACGGTTGCAGACTTTAAATGTAAAGAGTAGTGATTATTATTTTTCCCTCACAGTGGATAACAAAAAAGCCACTTATCTAAATGTTAAAAGAAATTAAAGTGACAACAAAGATTTGTACTCCTTGAACAAAAAAGCATTAAAAGAAAAGTCATTATCATTTCAGCCATATTTTAGTTAAATCAATTAAGTCCAGATGAAGTACTTTCATAGAAATTTGAAGCTGATGGCATGCTAAAATTTGAGTAGCTTTGTCCAAAATTTTAATTACAGTATAAATATTTTCTTGGTACTATAACTGAAATAAAAGGGAAAAGAAATGTCAGGACATCATGCAAAGAAAAATTAATTTGGCTTATTTGATCTTACTAGAAACATATTATTTGTGTTTCTTAAATAACATAAAGTGAGAGCTTGAAATGCACGTTAAAAAGGACTAGTTTGTATGAATTGTATGTTTTTTCTGAAGATTAAGGATATTTTAAAAAAGAAACTATACTCTATATGTGTGTCAGTTCGAGGAATAAAAGCATATTTTTTGGAGGATGCTTTGAAAAAGAGCAAAAAGTCTTTGTCCTTTGAAGGCTTGTCTCATGCTTGTTGGGATTTCTTCCTCATAATTACAGCATCCTTCTCTTCTCCACTTTCTATGTTGTCGGGTTTATATAGGGAAATGACAAGTTGAGATTTCAGGAGTAGTTTGGGCTTTGCACTGTAAGTAATAAAGAACTATGAGATGCATTAAAGTTTCTTTTTGTATGATAAAAGTGATGTTGGGGATAACTAACTTCATAGCAGTATTCAGGGTGAAATAGTGAACCAAGAGATAGCAGGTATAGAAACAAGTTAAAGGTATAGCGGGAGTACACTAAGTAGTGATGTGGACTTGATTTAAGTCGATACTGATGGGAATCAAAAATAGCAGGATCAGGAGAGGTTATCCAGGAAGAACTGATTTGACTTAGTGCAGATCTGATTGGATAAGGAAACAGGAGGCTCAATTCCTTTGAGTGTGTGTGTCAGTCTGTCAGTATTTCAAAAGAGTGTTGCTTGAGTCAACGATGAAAAGGCTTGAAAAATGCTAGTCTTACATTTTATTGGAGAAAATGAAAAGAATAGAAAGACAATGGAAGAAAGAATCCAAGATGAAAAACAGAAAGTGAAGAAAAATCAAAATCACGACCAAGATTCTGACACATAGAATAATGTGATTAAAGGGGTAGAGGGAAGAGATTCCCAGGAGCTAAAAACTTTTCCCACGGGGGAGTCTTCTCAAGGTTCTGAGGGGAAAAAAGTTGTACTCTGGGGCTACAGAATGACTCAGGATTATTAATAGGAGCATTTAAAAAATACCATCATTTCCTAGGCATTTCTAGAATGTCCAGGAAAGGAAAAGATAGACTTCACAAACTGAACACCTATACTTTTATGACTGGGATGAGGTACAAAACGGCGGTATGTGTAACAAATAAATAAACAAACAAGAAATTTTACACAGGTCAATAAAGTTATTGGGAAAGCTCAGACAGTATTTGTTAATAAATCATATGAATAGAAGGTAAGGACCCTGGGCACAGAGACTAAATTTTGTTTATTTTGCTTCCCTTAAGTCTCATGCAGAAGCTACACAGTGGACTTTTAATGGTTTGAATCAATAAAGAATGAATGAGTAGTTAAAAGGAAATAGCATGAGGTTTAGCTTTTTAGAATTCATTCAATAAATATTTATCAAAAATTGATTGAGGGCCGGGCGCGGTGGCTCAAGCCTGTAATCCTAGCACTCTGGGAGGCCGAGGCGGGCGGATTGCTCGAGGTCAGGAGTTCGAAACCAGCCTGAGCAAGAGCAAGACCCCGTCTCTACTATAAATAGAAAGAAATTAATTGGCCAACTAATATATATATATAATTAGCTGGGCATGGTGGCGCATGCCTGTAGTCCCAGCTACTTGGGAGGCTGAGACAGAAGGATTGCTTGAGCCCAGGAGTTTGAGGTTGCTGTGAGCTAGGCTGACGCCACGGCACTCACTCTAGCCTGGGCAACAAGCGAGACTCTGTCTCAAAAAAAAAAAAAAAAAAATTGATTGAGTACTAACTGTTAGAAAAATACAGGGCTAGGCATCGAGTAGAGAAAATAAAAGACTAATTAGACAAAGTCATTGGCCTCAAGTTTCAATCTAATAAGGAATACAAATATATTATAGCCAATCTAATACACGTAAACATAATGAGTGCAATGATGAAAGAGGAATCCATAAAGCACTATGGGAATGATAAGGAAGGATGAAGTTGTTACTGGCAAAAGAATATGAAAAAAAATGATTTGTTAATATGCTGAATTTTAGGAGCAGCCCAGGAGGGCTTTTTTCCTTTATGTGTTTAGTTTTGCTTTATTTTCTCTTGGATATACCCCACCTCTATGTGTTTCATTCCCTAAAGGTCGAGCTTTCTCTCAGGAACATAATCCCATATTAATATAAAATATTAATGATTAGCATATGAGCTAAAGTTAGCAAAAGCCAAATGCAGATGTTTTACATATTTGAATTTTCTTTGAATGAATGAATGATATCACCCTCCTCTGCCCTATAGGCATTGGATTCTATAGTCATAAATGTACAGTCACCACCCACAGTCAGGGAAGAGAAATCAGCCACTGATCTAGCAGCAAAACTCTTTCTTCTTGATGAACTGGTGTCCTTGGAGAATGATGTAATTGAGACAAAGAAGAAAAGGAGTTTCTCTGGTTTTGGGTCTCCCCTAGACAGACTCTCAGCTGGCTCTGCAGATCATAAAGGTAAACAGAGGTAAGTGAACTGTTGGAGAAGGAAAGTTCTTAATTTCTAATTCTTTCATTCTGGGTTCTGAAACAGAGAATTCCATACAAAAAATACAGTAAAAACCCTGTATATAAACAGGGTTTTGATAGTGTGTTAGCTAACTTGTGGGTTTAATAATATGATTTTGGAAATAACTGTTTAGGGAGAAAAATGACTGCTATAGTATAAATTAATATTTTTGTCATGTTTCTTAAGGAAGATTTTGTTGTATGCAGACATAAAATAGTGAGGTCAGGAGACATGTGTGCATTCAGGTAAATATTTTTTGAGTTGTTTATTTATGAATTTTACATTCTAGCACCTCATTTCTTCATGTACTCATCTTTACATCCTTTGCTCCAGTCTTACTTGGTTCCTGGAGTTCTAGGACTTCTCATTTCTTATTCATGGTTCCATGATTTTTCTATGTTCAACGATTGTCAGGATTCAGAATGCCATTTTCTAGAGGTTACCAGAGCACCACTCTTATTTTGACCTTTGATATAAAGCTTTCCAAAACATGTGAATTCATCCTGAGTGGAGAGCTCACAGGACTTGGAGTCAGAACACATGTGTTTAAGTCAAATTTCTGCTCATTTCTAGCCACGTGATTTGTACATGTACACTATCCTCTCTTATGCTGAGCTTATTTATCCATAAAATTGGGATACTTACTCCTTCCATAAAATTAAATAAGATAATCAAATGTAAGTGCTTTATAAGATGTTAATTATCATGACAGAATTAGAGTAGTGAATTTCCCTTTAATAATTGAGCAACCGTCAGTATTTTAAAGCAATCATTTCAAACTTAATTCATTTTCTACTCCCTCAATATCTGTTTCTCACGATGTAGATTTCATCTTAGCAATGGCACAAAAGTTCATCTAATTACACAAACAGGTATCTAGGAAATTTACTATTATAAATTCCTTTTGCTCACTCTGGACATTCCACTCACTAAATTCTCTAAATCCTATTTGTTTTATATGCAAAATATTCCCAGAATATCCTCTCCCATTAAGACTTTTCTAATTCTGGCCTAAAGTATTATTTTTTTTACATTTGTTCTTTCTCCAGTCTTTCCTCATCTACACCTCCACCTCCATCACCACCCTTTAACACCAAATAATCCTCTACTCTGCTACCAGGGTGATCATCTGAAACAAGAGTCTGTGTGAAATGTTGTCCCTTGCTTGCAATGTAAAAGTCAAAGAGTTTTATGGTCTAGCACCTCATTTCTTCTTGTACTCATCTTTATATCCTTTATTCCAGTCTTACTTGGTTCATGAAGTTCTAGGACTTGTCCCTCTTATTCACAGTTCCATGATTTTCCTATGATCAATGATTTCATAGAGAATATTCTATTAAATCTACTATGCTTCAATGGGTATGTTTTATACTCTATGAGTGCTTTTCTAGAAGCCCTTTCCCTATTTGAAGGAAAAAGAAAAATGATGCTGTTCTTTAATAACTTGCTCCCAATAAATCCTTCCTTCCTGATCTATTCAACATCAATCCTTTTATTGGACTAAAGTTGGAAAAAAAACAGTTTGTAGCAACCTTCTTTGCCAACATTAAACAAGTCTAGCACCTCACTTCGGAATGTGAGAGGAAATACTTGCCACCTACTCTTTCTGTTATTCCTCAGCCTCTTTGGGCCACAGCCAAAAACTGAGATAGAAAGAATTCCATTTTAACATACTGATACATTCATTTTTTAAAAATCCCTATGACACTCTAAGAAGGTAGTATCATGATCCCTATTTTATTAGTATATTTTCAGAGAGATAAAATGATTTTCCTGAGATTAACTAGCTATAAATTATATGACAGGTTAACTCCAAGTCCAGTGACTTTCCACTTAAATAAGCTACTTCTTATAAAGAAACTAAAGCTCTGTGTGAATAAGATGCTTGTCAACAGCCAGGAACAGTGAGGTTCACTTAGAATATATGCATTAAATACCTTTAGAATCTCCATACCAATGATATATAAGTTTCTATTCTAAGATAGACATAGTTTTGGGCTAAAGTTGAAAATAGCAGTACAAGGTTCAATTTGTCAGATATGATTGCCCTTCCTGAGGACAGCCCTAAGACAAAAACCCTAACATTTCATTTCCCTTTCTAATTCATTGTGAAGTGCCACAGACCTAGGCCAACCTAGGCATCTCATGGTTTTTGCTGTTTCATTCCAGCTCTTATTTGGTAGTTTAAAGGAGGTAATTCAGAATAGGATCCATTTCAGATGTGAGACACACAGAAAAGGGATTCAGTGTGGTGCCCTTTTTTATACGCTTCCTTCCTCTTAGTGAAAAAGCTTGGCCACACAATGAAAAATACACTGGAGCACAATGATACGGGGCCATTCTTGTCAATGACTGGTCTTTATTGCATTCCTCTTCTCACTGTTAGGGTGGAAAGCCTAGTAGGTGCTCACATGCAGATGAAGAAAGATTTCTGATGCATAAATTACGTTGTAAAAGTAAGTTTATTTTATCCTTCTTAGAGGAGAGAAGTGTGGGGGGCAGTTGGGGGAAGAGAGTAGGAAGATGGCCTAGCATCCCAAAGAAAGAGAAGAGATGCTAGCCGGGAGTCCAAGAGGCTGGCTGACGTTAAGGGAGACAAAGAGAAAAAAAATAGCAATGACTGTCAGTTGATAACAAAAAAGGCAGCAGGTAGACAGTGAAAACTGCAAGGATGTCAGTCTAGCAGTTGGTTTCCTGCCTTTCCTTGGAGAAGGGATTATCACAGGAGATGTGACTCTGTCCTCCAGTTATGGTTGAGGCTGTAGCTTGTTATTCTGCTGTTTACTCAGGGAACTCTGTAAGAGCAGATTCTCAAAAAACAATTTTGAAAGAGAGAAATTTACATCTCTGTTCCATCCCTTCAGCTCTTTCTAGAAGTTATGCAAAACAGAACTCCTGCAAGGTACGGTTAGTGAGAGAACTCATAGGATTGAACTTTAACTGTTCCTGGGGAATTGTGGCATTAGGCCTTTTCCTGTTACTTTTGCAAGGCTGCCCCTTTCACTCACCTCAGCTCAAGGCCACGGGATGAGACAGTCCTTTTGCCTTTTTTCTCTCTGGGACATGAAATTTCAAAACTTTCTCCCAAAATGGATTTTACTTAATTCCATGCATAGGCTTTGTGATGTTCATTACCCACTTCACCCCCCAAAAAGAAAATTCTACAAGACATGTTTGTATAAAATCCATTTGCTGGATAGAAGTTGTAAAAGTTTCATTAGATCCTCAAGAAGATTCGGGAGCCAGGTAAATGGATATCCTCTCTGCCTTATGCTAAAACTCTGCAGCAGTTTCCACATTAAACATGCCTGGGTTACTTTACAGTCACTTAAACCTTATTATTTTATTCCAGTTCTCAGGGTTTCTTTCTGAATGCCTGTTCATATAGCCCATTCCTTGAGATAATATGTCAGAAGCTGACATTATTCCTAATTAGCACTGGCATCGTAAATTTAACAGAACCTGTTTAACATTGAATTACCACGTTTTAGATAGAATTCCAAAAATCAAAAGTATACTTTCTGACAAGTGAAGTAGCACTTTCTTTCATCATCCTAAATTTATCCCATTTATTAGGAGGAAACCACCTCTTTCCCCTCTCCATGTGAAAGAACTTCTGTTAGGGAAAGACTGGTCTTTTGCCTCAGCCTTTATTCAGTCCTTCCCAGGGGAGGAATAGCCACTTACCTGATGGGTCTGTTTGAGAGGAGTAGTTAGCAAGTTCCGCTTATCCCTTTCCTTCCTGTTTTTACTGGATAAAAATGACTAGTCATGTAAATATGTCTAATCCAGGGAGAAAACTACAGGACGCCCTTTGAAATGCAGATGTAAAGACATATTCTACATTCAACATGATCAATAATAAAAATAGCATTTTGAGTACTATGCATTGATCACTCATAGCTTATTTCTCTATTGTTTCTGAATGTGAATTTGGGGAAAAAGAAAGCATTATATATTGGTCCCTTAAAGCCACATCATTACTCAGATTTATCTGGTCTTTCATCCTAACATTCTGGAATTTGAATTTTAAAGTCTGACTGTTTTTAAATTTAAACATGGTTCTGTGGGCTTTGAATATTTTATGTTTCATCCTTTGCAGGGCATTGCTGAGTCCTTCATTTTGGTCTGTCTGTAGGACCACAGAACAAAGAGACAGGGTCACTGAGGCTGAAATCATCAAAAGGAGTTTTATTGACTAGCTCGAGCTAGGGTCTAAGTCCCAGAGCACCAATTTGGCGGCCTCTATTGGGACAAAGACCAAGCGCACTGTGAGAAGGAGCCCTTTATACCCTAGGTGCATCACCTGTCCACACGCTTGACCTTTACATTGATTGGTTGGCCCCTTGTGCCCATGAGTTTGTCCTTTTGTTTTATCCCCAAATTTACTGCGATCAGCCCTCTCAACCCAACTTCTTAAAAACAAGCAATATACATAAGCTAAAAGAAAGCACCTTAGCCTGAGGCTTCACAATGTATCTGTCCTGCCAGAGCCATTTCTTAATTTTTGTACCTTAATTTTAAATGGTAGCAACCAAGATTGCAAGATTCAGGGATAACCATTTGTTTTATTATTTTCATATGTTCCCTTAATTTTTCCTATGTTTCCTAAATTTTTCCTAGAACTCCCAAATTGGTGTGATTGCTTCTCTTGTGGAATCTCAGAGCACTCTGAATTTCATGTGGTAATAGATATCTACTGCTATGTAACAAATGACTAAAACTGAGCAGCTTAAGACAACAATAAACATTTTTGTTCTCACACAGTTTTGGTGCATCAGAAATCCAGAAAAAGCTTGATTGGGTTCTTTCACTCAAGGTCTCTTCCAAGTTTACAATAAAAATGTTGACCAGAGCTTCAGTCATTTGAAGGTTATACTGAGGCTGGAGTATGAACTTCCAAAATGGCCCACTCACTTGGCTGAAATCAGGAAGTCTCAGTTCCTTACTGGGTGTTGGCAGGGGGCTTTAGTTCTTTGCCGTGTAAACCTCTCTACAGGGCTGTTAGGAGATACTTTGAAAATGGCAGTTGGCTTCTCCCAGAGTGAGTGATCCAACAAAACAATGCAGAAGCTGAAATAGCTTTCAGTACTTCAAATAGCGTCATTTCCACAATACCTTACTGGTTAAAGAAATCAGCCACATTTAATGTGGAAGGAGACTACATAATAGTAGGATTATTGGGGGCCCTCCTGGAGTCTGGTTACTGAACTCATATAATCTAAGCTTTATACTATAATAATTTATTTACCTGTTTTACTAATCTAAATTACCAAACTACTTAAAAGAACATCTTTTGTTAGCTATTACTTACTATACCCTCCCTTTTTGGATAGTACTCAGCGTTGGTGGAGCTATATGACTTCCTGATGGGGCCTAGCATTTTATTGCCCTTTTAAGATGTAGCAGCAGATCACACTACCATTTTTAAGGAACATTCTCTATACTCCCATTCCAAGTTTCTTTCTTTAGAACTCAAAACCATAAACTGGATCAGTAAAAGTTGTTGTATTATAACAACTGGGGGAAAAAAGTTTTAAGGTACACATTAAACACCTATTAAGTATAATGAAATAACATTTACACATGAAATTAATGGAGTGCTCACTCACAAAATAAGCCTTCCAAATTTTAAAGCCATGGTTATCATACTGAACATGTTCTCAAACCATGATGTTTTTAAATATAAATAACAAAAGGATAGCTAAAGAAGAGGGTACAATTCTCAACTTGTTTAATGAGAATAGCTTTTCTGAATATCAAAACTATATATGGAGATAACAAGAAAAGAAAATTATAGGACAACCTCATAAATCACTATGATGCAAAATTCCTATAAAATTATCAAAATAAATCCAGTATGTATTAAAAAGATGATACAGCACTATCATGTTGGGTTTATCATGAAAATACCATATAAAGTTGATTTACTTTAGAAAATTACTTAGTGGAATTAACAAGTTGAAGGCATAAATCGCATTATTCCTATAGATGCAGAAGTAACATTCAATAAAGTTAAACATCTCTTCATGATTGAAATCACGAGTAAATTAATAGCCAAAGTAAACTCTTTTAAATCAAGGATGGGACACTATAAAAATCACCTGCAACACGTATTCTTAATTGATACCACTTATAACAACAATGAATTCAACAAACTATGAAACATCTTTATGGAGAAAATTATAAACATTTTATTTGAAGACATTAACAACTACCTAAATAAATGATTTTTTTATTGTAAGGCTCAGTATTATAAAGATTTCAATTATCTTGTAAGTGACTTACACCTTAGATTCAATATGATTCCAGTCAAAACTGCAAAAGGGACGGGGGCAGAGCAAGGTTGCCAAATACAAACCTCCAGCAATCGTCCCTCCACAAGAACACTTAATTCAACAACTATCCACAAAAGCAAGCACCTTCAAAGAAAACAAATATCAGGTGAGTGATCATACTACCTGGTTTTAACATTATATCAAGGAAAAAGGCACTGAAGAAAACAGAAAAGACAGTCTTGCATTGCCTATGCCACTCCTCCACCATCCCCCAGCAGTGCTGTGACAGCATGTCACATGGAGAGGGAATCTGTGTGCCTGGGGAGGGAGCGTGAAGTGATTGTAGGGCTTTGTATTGAAACTCAGGGCCACCCTGGCACAGGGGAACACAGCACAGGGCAGAATTCTGCTGGTGCCCACAGAAGGAGCATTTTGAGCAGACTGGCCAGAGAGAAATCCTTAAGCCTGTAACCCGACTTCCAACTAGCCATCAGCTGACTAAGAGCAGCTGGGGCCTGGATAAAATTCACAAGGCAGTCGGGCTACAAAGGCTGCAGTCCCTGGACAATTCCTGGGGTTGTACTGGTTCAGAGCCAGTGGACTTGGGGTGCACATGACCCGGTGAGACACTAGCCACTGTGGCCAAGCCAGTGCCTTGTCACCCCTCCCTCAACTATAAACAGCATGGCTCAGGGAGAGTCTTCTTCCACTTGGGGAAAGAATGGGGAAGAGCTCAAATGACTCTATTTTACAACTTGGTACTAACTGAGCCATGGTAAAGTACCAAGCAGACTCCTAAGGTCCCTGAGTACATGGCTTAGTTCCTGGATGCCATTTCTGGACACCCTGGGCCAGAGGGAAACATGCTGCCTTTGAAGGAAAGGACCCAATCCTGGCAGGATTCACCACCTGCTGACTATAGAGCCCTCGGGATTTGAAAAAATATCAGAGGTAGCCAGGCAACAGTCTGGCTGGGATTTGGGTGAGACTGGGCTGGCTTCAGGTATAAACTTGCACTGGTGGCCACAAGAGAACACCCATGTCACTCCTCCACCAAGTAGCCCAGCACAGAGACTATGGGATGAGAGTGAAAGACTTTGGTAATCCAGGAAATTCTCCCATATCTTACCCAAGTCCACCAAAGCAGTACCACAAGAAGTCTGCAAGAGTCACAGTATTACTGGGTTGGGGACACCTTTGTGCTGATATGGCTGCAGTGACCAAAGACTTAGACTGCAACACTCAGTTCTATTTGAATATCTGGAAATCCTTCTCTAGAAGGACAGGATCAAACAAGCCCAGATTGTGAATAACTAAACTAAATACCTAACTCTTCAATGCTCAGACATCAACAAACGTCAAGAACATCCAGGAAGACATGACCTCACAAAATGAACTAAATAAGGTATCAGTGACCAATCCTGGAGCGAAGGAGATAGGTGACTTTTCAGACAAATAATTCAAAAAAGCGGTCCTGAAGAAGCTCAATAAACTTCAAGACAGCACAAAGAAGGAATTCAGAAGCCTATCAGAAAAATTAAAGAGTTTGAAATAGTAAAAAAAAAAAAAAAAAAAAAATTAAGTGGAAATTCTAGAGCTTAAGAATTCAATTGACAAACTGAGAAATACATCAGAATCTCTTAGCAGCAGAATTGACCAAGCAGAAGAAAGAATTAGTGAACTCAAAGATAGGCTATTTGAGAATACTCAGTCAGAAGAGATAAAAGAAAAAATAAGAATGAAGCATACCTATAAGATCTAGAAAATAGCATCAAAAACGCAATCTACAAATGATTGGCATTAAAGAGGAAATAGGGAGAGAGATTGGGGTAGAAAGTTTATTAAAAGAAATAACAGAGACCTTTCTAAACCTGTAGAAAGCTATCAATATTTAGGTACAAGAAGGTCAGGAACATCAAGCAGATTTAAACCAAACAAGACTACCTCAAGGTATTTAATACTCAAGTTCCCAAAGATAATGGGTTATAGGGGAAGGAAGAAAAAAGAAAAAAATAACATATAAAGGAGCTCTAATATGTCTGGCAGCAGACTTTCAGTGGAAACCTTTATAACCCAACAGAGAATGTGTATGTGCCTGACATACACAAAATGCTGAAGGAAAAAAACTTTAACCCTAGAATATTTTATCCTGCAAAAAGAGGCTTCAAACATGAAGGAAAAATAAAGACTTTTCCAGAGAAACAAAAGCTGAGGGATTTCATCAACACTAGACCTACACTCCAATGTTTATTGCAGCACTATTCACAATAGTCAAGATATAAAATTAACCTACATGTCCATTAATGGAAGAATGAATAAAAATTATTGTACATATACACAATGAAATATTATATAGTCACAAAAAGAATGAAATCCTGCCATTTGTAACAACATGGATGGAGCTGGAGAACATTATATATTAAGTGAAAATGAGCCAAGCACAGAAATAAAAATTTCACATGTTCTCACTGATGTGTGGGAGGTAAATATTAAAAACAATTGATCTCATAGAAACAGAGGATAGAATGATGATTACCAGAGGCTGGCAAGCATAGCAGGAGGGGGGAGATAAGGCAGCGATGGTTAATGGGTACAAAAATATAGTTAGATAGTCAGACAAAATGAACAATGTTTTATAGCACAATGAAGTGACCATAATCACAATAAGTTAAAGCATACTTTAAAATAACTAGAAGAGTGGAACTGGGATATTCCTAATACAAAGAAATGCTAAATGCCTGAAGTGATGGATGCCCCAATGCTCCTGATTTGATTAATTCACATTGTATGCCTGTATCAAAACATCACATCTATCTTATAAAAATATACAACTATTGTGTACCCATAATAATTAAAAATAATATGCATATTAGAACAAATCTGTAATAGGATTTTCCATGGAACTTGACTAGCTGAATCTAAAATTTATAAATAATTAATATGAATTTTTTAAAAAGAAACATGATCTTTCCTTACTTTAAAATAAACATCAATTTCCAAGTATGAAAAACTTAATATGAGTGGCAAAACTACAACAAATATTTTAAGGTAACATAAGAGAATATCTTCATAATATTTGGGTAGACATAATTTATCAAATGAGATGCAAAAATATGGATAAATTCTAAAACATCAAAAGCTTCCATAAAAAACACAATAAAGAAAGATGGAGAAAGTTATTTGAATATATACATAAAACTGATGAAGTCCAGAATATTCGAAGCCCTCATACCAATCAATATTTAAAAGAAAAACTAACCAATAGAAAAACAGGCAACAGATTTAAACAGGCACTTCCAAAAGAAGAAATCCAAGTGGACAATAAACAAATAAAAGGTGAGTAACTGCTTTAGTATTTATAATTTAAATAAATTAAAACCACAATGAGATATGATTGCTATGTATTAGTTTGGCAAAATTAAAAGTCCTGCAATATAAGGGTCAGCATAGATTTGAAATAATAGGAACTGTCATACATTGCTCTTGGGTGTATAAATTTGTACAACTTTGGAAAACAGTCTAAAACTATATAATAAAATTAAGTATAAATTTGTACAACTTTGGAAAACAGTCTAAAACTATATAATAAAATTAAGTATAGGCATAGCTAGCAGTCCTATTTTGAAAAATATAGTGTAGAGAAATTAAATGAGTACCAAGTCATGCATAAGAAAAGTTTCAGCTGAATAGTGAATAACAACAACAAAAAGGAAATACCTCAAATTTCCATCCACAGTAGAATGGATAAACAAACTTTTATATATTCATGCAATGAAATATTACACAGCCATGAAAAAGGAAACTAGAGCTCTATATGTCAACATGAACATATCTCAAAATACATAATACTCGCTGAAAGAATTACAGAAAAATTCACATATGATTTATTTTATTTTTTCCAACTTTACTGAGGTTGATTCACAAACAAAAATTATACATATTAAATGTATACAACATGAAGTTTAATATATGTAAGCATTGTGAAATGATTACCAAAATCATATCTCCATCACCTTACAATTACCTTTTACTATGGTAAAAATAATTGAGATCTGCTCTCTCAGTACAGTTCAAGTATACATTATTAACATGATGAATCATATTAATAAAAATGTTAATATTAATATTATTAATAACTATAGTCACCAAGGTATATATTTTGTCTCCAGTATGTAATTGTTTTTAAGTAAAATTCTACAGGTGTCTAAACCAAATAACAGATTTTTAAGGAATATATACATAGATTATAAGATAATAAGAAATATTGAGGAAACAATTAGACCAAAATTTAGTCTGCAGATTACCTCTGGAGCTGAGCTATGAGAGGATGCAGTTTTGGAGGGGGAACAGTAGGATGCCTAGAGTGCTGGTGATACTCTATTTCTTATGCTAATTCTGGCACTAGGGATGTTCATTTCTGTTTCCTTCAAATTGAGCATAGATAAATTTAT
Organism: Microcebus murinus; assembly: GCF_040939455.1. Lineage (NCBI taxonomy): Eukaryota > Metazoa > Chordata > Mammalia > Primates > Cheirogaleidae > Microcebus > Microcebus murinus. Next base: position 73,042,131 of record NC_134104.1, on the reverse strand, counting down.
AGACTGTTCATATTTGTAAAGTGATTCTCAATAAAAAGTTTAAATATAATTTTTCTAACTGCTTTTTTAGAATGTAAAATACATTTAGAAGTGGATTTATCCAAGAATATAAATGTTCCAGAAAATCCTATTTCACACAAAAGTCTATATTTTAGTGTAAAGATTAAAGTTCTGTTCAAAATTAACAATCCAATCATTCTATGTATTTAGTTTGATAGACATTCTACATCTTTAACCTAGCTACAGAATATTTTAGAATGATAAAGGTGGATTACTTTAAATGCATATATGATACAAGCCATGTCATACCATTATTTTGTCACAAGAGGGACTAGATAGTCAGAAATTACTGCTTTCCCTTTTGGTCTTAAGAATATTTCTCTACCTAATGTTTATTTTTTACACACTACATTCAGTGCATGTGGTATAGAATGTAGTACCAATATATACATTCACATCAGCAAAAATGTTAAAATAGCTACTAGCTCGCTATTTTACTTCTGAATGGATATAGATTGTGTAGAAATTATTTAACTTACTGAACTATTATGTTTTGTTTATGTGCTTTATGAAAATAATTGTTTTCATTTTGTATTAGTGCTAAAAATTTAAAATACTGAATGCCTTTTATTTGTATTTGTTTTATTTATTTTTCTTATCTGATTTCTAAATACCTGTGAGCATTTGCAATCTGTTTGAATTTTGATAAAATGAATCAAAGTAATTATGGATTTATTGCTAGAATAACATACACAATCTAAGACTCTATCACCTTGACCAGTAGTTTTCATTCAAAGTCTGCTCTGAACAACCTAACATGTTTCTGGAAGTTCTTCCAGGAGCCACCATATATGAACAGATGAGGGTACTTTTTTACTAGGACAATTCTTCACTTAACTTTTTAGATATTGCTCTCTTTCATAAAGCTTTTATTTGTGGAAATATTAATAGTAAGCTACAAATAGTTTGAAAACCATTGGACTAGACTGGTAGGAAACAATAAAATCAATTAAAATGTGTAAAATGTTTTCACGTGTGCTACCTCATTAGCTCATTTCAATGTAAAATGTGAACTCTGAGAGGTAATATATGTCTTATTAAGCACTGTATCCCCAGTGAAGAGAATGAATATAGTTATCACAAAACAATCAAATATTAATTAACAAATAAGTATGTTAAATGAACAAACAGCTCCAAAGGATAGGCACAGCAAGTATCCTCTGAATTCTATCAAAAGGGAAAGAGTAGTTACAATAACAGACTTTCAGAGGGCTACACTATAAGCAAGTAAAAGAATTAAGAACCCAATCCTTCATCTCCTGGTTCCTAATACTTTTTGGATCAAATCTGGGGGAAAGAAGGAAAGGAGAAAATGGGGAAAGAGGGAGGAAGGGAGGAAGGGAGGAAGGGAGGAGGGAAGGAGGGAAGGAGGGAAGGTGGGAAGGAGGGAAGGAGGGAAGGAGGGAAGGAGGGAGGGAGGGAGGGAGGGAGGGAGGGAGGGAAGGAAGGAAGGAAGGAAGGAAGGAAGGAAGGAAGGAAGGAAGGAAGGAAGGAAGGAAGGAAGGAAGGAAGGAAGGAAGATGGGGGGAGGGAGGGGGGAGGGAGGGGAGTTTGCTTTCCACTACACTATAGCTGCCTCTCATTTGCCTGAGCAGAGAAAGATCAACTGTGGTAAAGCAAGAAAGAAAAATGCTATTTTCATTTATTTTACCTTCATCTTTGAAAAAATGGATTGGTAGTAGGGAACAAAAAATTTTCTGTTTTAATCATACTTCTCTTTAAAAGAAGTAAAAGGATTATTTTTTCATGACACATTTACTCTTAAAGAAGCTTTGAGAGATCAGCATGCATGTCATATGACTCCTTTTCCCAGCTGCTATTTCCTTCCCCTTCTCACAAGTTCTTTAAATACCTGAAAGGGCTTGGTTTTTCACTTCCTCTCATTCCAATTGTTAGCAGAATTCAGTGCCTTATAATTGTATGACTGAGGTCCCATTTGATTCTAGGACTTCTACAGGCCACAGAATTCCTTGATACATGACCCTTTCCTCCACCTTCAAAGCCAGTGATGGTGGTAAAGTCCTCACATTGATGTTAGTGTCTGACTTTTCTTCAGTCATCATCTACTTTTGCAGACTCCAATGACTAAATTTGGCCCACTGGACCCAGATAGTCCAGTATCATGTGTCCAGTTCAAGGTCCTTAACTTTATTTCTATCTGCAAAATTGTTTTTGCTATGTAAAGTGACATACTTAAGGATTCTGGGGATTATGAGGTAGACATCTTTGGAAAGACATTATTCTGACTACCACAAGGAAAATAACCATTTAAAGTTAGAGCCTATAAATTTACTTATGTAATATTATAAAGATAATTAAAAATGTAAAGGAGACAATTATTTTCTTTCAATAGCCATTATTTATAATTACATCAAACCATGACTGATATGCATAGTTTCTTATGACTCTTGACCATGAATTTTATGCTAATTTTACAAATAGCATGTTTATAAATAGTATGTTTCCCAATTGGTTACCAAGTTGAAAAATATGTAGTCAATTTGTTATCCAGAAATCTGGAAGTACAAACAATAGATACCACCTACAAGGATATGTATTCCAGAAATCTGAAGAAGGGAGGCAGGGGTGTGGATAGGGTAAGGATAAGCACTAAGTATTTTTTCCTAGATTTTTCCCACCTAAGTAACTGATCAAGTTGTTGTCCAGCAGACAAAGTCTTATAAAGATCATACATATAGTCAATGCAGATAATAAAACCAAGAGCCAACCTAGAAAGGAAGATGGACGTGAATCAACAGAAAAGAAAGTTGAATAAGATTAGAAACATAATATTCCCATACTATCACTTGAGGATAAGCACCGTGTCAGGTTCCATGTCTCTTTTATCATTCTTGTATATACATTACTAAGCACAGCACCTGGCATATAGAAGACACTAAGTAAATATTGATTATCTTCAAGTTATTTTAATTAGAAGTAATCAATGTTTATAGATTTTTATGTGCAAGCTACAGCAATACAAATCTCTCGTTTCCATTGTTCTCCATACTTTTCAGAGCCTTTTAATACATTATTTACTTAATAGTAATATTAAGAATATTAATAAGACCTGGTAGTTAAGGTAAAAACTTGACATCAGTAAAAATGAAAGATTTTTCCTCTAGTATTTGCATGAAATAGTTATCAGTCTGAGAGTAGTCAGTTACAGGTTTTTGAAGTCAAAGACTATTTCTGATTCATCTCTCCCAAGGCAGACACAAAAAGAACCTTATGCATAGTAAGTACACTGTAAAGTATAATAAGAAAACAATCATTCTGTGAAGGAGTAAATTTTTAAAAAAAAGAAAAACAATTGAACAACAGTAAGAAAAAAACCTCAAAGACTCTATAATTTTCACTCATTTTTAATGTTTAAATTATGTCGTATAGATTAATAATATAATGCAAGTAATTATAAAAGAACTAAAGAAGCTATTGAAAAATGTTCTGAAACAAATTGGTTTTTAACTCTTTAAGCTCCTGAAAATTAAGTTGTCTTGTAAGGTGCTAAGTCCCACACCACTGAGATTTTTCAAGCAATGAATTGTATGTATCTTTACTGGTCACAAAACGGTAGAAGTAGAAATCCTCACATTTGGTGGGAGAATAACCTTTAAGATTCTTTCTCATTCCAAAAGTATTATGACTGATGATAATATTGTTTCTTGATCTGGGAGCTTGCATTTGTAGTCTGTACATGTCTAATATTGTCATATGCCCTCCTTGCTTTCCTCTTTTCTACACATATAAGTCGACAAAATGCCTAGCACATCTATAAGCCAATTATTTTTAGCTTTGCGATAAGTAACTTACTTACATAGGCTTCTTAGCTTCTCCTGCCTGCCTCTTTCTTCATTAAGAAGACACACTTCTCCACCGGCGCGGTGGCTCACGCCTGTAATCCTAACACTCTGGGAGGCCAAGGTAGGAGGATCATTCAAGGTGAGGAGTTCAAAACCAGCCTGAGCAAGAGGGAGACCCTGTCTCTACTGAAAAAATAGAAAGAAATTAATTGGCCAACTAAAACTATATAGAAAAAATTAGCTGGGCATGGCGGTGCATGCCTGTAGTCCCAGCTACTTGGGAGGCCGAGGCAGGAGGATCACTTGAGCTTAGGAGTTTGAGGTTGCTGTGAGCTAGGCTGACACCATGGCAGTCTAGCCCGGGCAACAGAGTGAGACTCTGTCTCAAAAAACAAAAAACACACAAAAAAGAAGACACACTTCTCTTAACTCCAATGCCAGTGAAAGTTACACACTCAAAGTTCTGGGACCTGTCCTGTCCTGTTAGTACTTTGGTTTGACAGAACTAAGTGATGATGATAATAATAAATAAAATAAAAAATATTTCTAAAATGGTTTTTATTTTTAAAGGAGTAATTTATAGAAAATATAAACTGGAAGGTACATTATGCCGCTCCTGGCTCTCTGTGGAATTTATAAACTTCATTTTAATAATGAAGTTGTTTGTTTCCGAACAATATTCAACATAGAGAATATATAAGCAGACATAGGCCATCACATACAAAGCTTCTCGGGGTGAAGTCTAAGTGAAGACATGGGAGGCACACTTACTCTGCAGTCAGATGATGTTGGGAGAGGAGAGACTCTTCCAACATCATCTTCAGAAGAACCCCTTTCTGAAGCAGATATTGGGGGTAAAAACCCTGATTTAGTCTAATCTTCCTCAATTAACAGAAAAACAAAATCTGAAACAGGGAAGGGATTTTCCCTAACTAAAGCACTTAGTTGGCAGATTAGTATGCTGACAAGACCTGGCTTTTCATGTGAACTATTTGAATTTAGATAAGTTAACTTCTTTAAACCTCAGTTTCCTCATATGTAAATTGGAGGTAGTAATACCTAACCTACTTGTACAGATGTTGAAAATAGGAGACAGTGTCTGGCACATAGCAAGTGCTGGTGAATGGTAACCATCATGTTTATTCCAACTCTCGAAGAAAGCACGAAATAAAAGAACAGAAGTCATGCTTGATAACTTGGACTTTAGCTAACAAATGTCCTCTTTGGTTTGTTTCAGGAAAGTAGTGGACCATCCAAAAAAGCGATTTGGTATCCCCATGGATCGGATTGGTAGAAACCGGCTTTCAAACTCAAGAGGCTAATCGATTCCAATTGTGAGTACAATTTAAATAAATAAGGATGTGTGCAGGCATTTGATTAACATTTCACAAAGGACTAATCAATCGAAATCCCCCTTTTGATTTCTTATCTTATAAATCCACATTTTCAAATTTTTCTATATTCAATTAGTATATTAATATTGAATAATTTAAACATTTAAAAAGCAAAAGAGTGTCCAAATCTGCTTTGTCCCCCACAAAATTAGTGATTTAGCCATTTTTACAGACTCCTATGTAATTATTGAATATTAATATGCAAATAAGGATTAAGATTGTAATTAACATAGTAAATCACCTTGCTAAATATACATTAATGTATAGCAATCCCTGTGCTCTGAAGAAGAAACATTCCTATGATACATATCATTTTATTGCCAATAAATACATTACCATGATAACATGGAGCATACAGGAGAGAATGATGTAACAGTTAAAGTATCATCCATGAAATCAAAACACCTTATCCAAATCCTGGTTCTGTCACTCATCCATTATCTTATCTCTGTCAAGATACCCTATATTTCTGCATCGTAAATATATTGATAATAACCTAGTATTATTATGAAGATTAAATTAGATGTTTGTGGTAGTCCAAGAATATATTGGACACACAATAAATGCAAGGAATAACAGTTTATATTAGAGTTCTGAAAATTTACTCTGTGCTGGGCACTACACTTAGCGCTTTACATGCATTGCATCATTTAATCATTTTGTTCCATAAAGTAGTACTATTACTATCTCCAATATCTTGAGAAGCAGTAGGGTATAAGGGGTAAAGGTGCCAGCTGGGGAGATTAGCCTTCATGGATTCAAATATCAGGCCATCTATTGCTAGCTGTGTGAACTAGCTTAAATTCTGAATCCCTCCTCCATAAAATTAGAATAATAATTTCTATCACATAGCATTGCCCTGAGGATTACATGAATAGGTACATATTAAACACTTAAAATAGTACCTAACATATATTAAATACTTAATAATCATTAGTAATTGTTATTATTACACAAATAAGTGGAAGACTTAGAAATATTAACTTACAATGCCACATAGAGTATAAGTGATGCACATAAAAATCCAGAAAGCTTAAATCCTGAGTTTATATTCTAAACACTATATTTAGTCATACATATTATATCTTTTAAACATTAAATAAATGTTTCTTGTATGTGAAATCTAGGTAATATATTTTCTCCCAATAAGGCGTATAGAAGGTACATCCTCCCTCCCAAACAAATAAGACAACCTGGAACTGCTTTAACAATTTCAGGCTGGAGGAGAGGGAATTCTCCTTTCTGCTTCTCTCAAGATGATCTTCAGATCAATGACACAGACACCCTCAAAACATCACATTAGCTCTTAATTTAAATCTCTTAATTTAAATAACCCAATTTTATTCCTCATCCCCAAATGCTCTAAAGCCACAATGAGTAGTCAATATTTTACCTCTACTCACTCATTCTCAGAATATTTAAATTTAATTACAATTTAATTAAAATAAATTAAATTTATTTAATTAAAATACATTTATTTAAAATGTAATTAAAATAAACTTTTCTTTCATGGATTTGTTGTTTAATAAAGTTCTCAAGTTACTGAAAGCCTATAAACACAAGAGGACTTATTGAATACTTCCAAGAATACTGCCTTTTGAAGCACCATCTTCAAAACTCAGATTGAACTTTATTTTTCATATCTAGAGATAGACAAAGTATCGTCACACCTCAGGGTTGTTAAAATTATATCTGAGTAGGAACTAGCTAGTCGCTATTAAAAACCAAGTAACTCTTTCAATCAGGGTCACGATACTCCAGTTTCTTGATGTATTGAGAACACTATGACACTGAGATTCAAATAATTAAGTTTGACTGGTTTACACATATACCTTTGCCACTCTTGATTATCACCCATTTTAACATTTCCAAATTCAACCAAAACAGGGTTATGATAAACAAATCATACAGAGAACTTGTTTTCATGTGAATTTTCATATGGAGTCTTAGGCCATTGAAACTTCAGATAGCTACTAAACTATGAAGAGAGTTGAATTAATACAGTGTTTCCTGAATCACTGTTGGGTTAAATCCAAATTTGTATATTGTGTCCTTCTCTTAGCAAACTTTGTTAAGCATCTTGACAATCACTATCCTTATTATTAAAATCTGAAGATAGTGGCCGGGTACAGTGGCTCACGCCTGTAATCCCAGCATTCTGGGAGGCCAAGGTGGGAGAATCACTCAAGGTGAGAAGTTCAAGATCAGCCTGAGCAAGAGCGAGACACTGTCTCCACTAAAAATAGAAAGAAATTAATTGGCAAACTAAAAGTATATACAAAAAATTAGCTGAGCATGGTGGCGCATGCCTGCAGTCCCAGCTACTTGGGAGGCTGAGGCAGAAGGATTGGTTGAGCCCAGGAGTTTAAGGTTGCTGTGAGCTAGGCTAATGCCACAGCACTCTAGCCCAGGCAACAGAGTGAGACTTTGTCTCAAAAAAAAAAAAATTAATTAATTAAAAAAATAAAAGAAAATCTGAAGATAGTAATATCACAAAAGAGTAGGTTTAGAGAAGGACTTATCAAATATTTTCTCTTTCCCTTTTGTCAGTCATTGTGGGTTCACCTGTTCAACCATTGTTTCCATTTATTAATATTATTTCCCATCACTATAACCAAGATTTCCCAGATGTTTTTTACTTCCTCATGTGGTTTCATGTTTTATTTCATGTATAACAAAACCGTGAAATAATAATTTATTTCTAATTTCCAATCAAATTTTCAAACTTATTTTTGGTAATTTTTTCCTGCAGTCACAATATTTCTTTTAATTAAATAGGGGATGTAATATGTGCATCATTTAATAGATTATAACTTAAGAATCATTAAATAATGTTCACAGAATCATAAAGCTTAGTGATTCAAGAACATAAACTTTCATTTCATCAAAAGCCATTTTTTAAACAATTCAGTAACTAGAGCTGTGAGATGACATTGATTTGCCCACAGTTTTATAGTCTTGGGCAGAGCAAGATCTAGGACCCAAGTCTTTGGACTTCTAGGCCAACATTCTCTTCATAACCCAAAAGGTCTTCTTGGCACTAAATTTTCATTGTTGGATGCTAACTCCACTGGATATACATTTCTAAAGCAAACAAAAATGGTATTTCAGACTTTAGTAAATACTTTCACATCTGTGAGGGCTGATGTATTCTCTTTTAGAGCAGGCCAATTTGTGAGTTTTTGCCTTCTGAGTTTCATTTTAAGTCTTCACACTAAAAGCGAAACTGGTACCTAGTCGTGGAAGTTTTGCTTGGTTTGAGGTCAAAGTCTAGATACAGCTGCTGTATGCTACCTAGTTTCCACACCAAATGCTAATCTCTTTCCTGATATATGTTTTGGAAAGGGAGATAATCTGATTTATGCAATGGCTTCTTCAAACCATTAGTATATTTTACCGAAACTTTAAGTTTTTAATAGGCCTTAGTTCTGAGTGACTCAAATTCAAAGAAGTAGTTTGTCTAAGGTTTCATAGCTTCTTCTCTAGGTGACAACTTGTCGGTTTTTGCCATTGAACTCAGGATGTCTACTTGATGAAATTAGAAATTTGACCATTAATTGTACTATCACTTGGTGCCACATGCATTAAGACTTTTCTTTCAATAAAGTGAGGCACGTGTTCACTGGTTTTTACTGACAATTTTTATTTTAGAGCACTATTAGCACACTATCATTCAAATAAATTAATATAACTCTCAAATACAGCAGGAATATCATGTTTAAATAACAGTATATGGTTGGATCCTTTTAACATGAGCAAAATGTATAAAATTATGTTATCACAACAATAAACAGAAAGTGGTAGTCAGTTCTCTTTATCCTTTTGTTTGTCATGGAATCATCCTTTGAACCAAGATAGAAAACTATAGCAAAATAGACTATAGTAGGTACCTGAAGAAAAATGTTGTGACAAGGTATTTTATAATTTTTACTAAAACTTGAGCATAAGTACCTTGCTTATATATTTAAAACATTCTTTTTAATGGATTTTGACCTGAAATTATCATTCTGCAGTACTGTATTTGAAATAAAAACATTCCATATAAATAAAAGCCATAATGAACAATAATTAGAGGTTAAAAGCTTAAGTGAAGTTAGTGGACTTCTACCTGATCTACCAAGTTCTCATTAGCTTTAACAACTTCAACTTTCATTTTTGCAGATGCAACCTCCTTGGGTGAAATGTCACAGAAATATAAAAGATGCTTCAATGAAGTTCTTCATACTCCTTAACAATTAAACTTTTAAGTAACTGGCCTTCTGCAAATTCTTTCCCAAGCTTGAACTTCAGTTCATCACATCACAGTATTGTTACAGCTTCAGTTAAATTGTGCTGATAATTTTGATGCATGTATATTTTAAAATATATATATATTTTAATTATTCAGGTATGATTACCTGCCCCCCAAAATTTTACTTTTAAAATATCAATTAAAAAGCACAATTCAGTGACATGTCTTCTATATGCATTTACCATTCACATTTTTGCAGTTAAAGAATAATAATGAAAGACAGATTTGCTTCCATAAAATTTAGATGCAACTTGTTTGTTCATTATGGGGGAATAAGGAAAGGCAATGCTGTATATTTTCTTTTGAGTACTTTCATACTACTCTTTTCTTTTGTCAGTGAGCCTGCTGGGTAATAATTATAAAATTAGGCTTCTCTTATTGTGTTCAAATTTTAGTTATGTTCAACCAAATAAAAACACAGACCCAGTGAGCATATTGACTTAGAATTTAAAAATTAAGGATATTGCTCATTTGCCAAGCTCAGATATTCTTTGTCCCCTAACAACTTTCCATATGTCTAAATTTTAACTGATAGTTAAGAGCAGCAGTAGCTCATTATGAGAGGAATAGCCACACAGAGAAGTAAAGTTAAAAGTAGGGGAAAGTTAAAGGATCACCAAGTAGTAAACTACCAGAGCAGTATGGGGTCAATTATGTGCATATCATTTTAGCACAGTACATTTCAACATAGTACAAGAAGCAATCATTTTGATATTACTGACTCATCTAAGAAACTGTGTAGTCTGTTTCATACACTGTGCTTAATAAGCCATCAATGAGCATAATGTATTTAAAAATTATTTCTTTAAAATGTTTCAGATTATTTTTAATTGACCTATCACAGCATAAGTTTTGGTTTTCTGGAAAGCTCAGTTCTCAGTAATAATTGTGATGTTACTGTAGTTAAAGAACATAAACCTGCTGTGCATTGAATATGCTTTCAGAACACACAATAAGCCTTATTCCCTGGACCAGAGATTCAACATAAGCTACTTAGCAGAAGTTTATGAAGCATCTGGAAAACAATTCTTGAAGCCTTAGTAGTCACTGTCAAACAGACCTAATAGATGTGAGGAAAAAAGTTTTGACTAATAGAGCAAAGCTTTATTTTAGCATAAAGAGTGTCGTGAGAACGTGTCTTTCTATTAAAAGAAGAGAGAAATGAGTAGTTGCTAATTTTCACTAAAAATTATTGTACTTGTATGATCCAAAGAGTAATATAAACTCAAACATCACGACAAAATGCATCAGAAAAGAGCTGAATTCAATGATTGACCTTTATAATAGGCTAATTGTTCAGTTGTCCACTCTGCTTTTTAGAGATCAAGTTCAAAAGAGCCGAAAAGAAGTGACAGAAATGAACATGTGTACTTAGAATATATATTGGTTTTGTATATAACTTCTTAGTTTTTCCAGAAAATTTTCAAATCAAAAATCTTCAAATTTAAGTTTAGGAAAAAACAGTAAATGAATGTTTTTTATAATTGTAATAGAGGGTGATAGCTAAGAGAAATGAATTTTGAGAAAGCTAACTAATTCTGATTTTTATAAACTTGTATTAGAAAGCTAGTAGTGTTACTTAGGTGAAAACGCTGCAGGACTCACAGTTTGAAAAAATTACTTAAGAAGTTATGATATCTCACCTCCCTTTTCCCAAGCTCCTAATGAACTATAGAAATATGCCCTATTTCTTAGATGCTCTTTCTTTCCTTTTTCTCCTGTTTGGATATTTGTAAGCTTCTAATTCAACCAGGTGCTGCTTCGTGCTTTGACAAAAAGTATTAAAACCTACTTCAGCCTAAAAATTTCTCATAAAGATTTGAAGTTGGATTAAACAAATTGATTTCCTACATTCTTTATTTTTTTAATTCAAACTTGGCTATAGCATCCAACTTAATTATAGTAAGAAGTGAAAAAATATTGATTTACGCTCTATTCTAATGTATAATGTGTTTGTCTCATAATATAATATATGCACAAGACTTCCATGAAGAAAAAAAGCAAAATATTTTCTCCACTTATAGCTGTTTTATTTCATATTTTAATTTTTACCACTACTTTATACAGAGTAGAAAATAAGTCAGCAATATACTGGCTTAAATAGGGTATTGTTTTAACACAGCAGTAAATTAAGACATAATTTCTGTTAAGAATATGACGAGTCATCTCATTTATTTACCCAATGCATTATATACTACTAAATATGAGTATATTTCAACTTCAAAATAATGCATTACCTTTTTTTTTCTTCTTTCCTTTGTGAAACTTCATAGAACAAATATATGTGTGAATATAGATTTCTGAATTTTGGTGTCAAATACATAATCAACTTCAATAGTATGTAATTCCTACACACTTTGTCTTAAAATTTACTCATGCTATGAAATGTCTGTCAAATTGTACCTTTAATCTACACATGGTTTTAGGGAATTAAATTTTTTAAAACAAATTATCAAAAAATAAATTGATGGAATCTTTTTTAAAAAAAGAAGTATCAAAAGTTTTTTGAATGACATTACCCATTATATCGAAAAGTTCGAGGTGCTTGAATATTGGTCAACTTTTCCAAAGTGAATAAACTTGAGATGACGAAAGCAGTTGTTTACATCTTTCTTTATTATAGCATTATATTTGTGTTCACAACTGTTGTAAATATGTTTGGGGAACATTTTTAAGCACCATTGTGCAACTAATATTTATTTATGTACATTTGAGTGGTTCCTAAGCAAGCTTAGCACTACAAGCATATTGCTCATCTTGGACTGTTTATGCCCTTGTTTATTCTTCATTTTTAGTTTAAGCAATATTGTTCATTTTATATTGCAAGCTGGTTTTATCTTTAAGCACCACAAAATTAATATTGTATAAATAAAACTGCATCTCCCCCATAATGTAAAGTAAGGGAATATATGTCATCTCATCTGATCAGCTATCACATACTAATGTAGTCATTAATATTCTTTAATTATAAAGTTACTTTGACAACATATCTGTGCCAGCACAGGTAGCAAACAAAATTAGGGTTGAACTCCCAGCCATGGATTGATTAAATAAACTTTTTCAAATGTAAGTAAGAGCAGTTTGATGTATAGATATAAAATAAAAACTAATCAAGAAAAAGCCAATTTTTAAATTTTTTGTGGTTGTTTTAGCACATTATTTCTAGCCTCTGACAGTCATGTTGAGAGTCTCACACAGTTTCTCATATTGTGGAGGAGGTAGGAATGAGAATTAAGAAACAAAAGGCAAATTTTTCTGTAAGAAAGTTTTCTTAACATTTTATATCTGAGACACCTACTACTTTCTCCCAGAGCACAATAAATGATATAGTTCTGCTTCTTGGTAATGTATTCATTTGTTGTAATAGTTTCAATGACAATTGTCCAAATTAACAGAAAAGAGAGGGTGGCCATCACAATCATAAAAAAGAGAAGAATAATGCATATTTTCCAAATAAATTAAAACAACATAATTTATTTTAACTTTCCAAGATGCTTTTAAAAATATTTTAAGTAATAGCTCAACAGCATATTCACTACAGGAGAAAACTATATGTAGACAATGAATTTATAAAAATCATACGATTGGATAGCACTCTCAACTTCAACTCTATAAAGCCATTTTGATAGTCCCATGCCATTCAAAAGTGCAAGTGATTTGTCATTCTTCACAACATAAACTGAAAGCATATTATAACCTACTTAGTAAAAATTTAGCAATGTGCGAAAATAATGTGCAAAATAAATGTCACAGTTTCTTCATGCTTGAAACCACAAAAACCTTTAAGGAGTAGAGTGAGTAGATATATATCTTTTTCTGATACTTTATAGTTTTTGCATACAGAGAAAAATCTTTAAACACAGTATTTCCAAAAGCAGGCTGAAGAAGAAAACAAAAAAAAATTATTAGGAGAATATTTGATAGAAAATTTACATTTGAATAAAATAGTTTATGTACTTGAATAAGAGAGAGAAAAGAGAGAGATTTTTGTAAAAGAGATGTTCAATATGATAGCTATTAACTTTATGTGGATCTTTAAATTAATTGCAATTAAATAAATTAAAAAATCAACTTCTCCATTGTGCTAGTCACATTTCAAGTGTTCAGTAGTGACTTGTATCCATTGACTACTACAATAGGCAATGCAAATTAGAGAATATTCCTATCACAGAAAGTTCTATTGGGCAGCACTATTGTACATTATAATACATATGACACAGTCCAGACAATATAGCAGATAGTTTTTTGAGATTCACCCATTTGTTTTATACTTGGGGTAACCAAAATACTGGAGAGAAAGTCACATAAGTAAAAAGCAGTCCTAAATGTGCTTCTATTTACTGAGAGAAGAGAGAAGAAAGTTTAAAGATCACTTGCAAACCACCCAATGATATTTAATTAAATTCATTATGTATCACATTGAGTCTTCCCATTTTGATCATAAAATAACACTTCAGACAAACAAAACCAAACATATCAGCATTTCAGTCTTCAAATGTATAAATGAGTCATTTTAAATATGTAACTTGTTCCCAATCAATTGTCTAACTTATAGTAGCTTCATCTAACTAATTATAAATTTCTCTAATTTCTTTTATCTAAATAGCTTATAAAACTAAGATCTTTGGGAGACCTTTGATTCACTACTGATTAATGGGTTTAGATGAAAAAGAATTGAAAAACTTACAATTAAGCTATTCATTGAAATAAATGATAAAAGTCTTTGTGCGTGCCCAGGTTTGCCTCCCCAATGAAACTCTGTCTTTCAACTGCAACCCATGCTCATTACCACATATACACAGGGTGTTATGATAGCACTCAGAGTTTACTTTTCGTTTTTACCAGAGGAACTAGTTTTTCTTAAACAAAATAGCATTCTAACCCTATGAAAGCAGAAGTCTATTTTCAGACATTGAACTAAGGAGACTTGCCCGCAAATTCAATCTTCTTCCTTTTATTTTTTTAAGACAGAATCTCACCATGTTGCCCTTGCTGGAGTGCAGTGGCTATTTACAGGCACAATCATAACTCACTGCAGCTTTGAACTCCTGGCCTCAAGCAATCCCCCTGTCTCATCTCCTGAATAACTGGGACTACAAGGGAACACCACCATGCCCATACAAACTTCTTCTTATAGTATGCTTTGGAAAGTTATCATCATTGCCCACTCTGTCCTTTCAGATATCTTTGAATACCTCAGTCTGGAAGAAAAAATGTTCACCTTCACTTATCCAAGACTTACACCACATGAGCAGCTCAATTAAGTATGTAAAGAAATATAGTTTGGAGAATTTTTTGGACCTGGTTGAAGGAAACTGTCACAAATGGTATTGCCAGGAGAGCCAATTCTTAATGTTTACACTGCATATCTCTTATCATTTGCATGCAGTAAAAATTTAGCCAGCATTCTAATGTCCCTTGATGTCTATCTGGTTCACTCTTATATTTCTTGTTTTAAGCATGATGCTGGATGTTGGATAGCTATATGTGTAGTAAGTGTCTATCAACTATACAAATGATTAAAGAAATTTATGATATTTCACAGTAATCTAGTAAGCTGGATATCTGCATTCATTTTGCCTTCATTCATTGTTATTCATGATGATCACTTTCTAGTTTTGATAATAGCACTATACTGCATATAACGTGGTTTATGTTTTTGTGAATTAACTTAGGCACTTATTTCATACTTTCATCACAATAAATATTTACTTAGTTCCTATTATATACAACTATGTTTCAATATCTATTTGCTTTAAAACAAACAGCTTCCTTTATGCTTTCAAATCATTCTAGTTAATGTCCCAACTTTTTCTACTGTTTAGAACAAAATTCCTCAAAAGAGTTGATTGTCAGTGGCTCCAGTTCCTTAATCATATTTTCTTTAAGCAAAATTTCACCAAACAATTCTTATCAAGGTTATCAATGACCTTTTCACTACTGAATTCAACTAGAAGCTCTCGTTCTCAAATTATTGGATCTACCATAGCTTTAGAAACAGTTGAACTCCTTTTTTCCTAGAAGCTATTTTTTTACCTGACTTCTGGCTATTACTTTACGTCTTAACTACTTCCTTGGTAGCTGCTCCTACTCAGCTTCTTTTGCTGGATCTCTCTCATCTGCCCAATCTCTAACCTTGAGGGGACCTGAGCCTCTGAGTTTGGCTGTCTTCCCTTTATATCATTAGTCACTCCCTAGATAGTCTTATCACAATGCCAAACTATAATGATATGTTGCTAACTATCAAATTTATATCTCCAATCTAGGCTGCTTTCCCAAACTCCACATCCATATATGCAGTGGTATACTCAAATTACCACTGGGAAGATGTTATTATTGTACACGGCATAATAAACCCCAAAAATCTATGGTAGGGACAGGACTCTTCATCTACTCTTTGTGTTTCTCTACCCTTCTCAGGAGTTCCTCCATTCCTTTTAAGCTAAATTGGCATTATGTGCTTAGTTCTGGCAATTAAAAGCATGATTACCTGCTTCATCCTTCTCCTATCCTGCTATGGGAGCATTAGAGACTGTGAGTTTCACGTAGTATAGGCACAAAGTGAAGGAAAAGTGATTGACCTACCTAAAGCTTCATGTAAACTCAAGACAAAACTTATAGCAAGATGTACCAATGCAATGTTAAGGTTATTTTGTTGATGTAATTTGCCTAGCATATCCCAATAAACAATTTGATAACTTGAAGTGAGGGGTGCTACTCTAAGAAGTAACTAAATTTTGGTATTGTGTCAATAACTCATTAAATGAAAGAAGATTGATATCATCAGTTGAAAAATTTTTTTTTAATTTTTTCTTTTCTTTTATTTATTTATTTATTTATTTTTTTTTTTTGAGACAGAGTCTTCCTCCATTTCCTGGGCTAGAGTGCTGTGGTGTCAGCCTAGATCACAGCAACCTCAAACTCCTGGGCTTAAGCAATCCTTCTGCCTCAGCCTCCCGAGTAGCTGGGACCACAGGCTTGTGCCACTATGCCCGGCTTATTTTTTTTTATATATATATTTTTAGTTGTCCAGCTAATTTCTTTCTATTTTTAGTAGAGACAGGGATCTTACTCTTGCTCAGGCTGCTCTTGAACTCCTGACCTTGAGCAATCCTCCCACCCTGGCCTCCCAGAGTGCTAGGATTACAGGCATGAGCCACCACGCCCTGCCTCGTTGAAGAAATTTAAAGCCATTTTATTAAATGGAAAAATATGTAGTAAAACAGACATCTGTAACAGTTTGTAATTCAGATCATGTGTCTCTTGAACTTCTACAAGAAAAGGTTGAAAAACAGAAAATTTCCAGGCATTTAGCAAGGAATTACAAGAAATTGATGAGCTCGGAAAGGAACTGGTTGCTTTGCAGACAAATAAAAAAGAAATAGAGTTCAGAAATACAATGTCCTGAAATGTTGAAAAAGCTAAGTGCTTCTAGATCCCAAACACTACAAAATAGAATTTAAAAAAAAACTGTCAGCTGACTGTCAGTGACAGATTCTCAGTAAATATTAGTTGTAATAAAAAACTTGGGGAAAATATCAGACTAAGTATGTGGACTTTAAGGTGCTCGTGAAGTATTATAAGTACTTTCTTACATGTAACAACAGCCTGTCTTACCAATATGTTGGTGGCAGCCCAAGTTACTGGGCCAATGGTATGTTCCAGATACCTTCAAGGCAACTACTCTTAACCTGAGGGTACAAATGCAAAATAATTTAAATGGCTTTTTAAAAAAAATCTTTGTTTGTAGCAAATTGTTGAGAAGCTTCCCAAACTCTTGGAAAAAAAAAAATCATTGCCAAAGAAACTGTGAATCCTAAAATAAAAAATGTCTTGGGCACTTTAAGACAAAATAAATCACAGGCTTTTAACCTTGTGAAAGTTAAGAACAGACCTGAAATAACTGTGCAATTCACAAGAATGCAATATTCCCCTAAGTAGGACACGTGTACAGGGATAATAGTGTGAGAAAGGGTGGAACCAGGGAAAACAATACAATGGACAAAGTGATCTTCCTAGAAACTACCAGGCCCTAATTAAGAAAGCTTTCTTTATTCCCAGGATAAGAGACCATTACAATATTTGCCCAGAGGGATTTCAGAATTGTTGGAGGCCAGCATTCCAGATGTTTTGTGTCTCTTGTTCTTCTCTTTATGAGCAAGATTATTGGTTGTGGTTATCCTTTCCCTGTTCTTCTGCCAATTATTGGGTTTGTGTAGGGTGAATAACATGCCTTATAACTTAATAGATCTGTGAATGAGGAGCAGCCACGTTGTAACTCATGAAGACTAGTAAGTATATCCTGGAAAGCCTCTTCTTTGTACTGCATACAGTTAGTAGAAGAGATTTGATGTTGTCTGTATTGGAAATTGGTTGAATATAGTCTGTTTTTAAGAAGACACCGAAGGATTGATTGTGGTAAGGCAGTGCTCGTCAAATATTATAAGTTCTTCCTTACATTTAACAACAGCCTGTCTTACCAATATGTTGGTGGCAGCACAAGTCACTGGACCAATGGACTTCAGTAGAATTGATGTGAGTCACTTCTGAACTGAGGGAGTTGAGAGCTGGGATGTGTCCTCTACCCTTCTCTTCTGCCTTGGCAATCTTGAAGGCCATTAAGATATATCAACATTCTAGATGATATAGCTACAAAAATAGAGTGGTGCTGTGCTACATGCATTGGCCTTTTGGTTGAACTTTATTACACTAAGCCTCTGAGATTTAGATTAAAGTTGTTAACACATAATAGCCTAAGCTATACTAACTCAAGAAAGGTCCCCCCCCCCCAAAATCTCTGTTTTAACACTTCTCTTCCAAATTTTCTACTCCACTAGCTCTCCTTGGCTCAATAAATAGAAATTGCTTTTTTCCTTGTTGCTAAGAAAAAAAACCTTGGAGTGATTTTTGACACCTGCCTTTGTTTTACACCACACATGTAATTTTACAGAAAATTTTGTTGACTTTTTGTTAAAAATATGTCCAAAATTAGAGCCCTTCTCAATTCACTACTGCCATCCTAATCCAAGTTACTACCATACATCACACAGACCATGAAAGTAGCCCATTAAAGTTCTCTGCTTCCATTTTTGCCTCCATTTTGCAGCATATTCTCCATAAAACATCAGTAGTGATTCTTTTATAACTTATTCTATATCACTCATTTGCTCAAAACTTTCCAGTGGTTTCCCATATGACACAAAGCAAATGCTAAAGTCCTTAAAAAGCCATAAGGTTCCCTCTCTTCCACCTTCCACTCCATCTACCATTTTCTCCTCCAGGCTCATTAGCTAAGTCACTTAGCACTTGGGTTATTTTGGGCATATAATTTAATCCTTCTAAAATGTAGTCTCATCTATAAAACAGTCATATTAGAATAACATCTAATCTATATATAATCTATAATCTAATCTATAATCTTTTCTCATCTATAAAACAGTCATATTAGAATAACATAATAATTATAGTAACAATGATCAAAACGATAAAAAAAAGCTAAGCTTACATAGTACCTCCCATATGCCAAGTGTTATTCTAAATTAAATCGATTCATTTAATTCTCCCAATGATCCTATGAAGATTATTATTATTATCTTCATTTTGAAGCAAAGAAAATGAGGTAGAAGAAATCAGATAATTGCCCCAAATCACATAGGTAGTAAATATCAAAGTAAAGATTTGAACCCAGATAGTCTAGCCCTAAAGTCTAAGTGCTTAACCACTATATTTTGAGCTATTAAAATGTAAAATGTCTGGTTTATGCTAAGTGCTTAATATTAATTCATCCTCTTACCTTTTAGTAGTTATTATAAAAATATGTTTTTATAGAAGTTAAAAATGAATCTGGGATAGGGGACAAGTAAAAAATAAATATGCCTTAGAAAATCTCATATCACTATATGAATAAACATTAATATAATTGTTTCAAAAATAAGAACTAAGTAAGAAGCAAGAATTTCCTAGGAAAAGTTATGAAAATTTAGAGTGATCCAAGACAGTAATTGTTCTAAAATTAAATGTTATGAATGAAACATTGGATCAACTGCTATAACAATGAGGTTTTTCCTTATGTCAAAAAAGACTCTCTAAAATTTTGAACTGACTTAAAACTTGATTATTTCTATTTTTGATACCCAAAGCTTCAATGCTTAAGCCCAAATAGCAAACATAAACAAGATTTATACAATAAAGACCTATTTTATTTAAACCTGGAAAGTGTGATATTGTAAAATGACAAAGCTCAGATACCTTTAAATGGGAACACTTTTATCAGGATCTTTTTAAAAATAATATGAGTCTTGATCTTCATCACCACAGATTAAGAGATGGCAACTGAATTTTTTTCCCTAACTGAAATAATTTCAAAAATAATCTTTTGGAAATCAATCTTAAAAGTTTGAAATAAAACCTTACCACGCTTGTTAGGATGGGAAGAGAATAGATCATCTATAGTATAGGGCATTTCAGCATCCTTTTCCCTCACAAGTGCTTCTTTCAGTCTTTCCAGCTGTTAAAATTTAAAAATGATAATTAGTCTTTAATAACAACAATGTTTTACTCTATTGAAGAAGAGAAAGAATAAAAATGAGGGGAAAAAAAGAAGGAATGATGGAAGAATTCAAGAAAGAGAAAAAGAGGGAAAAGGCAAAAAAAAAAAGGAATAAAAGAAAATAAACAAAAATAAACAAATAGGAAACATGCATATAAAGGCTAGCTGGAAAGGGTGCATGCCTCAACAGGAGATTAGGAAGAAACAGGTTTTGGGCAAAGGAAGTCAACTCTGGGTGTTAATTAATAGGGAACATGCAAATATAACCTATGTAGCTGGATTTGATTTTATGTCACCTATAATGAACAGGCCTTTTCAAGGAGCTCCAAAGAGTTATGTGTTTCCACACAGGATTCAACTCATCTTAATTTTTAATAAGGTCTCTAATTGCCTAAGCCCTGCAGACCTCACTCTACCAAAGTAGAGTTCAGCCTGGACCACTGCGTGTCTCCATATTCCCTGCTCAGAAGAGAATGACAGATATAATTTTCTCTCTCAAATGGCCAGTTTGCACAATAATGGAATTGCATGTAATTGTTTTTGGAAGAGTTTAGAAGTCATCTAATGCAAAGATTTTCAAATTTTCTTCATAGCATATCAAGAAGTAGAGAAGAAAGGGTTGCTAAGGCCCTGCCTGCAAAAAGGGCAGTTCTTCTGGCTCTCCACACCAGATGCTTCAAGCAGAACAGCTGTACTCTTGCATGTTTTGCGCTGGAACCACTAACATTTTGTTTGGAGAAAAAGAGATTCCTACTCTTTAAAAAGAATAGTAACATCAAAAAACACCCATCTGTTTATAGCCTCCCATTTTACAGGTGAGAATTCACATACAGAGAATTGTAGTTTTCCCAAGTTTTCATAGTTAGGTAATTGGAGAGCTAAAACTAGAATCCACATTTCTAGACATTCTATACTTTGATCTATATTATGATAGTATAGATCTATACTGTAGATAGTATAGATAGCATTCTATACTGTGATAGTTTTCTTTTGTTTTTGGTTTTTTAGTTTAACTTGATTTTTTTCTCATGAATTACTTCACCTTTTCTCTCGCAGTAATAAAAACTTTACATTGTAATATTAATGATTTTTTAAAACATTATATCAAAAAGAATTTGCTGTATAATTGTTATTTAAATTGATAATTTAAGTATTTCACATTCTCACCTGGTTAAGTTCTTCCAATTTGTTAGCCAGTTCTATATCTGCAAGACACATTTGTCACGTGAAAAAATGTACACTGGAAATAATATTTAATTCACCAGAAAACACATTTAGGACCTTAGGAAAGGTCTTATTCACATGATTTGAGATCACTCACCCATTCCTAACATAAAGCCCTCAATATATTTTTCAATGACCTCAATACTGAAATGCAGTTTTGTAATAAGAAAATATATAATTTCTAACAATAAGCACAAGTTTGCTAAAGTAGACCACAGTTCTAACATGACCTATTATTTAGAAATGAAGTATTTTTACTAACCTAAAGAGATTCTTATAAAGCAAGAATAAATGAAAATAAAAGCAGGTCACAAATTCTATACATGATTGAATCAATAAGAAAATTCTCCAAAATATTAACTCTCTAGGTTTTATAATTTGGGTATGAATTTTTTTATAATGTCATTTATTTTCTACAATTAGAATATCTTACTTCTACTGTTAAAACTCTGCATTTTAAGAGTTTTTATTAAGTTACCCTTTAAATTCTTTTAACTAGCATTTCATCCTATGGATACAGACATTTTTTAGAATACTTCAGATGTTGTATGAGAGAGTACTACATTGTCAGATTGTCATGTTTTCTCTTAGGCTAGACTTGCTAAATTTCTGACAAAATCTCACTCATATCTTGGAGAATAGTCTGATGCATATTTGTAAGTCAGATTCTCCTGCTCTTGAAATGAAACTAATCTTCATTGGTATAGCCTAAATTTCCCATTCATGGTTTCTACTCCATTTCCCGAATTGGAAGAATTGGATTGAAAAAAGTGCTAAATTAACTACCACAGAACTGCACTTAATTTGTGAAATGTCTAGTAGAAACCTATAAACACAGTACTCTTGAAATACTAAAAGAAAATACTAAGTGTACAATTAGAGAGTTGTACACGTAAGAGTAAAATATGAGTAAAGGTAACTAATTTTTAACTAGATGGTTACCAATCCCATTAGAAACCTCATATTAAAGAAAATAGGCTTTCAATATTTTACAATAACTCCATGGATTTTAGAATGAATATGAAATAAGAAAAACACCTAAGCCTTCATTGTGGCATATAAAATAGTAGTTATTTTATTTAACAAAAACTAACATTTATAAAGAGCAAGTTTCAAGATAGAATAGATTCTGTTATTTTTTTAATAAATGAAGGTTGACTTTATTCTTAACTCACCAAGGCTGGAAATTCTTTGGAAATCGAAATTTTTATTCAGTAGAGCCAGCAAGAGTTCCTCATGATTTGGATACTTCTTATTGGGAAACACTTCATTTCCTGTAATGATCATAAACCACCATTTTCAATCTGAGTCACTGAAAATGTTTCTAATTAAATGGGCTTCCAGGCAATTATCAATGTGTATATTCACCCATGAAGGAGATGTAGAGAGAGGTGTATAATCCAAAAAGATGGGCTGTTTAAAAAATCATTGAATGTATACGGGTATATGAACAACCAAAGAGAGACAGAGAGAGAGGGAGAGTGAGAGATTTAGAGAGAGAGAGGGGGAAAGAGGATATACCCGGAAGGTTGCACCATAAAGTTTTACTTCTGGGTATTGCAGGTGAATTTTACTTTCTTCTTTTTAATCTGTATTTTTGAAATTTTCTACTATTGCATTTAACATAAGAATTATAAACTAATAGTTGTTTTTCAAAGAAAAAATATTTGATTTTGTGATTTTATTTGATATACACATTAAAATGTTAGCACTTGTTTTCAGGAATTGCCTTTAAACCACCCAAGAAGCCTTATAGAAGAGCTGGGGAAGTGTCTGCCTTGTCCATATTGACACCTTTCCATCTCTGTTGATTTACTTCACAGCCATTCATTGCTCAGGTGCCCTTCTCTCTCAGCACTATAAATGTTTTTATTCTGGAGTAGAAACTGGGACAACAGACTTCATTCAGGCTATAAAACCTGAAGATTCGACAAAATATCTATTAACAAATAATGCCATTGAAATAATAGTTAATATATTATAACGAACTTTTACGAGGTAGTCTTAAAAATCAAACCTTTATCACATAATGTCTGTGGGATCATTTTTCCCTCTCCCAATCTCCACGTACTAACAGCTACACTGTGGGCAGAAGCTAGATTAATAAGGTTCAAATGTAGGAGTCAGAATACTGTGGTCTCAGCTAGAGAAATGGCTCATAATTTGACCCGATTATATCTTTAAATCATCTGTCTTTCTTGTCTGTACAAAATGTCAGTTGATTAACTCTAACAATTAAATGGTTAAAGGAAGAAAAGGGATGATTTGAGGCAGATAGCTAACAGCATCAAAGTTTTCTATTAATACATAGACCAAAGAGACTTAATTATTGCTCAGTTCTTTAATTTTCTTTGC
Organism: Microcebus murinus; assembly: GCF_040939455.1. NCBI lineage: Eukaryota > Metazoa > Chordata > Mammalia > Primates > Cheirogaleidae > Microcebus > Microcebus murinus. The sequence goes on along the minus strand of NC_134104.1, from coordinate 73,018,455 downwards.
TTCATAAACATAAAAACTATCTTTGAAATTCTAGGATCTTTTTCTTTGTAGTATTTAAAACATTAATAGAATACCAATGTAAATTTTGCTCAACATCAATTATACAAAGACCCTCCGAGATAGTTTAAAAGAAAGACATAATTATGTGATAATACATTTTTATTTTATCTTCATCAAAATGTTAAGTTATAATCTTGAAAATGTTTTCATTGGGAAAAGGTGCATTTTAGGGACAGATAATAATGACTATCAATGTGTATATTCACCCATGAAAGAGATGTAGAGAGAGGTGTATAATCCAAAGAGATGGGCTGTTTAAAAAATCATTGAATGTATAAGGGTATATGAACAACCAAAGAGAGACAGAGAGGGAGAGTGAGAGATTTAGAGAGAGAGAGGGAAAGGGGATACACCCAGAAGGTTGCACCATAAAGTTTTACCTGTGATTAGGGAAACAATTTCAGAAAGAGAACTGTGATAAGGGAAACAATTTCATTGTATTCAACTTAGAGAATTCATAAAACTAAGAGTAAGGTAACTAGGAAAGTATAGATCTGAAGCTTTTATTTGCTTAATTTACAGTCCATTCCTCTGTATATTTAAGTGAAAGATTTTTCAAAAAATAAAATTTTCTTTATCAATTTTGCTTCCAGTGATTATACCTACATAACCATTTGTCATCAAAAATTCTTCTCATTATCTTTTAAGACAAACATCTTTTATAGGAATCGCTGAAATTGATTTCTAAAGCTAAGTAAGATATTGGCTAAGAAAAAATAATAAAATTTAAGTTTTTTGTTTCCTGTTTTTTTTTTTTTAGTTTTAAAACATATGATTTTAAAAGAAAAAAAATGTGTTTTTAATATGTTTCCATCTTTCAACAGAGTTAATATTGGTGAGGGAAATATTTGAATATAAAATATCTGAGTAGAGCTACACATTTGGCACAAAGGATGGCAAAGCTGCTTAGACGTGAGAGAGTGAGTGCTTTTGCAATTACTACATAGAAAATACTGTTTCGTTACTACTAGAGATACTGAATCTTAAAAAACTTAGTTGTCTCCTTCCTTTCTAGTCACATGTGAAGCTTTTTCCCAGATAAAAACAAGAAATTTTATCAGAATGAAACCTAGAAACTCCAAAAATAATAATATCCCCCCAGATAAATTCCCCATAGTCTTCTTGGTCATGGTATTCTTTCTTCTTTTAGTGGTAAGCAATTTTCCCAGTTTCAAGCTTATCCACTGAGGAATGCTTATATAGGGTCCCTGCCAAATGAAAGCTGGCAGGATTGTGCCATGTGCCTTTGATATTATCTAACACCTAGAGAGAAGGCTGGTGACCCCAACTTTGTAGTCTGTTTCTGCAGATAAATGCTTCTTTAAAAATTTATGAAAAGACTGAAATAAATCAAATATTTGGTTGGTTTAAAACATGTATACATGGAAAGAGACTCACTCTAATCTTGGACAATTTACAACAGAAAATAACTTTACTAATAACTTAATCTTCCTTATTTATAATATATATAATAAAACTGAGATCAAAGAATTCCCAGAAAGAAATATTTCCACTATGTTGCCAGTAAGATATGCATATCACTGTGTGGTATTCTGAGGTCAGAGATGTTATCTAATTATAAGTCTAGCAAATGTTTTAGAGTTGGATTTTTCTCTATTTCCTATACACTTGAAATCTGAAGTTACAGTTAACAGTAACACATCCTAATTTTGCAAAGTCCTCAGCAAATGACCACATTTTTCCTTACACATCTGTACCGTGTTAGAAACATTGGAAATCTCATTATTTTACAGAAAGCACAATGGAGGCCTATCAAGTGCTATCATTTAAATCAGACAAAGACAAAATGTGAGTACCATGGATAAAATCCAAAATATTTGATTCCCAGGCTTATATTTAAGTCTCTGAGACTATTTGTTTTTCAATGCAAAATTCTTGTAAATAAATATCAAGTGATTATGCAAACTTATTTCCACTACCAAAAGAAATGCTCTAATTTTCATTGACTTTAAAAACTACATTTGAAGCAACAAGATCTAACAAAGTTGAATTAGATCCATAAATGGGACACTTAATCCTTATCTCAACCTAGTGTCATGTAAATAAAATTTACTACATTTCCATCTTGATTTCCCCCTAAGTAAGATGAGTAAAAGGTTAACTGCCTTTTCCTGAAAAGAAGATCAGTTAGATAAAAGAAAATCCCAGAATTTCAAGCCAGAAGGGATATTAGAGAGCATTATATTAAGTCACTATTTTTCAAGCATAAAGAAATTTATAAAAGTTTCAATGAGGTTAAGTTGTTTACCTACTAAACAAGCACTAAATCTAGCTCTATTAATTCTGAGATTAAGAGCTACCTCTGCAACAGAATGCACTGAAAAATTTAAAGAAAGATTATAGAAGTTACAAATGTTGTAAGAGCAAAAACTTATTTTCACCTAGTTTATCATGATATATGTTTGAAGGATGGATTAAATTATTTCATTTACATAAATACCCTAGGTATGTTAGAAACCTGAAAGATATGGTCATGCATAATGTGGGTCTTAGCACTGCCCTGGAGATTTCTCCAATGCTTTATTATCCTCAAATCTCTGTGAATGCAAGTTTTTAATCTTGATGTATTTTTCTTTGCTCTATTTATCTTTCATAAGTTATTTACTAATAATCTCATAAAATGAAGATTTCTTCCCCAAGATGTACTTTCAAAATATGATTATATTGAATAGATTATGTCCCTGCCTATATTAATATTTATACATTCCCAATCTTTGCTCATGAAGTACAAATGAGAAACATGTGCTTCATTATTAGAAAAAAGAAAGTGTAGTCAAAATTAATTTAGTAAAATATTGGACAAAATTAATTTGGTACCATTTGCTTAAGAACAGTATTACATTTAATTCTGAACAGCAACTGCTTAAAAGGGAAGTTTGGCTATTCAATTATCTTAATGTCTTAAAACATTATTTCAATAATGGCAAAAAAATCATAGCAAAGCAAATGAAAAAAAATTAAGATTTACTCACCTATAGGCTTTTAGATTCATGTGCACGTACCTTGGGTAAGATATGGCCGTCCACGCACCAATTCTAAAAAGATCATCACAGATAACAAAGTTAGGAGTCCAAAGCAAAAAGGTGTTGAGAAGATCTTGCTCATGTTAAAAATTGTCTGTGCTAGCAGAGAAACTGACTTTCCAGGTCAAGACGAGTATTTCAATGTCTCTGGAATGCAGCAGAGCTCACTTTTAAAAGGCAAGTGTGCTTCAGTTACAAATGTTCTGGATAAAGAAAAAGAAACTTATAAAATGTAATGCCCCTGTCAACATGATTCACTACTTGCAGAAGCGACAGGTTTGTTACATAGTCAATGGCAGGAAGAATCCAATCAATATATCTCACATCTGCCCATTTCACTAAAAGTAGGCATTCCTACGCATGTCCACACACTCAAATAGATGCATAGGTATAAAGCAAAAACTTGGAACGCAGAACCTGTTGGTTGGATTTAGGTAATTTACTATTTAATTTCCTGCTTCCAGGATTAATTAACATCAAACCATAACTAAAGCTGAGAGCATAGAAGGCAGGTGAAAATGGGAATGATGGCTTCCATTTGACCAATTCTGAGCCAGGTGGTGATCTTCCTGACAATGAAGTTATCTGTAGCCATTACTTCATTCTTAATTAACCAAATAGGTTAAAGTTGGGAAGAGCTCAAATTTGAAATGAATCATAATGGGATAACATTACCATCTCGCTGTACTGAAGAAGGATGGTTTCATTTCGATGCACTTTTAGAAATTAAGGTTGAATTTAATTAATTCAAAGCTGGCAAATGTCCCATCAATTACTCTCTTTAATACTCACTGTAATTGCCTTGGTTTTCTTTTTAAACCAATGTCTTTCAGTATATTTCTAATTTTAATTTTATGGTTCCACAGATGCTATAATGACCTTTGGTCTTGGCATTTACTTCTCCCAAAGGACTTTAGATGCACCAGCCCTAAAATTGATTCAGTTCCAAGTGCATACACTGCAGCACAAGATAGTATTAAGTAGGAACAATGACCAAACTTTTCCTTAATCCATTGCTTTAACAAATTTCCTGAATAAAATCTAAACTACTTCTTTTGATATTTATGCTTTTCTTTTACAGGTTCACTTTTCATCACATGTCCTTGTGCACCAGCCACATTAGACTGCTAATTCCGGAATATATCTTGCCCCTTTCTTCACTCCAGAGCTTTGCTGACATATTTCTCTCTGCCTGGAATCCTTTATTCTGTGACCATTTTACCTTCTTATTCCTGAAGCCACTGATTAAATGCCACTAGCTCTATTTAGCTTTTGATCTCTCTTTCGTTCATTTCCAGTCATAATGTTTTTCTCCTTCAAATTGCCACAGCATTTTTCTTATATATCTATCATAGCTCACAATCCATTCCTCCTTTTATTACAGTTAGGTGTTTGTGTGTCTGCCTCCACTATGAAATTGTAAATACTTTGAGAGTAGTTACTTTCTAGTCATTTCTGTTTCTATTTGCAAGTATCATAGTGACTTTCAGGAAAATAAGTGAAAACATATTTGATGTATGACTAAATAATGGCTGAAATTTCTGATAATTGAAAGGTAAAATGAGAACAATTCCCTAAAACTTTACATCTACTTATAAAGCTAAACGAATTGAAATAATTATTGCAGCTCCTTAAGTATTTGTATTTTCTTAAGCCTAAAAATTCAAGAATAAAGAAAATCTTTAACCTTGATCCTAAAGGCTCATCATACCACAGTGTTTCAAAACCTGTGTCATTCAAATATACTTTGATGGCATCTGTCAGTAGTTATTCAATAAATTATGTAAATTTGTTTTTTAAACTCCATTTAAAAAATTATATCAAGATGGAAAATAGGAAATCAATATCACTTATTGTAGAAAGAATATATAAATATGAAAATATATAATTATAAGTTATAAATTTTAGAAAAGTAAAAAATAATGTATAAAATATGTTCATAATAAATTGAATCAATAGACCAAAATGAAGACCTGATAATAAGTTTCCAAATGAAATGGGAAAGTTAATATGAGTCAGTATTAAAGACATTTTCAGCTCATATTTCCTTAATTTAAAAAAATTTTTAAATGTAGATAAGATTATTCTAATTTTTTTGAGTTTTGATGCAAACTGAAGAAGGAATACCAATTCTCATGGGTTTCTTGAAAGCAACAAAATAATTTAACTGCCTTCTGGTTGAATAGTGATGAACACATCATCAAATCAGAAAATAAATAAACACTTAAGCTAAATGAGACTCTAAATCAAATGGACCTAAGAGACATTTATAAACCATTCTCCCCCAAATTATGAATATACATTCTTCTTGGCAGCAATCTTGGGACATTCTCCAAGATTGATCATACCTTAGGCCACAAATCAGGCCTCAACAAATTAAAAAAACAATTAAAATCATACCCTGTATTTCCACAAACCAAAGTGGAATAAAACTAGAAATTGATCACAAGAGAAACACTCAAACCTACACAAAGTGATGGAAATTAAACAACCTGCTGCTGAGTGATTATTGGGTCAATAATGAAATTAAGATGAAAATCAAAAGATTCTTTGAATTGAACAAAAAAGAGGACACAAACTATCAAAATTTATGGGACTCAACAAAAGCATTCCTCAGAGGAAAATTCATAGCCTCAAATGCCTACATCAATAAGACAGAAAAATCACAAATTAAAAATCACAAATTAACAACCTAATGACACATCTCAAGGAACTAGACAATGAAGAACAAACTAAACTCAAAACCAACAGAAGAAAAAAAATAACAAAGGTCAGAGCAGAATTAAATGAAATGGAAAACAACAAAAAAATACAAAAGGTCAACAATACAAAAAGTTGCTTCTTTGAAAAGATAAACAAAATTGATAGAACTCTTGTTAGATTAATCAGGAATAGAAGAGAAAGGACCAAATGAGCTCAATCAAAAATAAAAAAGAAGACATTACAACTGATACCACAGAAATACAAAATATCATCCATGAATACTTCACAAACCTCTACGCACATAAACTAGAAAACAGAAGAAATAGACAAATTCATGGAAACACACAACCTCCCAGGACTCAATCAGGAAGAAAAATAACTCCTGAGCAAAGCAATAATGAGCAGTGATTTCAAAGGAATAACAAAAAATTTTCTTACAAAAATAAAGCCGTGGAACAGATGGATTCACAGTCAAATTCTACCAGACCTACAAAGAAGAGCTGGTACCCATACTTCAGAAATTATTCCATAACATTGAGAAGGAGGAAATTCTCCTTACTTCATTCTACAAAGTCAGTATCACCTTGATACCAAAGCCAGGAAAAGACAGAACAAAAGAAGAAAACTACAGACTAATATCCCTTATAAACACAGCTGCGAAAATCCTAAATAAAATACCAGACAACCAAATTCAGCAGCATGTCAAAAAAGTAATTCACCATGACCAAACAGGCTTCATCTTGGACAAGGATGGTTCAACATACATAAATCAATAAATGTGATTCACTACATAAACAGAAGCAAAAACAATGACCACAGAATCATCTCAATAAATGCAGAAAAAGCATTTGACAAAATCTAGTGCCCTTTCATGATAAAAACTCTGAAGAAACTAGACATAGAGGGTACATATCTGTAAATTATAAGAAGCATATGTGACAAACCCAAAGCCAACATCATAATGGGAAGGGGAAAAAGTTGGAAACATTTCACCTAAGAACTGGAACAAGACAAGGACACCCACTGTCACCACTTCTATTCAACATAATGCTGAAAGTCATAGCCAAAACAATCAGGCAAGAGAAAGAAATAAAGAGTATCCAAATCAGGAAAGAGGAGAACAAGCGATTACTTCTCCACTGATGATATGATCTTGTATCTAGAAAATCCCAAAAACTCCTCCAAGAGACTCCTGGAATTGATAAATAAATTCAGCAAAGTCTAAGGTTACAGAAATCAATGTACAAAAATGTAGCATTTCTATATACCAGTAACAGTCAACCTAACAGTCAAATCAAAGACTCAATACCATTCACAATAGGTACAAAGAAAATAAAATAGGGTATACTAAATGAAGGAGGTGACAGGTTTCTACAAAGAGAACTGAGGAAAGAAATCACAGAGGGTATGAACAAATGGAAAAACATATCATGCTTATGGATAGGTAGCATCAACTTTGTGAAAATGTCCATATTGTCCAAAGTGATTTAGAGATTTAATGAAATCTCCATCAAAATACTAACATCATATTTCACAGATCAAGAAAAAAATAATTCTATGCTTCATTTTGAACCAAAAAAGAGGCCAAATAAAAAACAACCTTAAGCAAAAAGAAAAAAAATCTGGTGTCATCATGTTACCAGAATTCAAACTGTACTACAAGGCTACAGTAAACAAAACAGCATATTATTGGTACAAAACTAGAAACATAGGCCAACAGAACAGAGAACCCAGATATAAAACCATATTCATACAACCAACTGATCTTTGACAAAGCAGAGAACATGCACCGGGGAAAAGAAGCCCTATTCAATAAATAGTGCTGGGAAAACTGGAGAGTCACATAAAGAAGAAAGAAACAGAACCTCTCTCTCTCACTAGTCACAAAAATTAATTCAAGATGGCTGAAACACTTAAATGTAAGGCATGAAACTATAAAAATTTCAAAAGGTAATGTAGGAAAAACTTTTCTAGATATCGGCCTAGGAATGAAATTATGACTAAGACCCCAATGGCAATTATAGCAACAATAAAAATAAATAAATGGGACTTGATTAAATTAAAAAGCTCTGCACAGCAAAGGAAATAATCAGCAGAGAAAATAGCCTACAAAATGGGAGAAAATATTCACAATCTATATATCTGATAAAGGGTTAATATCCATAATCGACAAAGAGTTCAAACAAATCAGCAAGAAAAAACAAACCACCCCATTAAAAGGTGGGCAAAAGATATGAACACAAGTTTTTCAAAAGAAGATAAACAAATGCCCAACAAATATGAAAAAAGGCTTAACATCACTGATCATCAGGGAAATGCAAATTAAAACTACAATGAGATATCACCTTACCCCTATTAGAATGGTTTTATTGAAAAGACAAAAAACAATAGAGGCCGGCATGGATGCAGACAGAAAGGAATGCTAATACACTGTTGGTAGGACTGCATGTTGGTACAACCTCTATAGCAAACAATATGGAGATTTCTCAAAGAACTTAAAGTATACCTACCATTTTTATCCAGCAATCTCAATACTAGGTATCTGCCCAAAGGAAGACAAGTCATTTTATCAAAAAGACACCTACACTGGAATATTTATTTTAGCACAATTTATAATTGCAAAGATGAAGAATCAGCATTAGTGCCCATTAATTTATGAATGGATTAAAATATTATATATATATATATCAAGCAGTACTGCTCAGCTATAAAAAACAAGTGAATTAATATTTTTTGAAGCAATTGGATGGAAACAGAGACCATTATCCTAAGTGAAGTATCTCAAGAATGGGAAAGGATACACCACATATACTCTTTAATATTTGGAACTAATTGATGGGCAAACATGGGCACAGAAAGAATTAAATATCATTGGAAATCAAGAAGTGGGGAGAGGGGATAAAAGGAGGGGTAAAAACCTACCTAATGGGTACAATGAACACTATTCCACTGGTGGGCACACTTATAACCCTGACTAAAGCATTATGAAATCTACCCATGTAACAAAAATATTTGTATCCCCTTAATATTTTGAAATAAAAAATAAATAAATAAAAAATAGAGCTACTATATGATCTAGCAATCCCGCTACTGGGTATATATCCAAAAGAAATGAAAGTAGAATGTTAAAGGGATATCTGCACCATCATGTTCATTGCATCACTTATTAACAATAGCCAAAATATGGAATCAACCTATGTGTCTATCAAAGGATGAATGGATAAAGAAAACATGATATATATGTACAATAGAATAGTCTTCAGCCTTACAAAAGAAGGAAATCCTCTCATTTATGACAACATGCATGAACCTGGAGGACATTATGTTCAGTAAAATAACCCAGGCACAGAAAGACAAATATTTATATTTGTCACAGTCTCACTAATATGTGGAATCTCAAAAAAAAAAAAAAAAAGTGAACTCATAGAAGCTAAGAGTTGAATGTGGTTACCAGGTCCTTGGTTTAGGAGGAAGGAGGATGTGATGGAGATGTACAAAGGATACAAAATGTCAGTTAGATGGAAGGAATAAGTTCAGAAAATCTATTGTGCAACTTGGTGACTATGTTTAATAACAATGTATTTTATTCTGAAAAATCACTAACAGTAGATTTTAAGTGTTCTCACCATAAAAATAGTATGTGAGATAATGACATGCTAATTAGATCAATTTAGCCATTCCATAGTATGTACATATCTCAATACATCATGTTGTACAAAGTAGATATATAGAATTTTTATGTGCCAATTTTTAAAAATTAATTAGTTAAAAAAGTCACTTATCCATGATCATTTTCATTCACTTTGAGGAAAAGCCTGCAAAAACCTTTCATTGAATCTTTCATCTCTCTCTCTTCCTAATAAAATATTGTGCTAATTTCTTATCATGAGTGTATAATCAAATTGCTCAAATAAGAGTAAATGTTTACTAGTGACTGTATTCAATGAATAAATGAAGTTAGAATATTTGTTTCTGAGGTTCTTGGTATACACAGTAATAATACATAGCAATATTATTGTTGCCTTTTGTCAAGCAATCATCCCATACCAGGCACTGTTCTAAGTACTTCACAAATAGTATCTCATATAATTTCCATAGCAATCTCTCAGAAATTACAGAACTATCATAAATTTTTACATTTTATAGGAAAGAGAAAAAGGGTTGGATTTGGTTTTGATAGTTTGTATCTTTTTAGGAATTCATCCATATCATACAGGTTTTCTAATTGTTGGCAATTACTTTATAGTATACTTTAAATTTTTTAAAAATTTCTGTAAGTTTGGCAGTAATATCCCTAACCCCTGGAATTTGATTATATTTTTTAAATCTGGAAATAAGACACTGTGAGATATTTTGTCACACCTTTATTAAGAGGAACGATGAGATATATAGACCTCTCTAGCAATGCCTAGGGAAGAGTAATAATAACATATACACCAATTGTTGAACACCAACCACTACTAACATCCAGATGGGGCTTTTCTCCAGTGGGTGGATATAGCAGTGAGAATTTTCAGGCACAGACACACGGTAATGTGGAAATTTAGTCTGTTTTCAAGCAGCAACTTCAATGATGGTTGAAAGCATGGAAGATGCCTAAGCAGAAATGAGTAAGGGGCTTAGATTCTGGTCCAGCCTGAGGATTTCAAATGGATGATCAGAGATTCAGGGTGACACCTATAGCACATAATGCAAAACGAAACATTATTTAGAATCTTAAATAAGGTAGAACCACTGAGCAAGAAATCATCTGAAATATAAAGTCCCTGGGAATAGGGAGAGAGCAAAAACTGGATTCAAAATCTAGGGTCTGCAATATGATGCAAAATTAAATTAGCAGTGTCTGTGTAAGGGAAAAGATTTCCTAAGCCTAAGAATGTTGTAAATAGCAGGAAGCCAGACTCTGAGAGGTAGAAACTGAAAAAAAATGATTTGGGCCCCAGTTTAAAGGGTAGACTCCTTGACCAACAGGGGCTTTTGGTTATGGTAAATGTCCCTATTCTCACCTTCTTTCTCCAGCTACCAGCATGATGGTAGTTGTAAAAAGGAATCTATCCTTCTATCAAGGATCAAGATCTTGATCTGTGCTCGTCACTCTTCTTAGTAGCTTATATTATCAGTTATTCCTTTTATAGCTTATATCTCTAAAAACTCTCTCTCTCTCTCTCTCTCAAAGATTGTCCCAACTATCATTTTAAAGAAAACACTTTTTCTCACCCATCTGAAAATAAAACAAAAATCAAATACATTTTATTAGACCTCTCACAAAGTCTCCTATTACTGTCACAAGTCTTGCCATCCCATAAAAACCAAAATTCCTAAAATATTTTCCTGCTTCCAGATCTTTCTTACATATTTACTCTTCAACCCTGCTTTTACCCTTCCCTCCACAACTCCACTAAAACAGCCCTTTCCAAAAATCTTGTTGCCACTAAATCTAAGAAACACTTTTTTGTGTGTAATCCTTTGGAAATGCAAACATCTGTGTGTAATAAATATCCTGCTTAAAACCCTTCAGGTGTATTCCTTTACCCTTAGGATAAATCCTGAAAGTCATAACATGGTCTAGAAGGTCCTTCGTTACCTGCCTCCACCTAACTCTCAGTGTCAAACAGATCTATCTTCTCCTTACCATAGTCAGCTATAATGGCCTTCTTTCAGTTCTTCAAATATGTCAAGCTACTTTCTGCCACAAGTACTTTGCACCTGGAGGGAGATATACTCCCATCAGCCCACTTACACACACACACACACACACACACACACACACTCCATTTTAATCCTCAAAGTTGTTACTTCTTCAGCAAAATCTCCTCTGATTTATCCAGACTAAGTGGGTCATCCTGTCATAGCCTCTCAGTGCTCTGTACATTTCCCAAATAGCTCCTGTCTCAAGTCTAAATCAATTATATATGTTTTTTTGTGCAATGTTTTTTCCCCGTTGTACTATATGGTTCAATATGCACCTTGTATATTTGCCATCTTCATAACTATCTATCTCCAGCAACCAGAATTCCTGGCCTATAATGGTGCCTCCCCCCACCCCCCGGCGAAATAACTATTAAATCAATGAATGAAGAAATAGTGTTAAGAATCTATTTGTGGTTCTGTTTGTGCTTTGGTGTCTTCTGTTAATTTATCTAATTAAGACCCCACCAGCTAGAGGGAAGAAATCTTATGACTATTTTAGACCCAGAATAGAGCTACCTCAAGGAAAGTGAAAGAATGAATGTCTTCAAAACTAGGCAAGACTAAGAATTTCAAATTCAGAGTCTCAGTGCCAGGAGAAAAAGAGAACAAGAGAAAGAAAAAGCAAACATAAATATGTTTGTTTTTCTCCTAAGTGGAGGAAATAGCTGGCATTGAACAAGTGAAGTGGAGGGGAAGCAAACATGACTTTGGTGATTTGATAGGCAAATTAATTAAAAATATGTGAACACTTCAATGTGTTCATAGATCAGGCAATAAACTAACGATGCTTGTTGTGTTTGGGAAACAGTGACAATCTCTGTGGGGAAGAACAGTATTGAAGCTGAGAGATGTCGAGAAGGAAAGTGGCAAGACTTCTGCAGATTCACTTAGGGTCTAAAGTCAAGGCTCTTTCCAGAAGAACTTAAGTACGAGAAACATTTTTTTAAATGAGAATCTATTCAAATGAATAGCCTTCCTGTAAATTCTGTGACTTTCCTTCTTTCACGTGCCTTTTGGATTTGGACAGTGGATTCACCTAAAGGCTTTGTCCCTTAGAAGTATCTGACTTACAGAGTAATACATCTGTCCTTGGCTACTTTCCTGGCCTTACTCTTATTAGGAACTAATCTGATGTCTTGTTTGCTCTTCCCTGGCCCTGATTTCTGCTTTATCTTTTCTTTTATTCTGATAGATGGTTTAGACTTTGCTTCAGTGTTCAGTGGAGATAGGAGAATGCTTTGAAGACATCATTCATTTGTTCACACAACTCCCCTTGTCTAGAAGATCTTTATGCCTCATTCAGCCTACCTGAAAGACTCATTACTTTAAAAATCAGATTATATTTTCCAATAAAGAATTCCTCGATCCTCTCCGTAGAACAAAATTAATTGCTTCTTCTTTTATATACTTGGAGCATAATATAATGTGCTATTTTACCTGTTGTATTATATTTGTTATTAATTAAGTCAAAGCCTGAGTCTCCCTCTAAATTCTGAGTTGCTTGAAGACGAGTATAGTAATTCCTTATTTTTCATTGTACTACATACCTTCTAGCCTGTGCTAAAGATTAAAGGAGAAACTAGTTATAAAATATTTAGCATAGCACCTGGCACATAAGTGTTGCTTAAAGTAATTATTCCATCACTGATTATCCTAATTTAAATAATTTCTATTTAATAAGCAAATTAATTTTAAGAAAACCTTATTTATTATCATATTTCACTTAAATATTTACATTGACATATATCAGGTTAACTGTTTTTTGCTCACCTACTTTAGAAAATAAATAACACTTTCTACCCATATCATATAACATGAGACTTCCAAGCACTGGGTTTCAGTCTCATATGGAGGATGTTGAGGTTAATTATATTTGAGATCTTTTCCCTTTGAACAGTCTATGGCAAGAGTCTAATGGATACTTTCTTTTCACCTATTGTTCTCTAGTTGTAGCACGTATATTCATCTTTTTATTGTTTAGAAAAACTGGTAATTCAAGATTCTTATACATTTAACACCTAACATAATAGCTAGCCCAATAATAGACATGCAGTAGCCTTGTGAAAAATTCATGAACTGATTACAAAAACAGTCATGTCTTTGCTTAACTTGGTATGGTTATTCTTTTTCCTCCATAAATCTATTTTTCTGTATGCATTCCATTTTATTACTCTTCCAAGGTGAGCAGATATATGCAAGCCTATCCAAAGGCCAAAGGAACAGAGAGGCTGAAGAAAGAGGCGACAAATCTAGTTTCTCAGAAGAAACATTTAATAAGGACTTAGCAACAAAATCCATGACTCAGGCGGTTGTGAGGCAGTGAATCCCTGCACTGCTACCCACCAGACCCAGGGCTTATATAAGAAAAGGGGGAAAGCACCCTTCACAACTCAACAAAGAGGTGGTAAGGGGCCTAAAATTCTGTGAAGGCACAGGCCTACCTAAAAATAATGATACGAGGGCCTCTGTCCCCTCGTTTGCTTGATAATATTTAGCCACTGTTCCCTGTTTGCTTCTCTATAATTGCTATTCTGGAGTCACATAGCTGGTGGTCATAAATATTCTTACCTTTCTCCATAGATAACATCACCTTTTTGAAACCCAAAGCTAGTTTCTGGGGTATCTTCCAGGCCCCACATTCCAGTGGATTGGCTGACCCACCCAGACTAGCAGCCCATACCAAGAAACTGACTCAACTGGAATTGTGACCCCAACCTAGGAATTGACTCAACACAAGAAAATGATTTCTACTCCCCTATAATTTTGTCCTAAACCTAACCAATTACCAAATTCAATTGCCTAAAACTCAAAGGCCTACTATCTTTATAAACTCCGTCTCCCCGATTCTCAAAGAGATGGATTTGAGAAATTCCTCCCATATCCCTGCTTAGCGCTCTGTGGATTTTTTTTTTTTTTTTTTTGAGACAGAGTCTCACTCTGTTGCCCAGGCTTAAGTGTTGTGGCATCAGCCTAGCTCACAGCAACCTCAAACTCCTGGGCTCAAACGATCAGACTCCTGAGTAGCTGGGACTACAGGCGCATGCTACCACATCCTGCTAAGTTTTTCTATTTTTAGTAGAGACAGGGTCTCACTCTTGCTGGTCTTGAACTTCTGAGTTCAGACTGGTCTTGAACTTCTGAGCTCAAGCAATCCTCCAATCTCTGCCTCCCAGAGTGCTAGGATTGCTGGCGTGAGCCACCATGTCCTGCTGTGCTCTGTGGAACTAAACCCTTTCTCCATTACAACTCTAACTGCCTCAGTGTAGTGGCTCTTCTCTGTGTAGCAGGCAATACAACCCAGTTGGGTAGCAACAAGTGTATATATACTGTAAAGAGTGGCCTTCCAGGAAAAGACAAGGATGCTAAGTATGTCATAGCCACCAATAATTTATAAGATAACATCAAGATAGTTTTTACCTAAAGGAAGAATGTATGATAAGTATGTATTCTAACATAACAAATAGTAGATAAAGAGGCACTCCCAGAACTGAGGTTAATCAGAAGTCAACATAGCAGATTATCATCCAAGAGGAAGTTGCTTTTAGCCTCCACAATCACTTTCTTTTCTTTCATTTATAGAAGTGACTTATTTTCCTAACCACAATATGTCACCTTCCTCCTTGGCTAACCGAGCCTGGAGCCTGTTCCTCTTTAGGTGGATTCCAGCTCTCTTTCTGGGTAGACAAACAGATTCAAGAATTTACATAAGCTTTAGTCAAGCCATGAGAATTTGTTTCATTCTAGCTGGTGGCCTGAAGATTTGGATGAAAAACAATAGAGAAGTTCAAACATCCTTGGCTTTGCAAAATGCTGTTTTAATCCATCTTAGCTGATTCACAATACTACTACCTTGCCTTCCACAGATTTCACTTTGTTTTTCACTACAAAATTTTTCAAGGCTTCACTGTGGAAATCCTTTAAAGTTATCAATACTTTGAGGTTAGATATTGTACAATTCAGATTTGTTTTACTAACTAAATTTTTGGTAATATTAATATATCTACAGAAACCCTGTTCAAAAGCAGTCCTTTAAGGAGAAGATACCATTATCAAAATGAGATTTGTTCTTTTGACAGAAACCATTAGATGGAGTCAATATTTATGGAGCTTTTATCCTGACTTGTATAATTTGTAACTACTGCCTGGATAATTTGTAACTACTGCCTGGGTATGACTATTTAGCTCAGCTGTTTGTTAAGTTCATTAACTACTGTAACAAGATGAACTGAGATTTATTGGCACTAATGCGAGTTTCGCTAAGAGGTAGGGTTTGAGAGAAATGGATTCTCTGGAAAGTAGAGCATGGAGAAATTAAGACTTAGAAAAAATCAGGACTTAGAAAATGATGCCTCAAAGTACGGCACTTTTGGTATGCTGAGTGCTTTGAACAAAAAGAGAACCAAAGTCTCTCCAATTTCTCCAGAACCCCTCTCACTCCTCTTTCCCAGCCAAAGTATGCAGGGAGGGGCTTTTTCTGAAGTTCTCTTATCTGACTAAGGGAAGTTCCTTCGGAAGGAATGCAAAGGTCCACACCAGCTATTTTTCTGTGGACTGCCACCTGACAAACTTAATCTGTGTAACAAGAAAGGATGTGTTCCTCATGTGTTTCTTCCCCCCAACTCCCCATAACCTGTTGCCACCTCACCCCACAACCTCAGTTTCCTATTTCTTTCTGTAGCTCAGGATACTGTATGAACTTCAATCATTCTAGACTTTTCTTGGAGTCTCATACTTTGTGAGACCTCTATGCATATGCCTATAATAAATTTGTGTGCCTTTTCTTTTGTTAATCTGTCTACTGTCAGTTTATTCCAGAGACTCAAATTGTCTCAAACCTTCCAAGGGTGGAAGACAAGTTTCCTTTACCTCTACAAAACAATCAATTTTGTTGGCTGCTGAGGTTCAGCTCCACTCGTAGCTTTGGTATGAGACAGCTCCATCGGGCATCCCTTACATCCTTTGAACAAATATTCCTTCTGGGAAGGAAGAATTTAAGATATGAATTTGGGGAGTGGTATTTAGAAGCACAGTCCCTTTTTAAAATAAATCTCATAGTTAATTCAGAAGTATCTGTTGTTCCCCAACCATGTGACCATCAGTGAGCTAAGTGCTACCAGGTTTAAAATCATTCATGAAGCTGTGTTTGATATTGGAAAGAGCCCATCACTAGGATTCAGAATGCCCAAATTCAATCTGTGATGTAATGCACATTAGTGTTATGAGGTTTGATGAGTCCTGACTTTTTAAAAATTGTCTTCCTCTTCCAATGTTCTTCCTAGTATTTCAGGTTGATAGTACAATAAGCACTTGTCTATGGAGTATCATATACATGATTTTGACCTATGCTCATGCTATTTGGGGTTATAGTTTGTGATCGAATATAGAACAGGATAAGGCACACTTGTTTAGGTCCAGGCTGGCACCACAATCTTCACTGGGAGAGGATATATTGCAGAAGAGAGATGTGGCTGATGATTTTAAAAGGAAATCTAGTAGAGTTTCCTAAAGTAGCTTTTATCCAGTGAAAGACAGGGTTTTGGAAAATAAATATCTGGCTTCTTTGACCTTAATTGGAACAATTTTGGAACAAGGTGTTCATTATCATCCCAAGTTCCCTAATGGAGTTATGCTTCAGTTTCCTGTGGAGGTAACTTCCTACTTAATATATTCTACTGCCATGTTTTCCTTTCCTGGGTAGACTTCTCCACTCCCTATTATTCTCTCCTGGTATTTCCTCCCAAATAAAATACTTCTATTTAGACCTTTGTCACAGGGTGTGCTTCTGCAGAAAGCAAGTTTAAACATCTCTAATACAGTGTGAATGCAATATTTATATATCTTTTTAAATGTCAAAACTTGGCTGTACAGAAACTCACCAGACACTGGTTATTTTAATATTGTTTTTACTTTCTCTCACTTACAATATAAAATATAGAAAGATCACATTGCTTCAAAGACATAAAAGCACAAGTAAATTTCAGAGATATATTTCACTGGCTCACAGATTTCATCATTTATTAATAAGACATAATGATGATTGAACCCTAGCACATTTTACAATTTGCAAATAATTTATTTTATTAGTTTGTATCTATCCTTGTTTTATCCCCTCATCCCCAAATTTAAGTCAAACATACAACAGCAACCCGATTCCGTGTTAGTTTCAGAAATTGCCTAAAGCAGCATAGAGACATTATTGATAATGGTACAGAAGACCTGCCTTGGGGTTCTTAATCTGCTCCAACATTAAATAGTCTCCTCTGTTAAGGAGGGGAAAGGTAAGAAAGAGAAATTTTAATTTGGGGGTTGCTAAAGATTTTCTCATTAACTAATTCTCTGCAGAAGCCTTGATTCACCTCTGGCAGACCTTTCCTTCTCAGCACATGAGAGATGGGTTATTGGCAGGAAAGAGACTACAGCACAAGTAACTAAATGAAAGAAAGATTCATAGGAATTATGTGAAGGGAAAGAATCAGCAATATTCACTCCCCAGTTTAATTAGCTAATGAAGGCCTGGACAGGCTCTGAGTTATTTTATTGATGCAGAGCCCTGTTCCTACCACTCTGTGTGAATGCAGAATCATATATTCTTGGAACCTGAGTGTACTTTGAATTCTTAGGTTGACATTGAAGATTCTCCATGATCTAGCCTCAACTCATCTATACAATCTCCTTACCTCCCACATATGCCCTTTATATTCTAGGAAAAACAAAAAAACCAAAAAAGAAAAAACCTAAAGCAAAATTATATGCTAATGCTTTATTGAAAGGTATAAAGGAGTATAAGAGCAATAAAAAGTGAGGCATGGATGGAGGGAAAGCAAATATAATGTGCTGGCACAGTCTCACATAAAAACAGCAAATTGCTCAGTCCTGCAGGATAAATATGAACTGGCCACATGGGATCCTTGTATTTAAGAATAGTCCATGATGGGTAGGAAATACAAGGAATTCTCTGTTTCCTCCATCTCATCTTTTATATCTCATTGGTCTGGCCCATGTAGTGTTAACTTCCCTGCACCTTTAGGCTGCACTATTCTCCTCCCTACTTCCGCCATCCATTAGAGAACCTGGAACCTTATCAACTTCATTCCACCAATAAGCTGAGCCCCACGAATATGTCCCAAGAGACAGGGCAGCTTGTACTACAATATAGAAGCCTCTCTTGTTCAGGGTGACATTCAAAATGGGTAGTCTGTAAGTCATTCAATTAAAGGTTCAAAGTAGTATGACCAATTGCTATAAATATTACCTTCAAAATTCAAAGGAGCTCTCCCTCATGCAAGAGGCAACATCATATTTATTACTTTAAATCAGAGTTCTCAATCTTGGCATTATTGAGATTTAGGGTTGGATAATTCTTTATTGTAAAGGGACTGTCCTGTGCATTGTAGAATGTTTTGTTGCTTCCCTGAGCTCTATTCACTTGATTCCAACCCCCTCCCTGATTTTTTATAGCCAAAAATGCCTGATGATATTGCCAAATGTCTCTATGGACAAAATCATGACTGGTTGAAAATTATTGCTTTAGAGGGAATGATTCAATGTACCCCAGATCGTTATTCCTGAATCTTCATGGAGTTTATTTCTACTTTCTGGCCTATATGTATCTTACAAGGATATTGATAGGATATTCCACCTCTTGCTTATGAGACAAATCATAATGATGTTGTCAATAGATAATGATGTTGACTATATTACAAAAGAGACTAGGACAGTAAATACAGTCAAGTAAAGGAAAACTATATTTGATCCTCTATACCAAAGGTATTACTAATTTAATAATAGCACACCAAATGCCAGTGGCTGTGTTAATGTGCTTTGGTAAAAATAATACACCTACTATTGAGAATCAGTTCTCAATGGGTATCTCATGTCTCTGCATATCTTATGAGGAGAAGCACTGACCTACCATGTTCTGGACCACATTTTCAAGTCTATGTTTGAATAGCAAACAGTATTGGAAGACAGAGATAACATTTCCTTTCAGAACAAATAGTAAGTGTATTTACAGTCTAGAAAAAGAAAGATAATATTTCCCATCAAGGCAAAGGTCAAGCAGGCTTACTGTCCATTATAAAAGATTCAGGGTCTCTAAGGTTGAGGTTCCTCTCCTGCAACAAACCCCATTTAGTGTACAGCAATCACTTGGCCCTTTTCCCATTTGTGAGCTGTGTGAATTCAAAGTGTATGAATTGGGGCTTAGGGAAATTGGTGAAATGTTGATGTTCTGACTACTGCTATTTTTTCTTCTTCCTCCTCTTCCTTCTCCTTCTCTTTTGCTTCTCCTTCTCCTTCTTCCTCTTCATCTCCTTCTCCTTCTTCTTTTTCTGCCCCTCTCTATCCATCTTAGTCACTGTTAGGAACACCATGATCTATTGGTCATCACCATAGTTCTCTGATGGCCATGGTTCTCTGATTGCCACTTCAGTATTTCTGTACATTACCTTTGCACTCAGTCTGTACCATTCCAGAATCCCATTTTCCTCATACTTACTAGGTAGCCTAGTTCCATAGCAGCATCTCCCAGTTATGAGGGCAGCTATCACGGAGATTCTCAATGATTTCAGTGCCTTCCTCATCTGCTTATTCATTATTACCTTAGTGAGGTAGTATCCTTTGAGCTTCAGATGATAGTCCTCAGGTGTTGCATAATAAATCCATTCTAACCTTTCCACTTCCTTTAGCCTTCTGACAAATTCCTCAGGAATGTAGGATGAAAGTTTTGATATGTGCAATTCATTTAGTGTAAGCCATTACCATTGCCAGGCTTCAAGAAATCATAACAGCAAATTCTTAGGCTTCTGCTTCTGTACTCAGGTTGTATTCAAACTTGATTCTGGGTATCAGACCTAGAGACAATGGGAATGAGAATCATGGTTCCTGAGGAGACCAACAGTTATATTGCAAGTCATCTGCTTTGATTGAGGTTATCACATGGTCTTTGAGTTAGGCTATTTTCTACTGGCAAGTGTAAAGGACTGATTCTGCTGGCCGTAACAGCTCAGGGAATTTAGGAGGCTGAAAATACCAAATATCTTTATTCTGGGCCTCATGGATACCATTAGTCTACTTACTTTTTTTTTCTTTTTGCAGTTTGTACAACTTTATTTCATTTTTAATCATAAATACCTCTATACAAGTCAATTGTAATAGCCACTTGACTTAATAATGACTTTCCTTCTACTCACATCTCATACTACTTAACAACATATGGAGTCTTTACTAATTGTGATTCCATTACAGGCCAGAACTGTTTTCACTTCACTGAACAATAGTAATGGAATGAGCCATATGATTTCCAGAAAATGGGGGGGAGTCTAACCTCAAAATATTATCCTGAGAATTAGCTTTTAAGGGCCACTCTTTGTATCAAATATCTTTTCCTGGTACTATCAGAAAACAGAACCTGTGGCAAAACTTACTATATGCCAACACTTTATTGGGAGGTCTGAAGGCAGCAGGAGTAAAGAGAAAAGGATAATGAGGCAGAAAGAAGAGGATACAAATGCAAAGTGATGTTTTCTTTGCTGACCACACTTTTATAGAAAGTACAGGGTCATAGGATAAAGTACATTTTTAAAAATTTCAATGTATTAAGGGGTGCAAATGTTTTAGGGTACATGAATCACTTTTGTAATGCTTAAGTTCCAGCTATAGTTGTGGACATAACCCAAATAGTGTTCATTGTACCCATAAGGTAGTTTTTTGTCCTTTTCCTCTTCCTATTTTCCTTTGGTTGATTTCCATTGAATTTTACTTCCCTCTGTGCACATGTGTGCTCATAGGTTACTTCCAATTTAACAGTGAGTACATGTGGTGATTTTTTTCCTTTTCTTGATATACTACACTGAGAACAATGGTCTCCAATTCCATCATGATTATTGCAAAGGTATTAATTATCTTTTTTATGGCTGAGTAGTACTGGTATACACATACCACATTTTATTAATCCACTCATGAATTGATGAGCACTTGGGTTAATTCCACATCTTTGCAATTGTGAATTGTGCTGCAGTAAACTTTCAAGTACAGATGTCTTTTTGATCAAAAAGTCTTTTCCTTTGGGTAAATACCCAATAGTGGGATTGCTGGAACAAGTGGTAGGTCTACTTTTAGTTCTTTGAGGAAACTCCATACGGTTTTTCACAGGGTTTGTACTAACATGCAGTCCCACCAACAGTGAATAAGCATTCCTTTGTCTCTGCTTCCATGCCAGCATCTATTGTTTGGGACTTTTTAATAAAACCCATTCTAACTAGGGTAAAGTGCTCATTATGGTTTTAATAGGAATATGCATTTCCCTGATGATTAGTGACATTGAACATTTTTTTATATATTTATTGGCCATTTTTCTTTTTTCTTTGAGAAGCTTCTGTTCATGTCTTTGGGCCACTTTTTAATAGGGTTGTTTGTTTTTTTTTCTTGTTGATTTGTGTGAGTCCTCATAAATTATGTGTATTAGTCCTTTATTGGATGTATAGCTTATGAATATCTTCTCCCATTCTATAGGCTATTTGCTCTGTTGATTTTTTCCTTGGCTGTGCAGAAGCTTTTTAGTTTAATCAAATCCCATTTTGTAATTTTTGTTGTTGCCATGATTAATATTGGGGTCTTAGTCAAAAATTTTTTGCCTGGGTTAATATCTAGAAGAGTTTTTGCTATATTTTCCTCTATAATTCTTATGTTTTCATGTCTCAGATTTAAGTCTTTTATCCATCTTGAATTAATTTTCGTGAGTGGTCAGAGGTAGGGGTCCTGTTTCATTCTTCTGTATGTGGCTCTCCAATTTTCCCAGCAGCATTTATTGAATAGGGCTTCTTTTCCCCAGTTTATATTGTTGTGTGCTTTGTCAAAGATCAGTTGGTTTTAGGTAGATGGTTTCATATCTGGATTCTCTGGTCTGTTCTATTGGTCGATGTCTCTATTTTTGTACCAATCCCATGCTGTTTTGGTTAATAAAGCCTTGTAGTATAGTTTGAATTCTGGTAATGTGATACATCCAGATTTGTTCTTTTTGCTTAAGATTGCTTTGGCTATTAGGACTATTTCTGGTTCTAAACAAAATGTAGAATTATTTTCCTAGATGTATGAAGTATGACATTGGTAATTTGATGAGTATTGTGTTGAATTTGTAACTCTCTTTGAGTAGTATGGACATTTTATCAATGCTGATTCTACCTATTTATGAGCATGATTATGTTTTTACATTTGTTTGTGTCTTTTGTAATATCTTCCCTCAGAGTTTTGCAGTTCTTTTGTATAAAGCTTTCATTTTCTTCATTAAGTATATTTCTAGGTACTTTATTTCCTTTGTAGCTATTGTGAATTGAGTCTTTGATTGGACTCTTGGTTTGATTCTTATTGGTATATAGAAATGCTACTATTTATGTACATTAATTTTGTATCATGTGACTTGTTGAATTTATTTAACAATTCCAGGTGACTCTTAGTGGAATCTTCGGGTTTTTCTAGATAGAAGATTATATCATCAGCAAAGAGCCATAATTTGACCTCCTCTTTCCTGATTTGGATACCAGTTATTTCTTTCTCTTGCCTGATTGCTCTGGCTAGGACTTCCAGTACTATGTGGAATAGAAGTGGTTACAGTGTGTATTGTTGTGTTGTTCCAGATCTTAGGTTAAATAGCTTCAGCTTTTCCTCATTCAGTATGATGGGGTTTGTCATATATGGCTTTTATAATTCTGAGAAATACTCCTTCTATACCTAGTTTGTTGAGGGTTTTTATCATGAAAGGGTGCTGGATTTTGTTAAATGCTTTTTCTGCATCTGTTGAGATGATCATATTATATTTATATTTATTTTTGCTTTTGTTTATGTGGTGAATTACATTTATTGATTTATGTATGTCGAACCATCCTTGTACCCCTGGGATGTAACCCACTTGGTCATGGAGGATTTTGTGGGTTTGTTTTTTTGTTTTTTGGGTTTTTTTTTTGATGTACTGTTGGAAACTACATAAATCTTTATGCAGACAAACTAGAGAACATAGAGGAAATGGACAAGTTTGTGGAAACAGACAATCTCTCATGACTAAAGCAGAAATAAATAGAACTCCTAAACAAACCAATAATGAATAATGAAATTGAAATAGCCATTAACAACCTCTCCTCATCCCCAGGAAAAAGCCCTGGATGAGATGGATTCATAGCTGAATTCTATCAGACCTACAAAGAAGCCCTGATATCCATAATAGAAAATTAGTCCGTAATATCAAGGAGGGAATCATCCCCAATCCATTTTATGAAGTGAATATCATCTTGATACCAAAGCCAGGAAAGGACACGACAAAAAAATAATACACATGATATTACATAGTAAAATATTCAATATAAATTGAGAGAGTTGATATCCTTCCTTTGTTCTCAGTCTCAGGAGAAAATCATGCAATATTTGACCAGTAAGTATGATGCTAACTGTATATTTTCCATAGATGCCTCTTATGATATTGAGGAAGTTTCCTTCTATTCTTGATCTGCTGAGAGTTTGTTTGTTTGTGTTTCAAATTATGGATTGGTGTTGCATTTTTGTCAAAAGTATTTTGGTATCTATTGAGATGATGATTATGATGAATTACATTGACTGATTTTTGAATGCTAAAGTAACTTTGCATTCCTTGAAGCAATCCCACTTAGTATTTACATATCATTCCTTTTATATATTTCTAGATTTGATTTGGTAACATTTTGTTAAGGATTTTTAAATCTATGTTCATGATGATATTAGTCTACATTGCTATTTTCATATTATATCTTTGTTGGATTTTATATTCCGTGCCATGCTTAACACATAAAATGAATTGGGTCATGTTCCCTCCCCTTGATTTTTGAGTCTTTCACATTTGAATCTCATAACAATATGCATTTATCTAATCATTACTTTGTGCTATTGTAATTATTTTTACTTCTACATACTCAATACACATTACCTTATAATAATTCTCTTTTTTGCTTTAAACACTAAGTTGTCATTTGGGAAAATAAAGAGAAAAGAAAAAGGAAGGTCATTTTGGAAAACATATCTTCATATTTAGATCTTCATTCTTTTTTTTTAATACAAAATTCCGTTTGTCATCATTTCCTTAAGTCTCTTGAAATTCTGTTTTTTTTGTAGTATAGGCTATAGTTATAATTTTTTTCAGCATTTATTTTAAATATGTTTATGTTATTTTTATTTTGAAACAAAATTCTGTTTACATATTGAATACTAATTTGACAGATATTTGCATTGTTGTTAATCATGTTAAAGTCATAATTTTCTTATTTTGTGGCCAGAAATATTTCTGGATATCATTTATATAGTTGCCCCCTTGTATGAAGTGTATGATTTATATATATATGGAATTTATATACATGGAATATATATCTTTATAAATATATATTTATATGTGGAATATATATTTATACATTTATATATTTATGTTATATATGGAATATATATCTAAAAATTTCTAAATTTATATTATCTATGGAATATATAGAATATATATTTCTAAATTTATATACTTACATATTGAATATATATGGGATATATATTTATGAATTTATATATTTATATGATATATGGAATATATATTTATAAATATATTTATATTATATGTGGAATATGGAAATAGTTTGCTAATGTTTGCTTAGTGTAGGGACAGATACACACTGGGTGTTCAGTTGGAAAAGGAAAGCTCAACTGTGTGGGGTCATTTCCAGATCATCTCTTCCAGCAACAGGACGGGGATCCTGGTTTCTTTTCTCTACTTTGTCTGTGGAAGGCAGTTTGTTCCTTAAACAATAGGGCATTGCTATAAATGTATGTTTTCATTTTTTATCTGAGGCAGAAATGTCTATATTTTTAAGGGAAACAAAAGAGTGACCTCTTGCCATATCTTACTGTGTTAGTCATAGTCTATGCAGGAAACAGAAGCCATGTCTGTTAGGTCCAGACTTACAAGCCTCATGTGTAGCAAAATATGGTTTGAGCATCTGGGTGTAGATGGGTGGAGGGGAAAAGAGTCCATGAGAGAAAAGGGGAAAACCTTGAGTTTTATAGAGGGTTTTTCCGGGGGAAGTGGGCCAGAACAGCTGCTTGTAATAAATTCTTTTGCACATAACCAACTCCTGAGGCTCCTGCCCTAGTCACATCCATCCTTCTGTTCTGGTGTGGTCCTTATCAGGAGAGCTAGGATAGGATAGCCTTCATCTCTATCAGGGAGGGAGGGGGAAGGAATGCTAGCTGTAGCTGTCAGATTAGCAAAGTCCAGGGACTCTCTAGACCCCTGCGGCTATTGTTTTACAAGTCTAAGTTTTGCATTAACCATATTCTGTACTACATATACTTTACGGGTTCCCACCTGGAACAATACCTAACACAGTCAAAATGGTTTCACTGAAAAAAATGTTGTGAAGAGACAATTTACAGAAGTATTGTCTGGTTTAAAAAAACTACCAACAATGGGAAGCTACTGCCACTGTAGCCCTGAAGGGGCACTGGAAAGAAATGGTATTATTAGAGATCCATGACAGCTGAAGCCATGGAAAAGAGGCCTCTAGATAGGCACTGTAGTCATAAAGGGATTCAACTATGGCCATAATTTTGGTTTAGCATAAGGGAAAGAAGAATACCCTGATATTTTTCTTGTCACTTCTTTTGGTCTTCTGCCATTGCTTCCTTTTGGTCAAACACAACAGGAAGTCAGTCACAAGGCAAGGGGACCCTAGTGATTCATTCATAGATGTCAGCCTTCCAGGGCACAGCTGGGTACAGAAGTGAAAACAATAGACTTGGACAGAGAAACAAAAAAATACCATTATTATAAATATTCTCTATGACCACAGGACATTTTTTTTTTAAAAAAATCACTACTTGGCAGGACAATTAAAATCCCCATAGGTTGGGTGTGGTGGCTCTTGCCTATAATCATAGCACTCTTGAAAGCCCAGGCAGGGTGGGGGTGGGAGGGATCACTTGAGGCCAGGAATTCAAGATTAGCCTGAGCAAGAGAGATACCCAGTTGCTACTAAAAATGGAAAAAATTAACTGGGCATCCTGGCAGGCACCTGTAGTCCCAGCTTCTTGGGAGGCTCAGGCATGAGGATCACTTGAGCCCAGGAGTCTGAGGTTATTGTGAGCTCTGATGATGCCATTGCATTCTGGCCAGGCCAGGGGAGAGAGCAAGACTCTGTCTCACAAAACAAACAAACAAACAAAAACACCTCTCCATAAATTTACCTTTCTAATCATACCTTCTTATTCTCATATTTAACTTAGTGTCCTCTCTGCCTAGCACATGGGTGGGCAGGCTTTTTCTGTAAAGGGTCTGATAATAAATATTATAGACTTTGAGGCTTAACAGGCAAGATTGAAAATATTATGTCCCATTTATCCATCCATTTAAAATGAAATAATTTTAACATGTAAAACAATAGCGATTCAAATTCAGCAAACTAGATTTGGCCTGTGGGCTATAGTTGGCCATCCTCTGGCCTAGACAGTCTTCTTTTTCCTAGCCTAAAGTCTGCCTACTTTTTAATATCAGTTTCAACCAAAACCTCCTCTATGTGGTCTCTCATACCAGGACTTCTACTTGCAAGTGACTGGAAATCAACTTTTACTACCTTTTAAGTAAAACTGAGGATAAGTAGAGAGGACGCCTGAGATAGATACTGCTAGGTTTGTTCCAGGTGGGAACTTGAAAAGTATGTATGGGACAGAATGCAGTTACTGGAAAACTGAGGTTTGTGAAGCAATACCTGTAGAGGTCTCCCTGGAGGTTGTAAAATCTAACAGACAGCTGCAGAGGCCGGCATTCCTATCACCCAGATAAGGAGGGAACTACTCTCCACACACTCTCCACCCTTATCTCTACAGAATGGACTGAGCCAGGGGTCTAAGAAATTGGTTGTTTGAAAAAAAAATTTTTATTGCAGCGGCTCTTCTGGCCCAGGTACTCACTCCCCGCTAAGAAACCCTCTATAAAACCCAAGGCTTTCCCCTCCCTCAGTGTGGATGCTCTTTGGCCTCCACTCATCTGCACCCAGATGCCCCAAATAAACAGCATTTTGCTACACATGAGGCTTCGTTTCTCTCTCTGTCTCTTTTGGCTCTGGATCTAACAGATACCAGAATCCAGGAACTGAAAAAATGCCAGCTGTTCTGGGGGTATCCTGGTTTGCTACTGTGGTAACATCAGAACATTCCCCCTTTATCTCCCTTTCTCTTCTCTGCTTCTGTCTTTAGCTTGGCTTCACTGTCTGGTAGTGAGATAGACGTTCCTCACAGGAAATAGGATACTTATCTGTCCCTGTGGGTGACAAGCCCCAGAAAGTATTCTTGACCTGTCTTAATCACACACTCACACTTTCATGAACTTGTGTGGGTGGTGGAAGGGAGAATACTGGTGGTGGTGGTGCTAAGGTCCATCACTACACAGGTTTAGGAGCCCATCCCTAAGGAGTGGAGACCAAGGGGCAGTTTCCCAAAGGGAGGGAGAATTCTGTTGCCAGATGAAAGAAGAGAGGTTGTCTATTTCAGGGAGATAGAAATGTCACAATTATAGCCCAATGTGTGACATACTATAACAGAAATATGTCTGACACACATCTTTATCACTCCCAGTACCTAACATCACACTTTGTAGACATGCACGCAATTTTGATGGATCAATGAATCAGTTCCTCCAGCTGGTTGTAAACACTCTCTTCTCTAAATTGGCTCAGAATTTCATCAGCTGCTCTTAATTCCGTGCGTTGTATTAGAGGTTTTTTATGCCCTTATTTTATCGCCTTTGTAATCCAAGGTGCTTTTTAAAAGAGTTGAGACAGAAGCAGGCACTCTGTAAACATCCTGTATGAATTTAAATCCCAGAGCCAGAGCACAGAATGCTACACCACTGACAGGACGATTATATTTTGGGTGACCTGCGTGGCCTTTTTATTGAGGCCTTTAGGACACAAAGCCCCCGCCTAAAGAGGAGACCCTCCCGTGGGAGGGAGGCATGGCACAATGGCGGGGGCACAGCGGCGCCCCAGCCTCAGGCGCGTCACTGAGCACAAAGGAGACAACAGGGAGGCGGCGGCGGGCGCTGATCCTCGCTCGCCAGCCACTCGCAATTGCGGTTACAGACCTGCAGCTCCCCTCCCCCTCCCAGGCCTGCCCGGCAGCCTTTCTGTCTCCTCTCTCCCTCCGTACTGGACGGCTCGGGTCTATTTCCGGGCTCCGGATCTTTGGTATCGATCTGGGCTGGGGTCGCGGAGCAGGTGGCTGTGGCAGGGCAGCAGGGCCCGTAGCCTGGTGTGCCGGAGTCTGTCTCCCGCCGCCTTTGTCGCCAGCGCTTTCCTGACCAGCCCACTTCCTCGTCCCGGACCGCGCGCGCAGCCGGCCGGACTTCGCGCCGCGTCGGGCGCTGCTGCTGCTGCTGCGCTGTGGGGCCCGCTCGGTGCGGGCGCCGGCCGGGAAGCGAAGGCGAGGGGCAGCCAGGACCCCGGCCCAAAATGGCTGAAGTCAGTATCGACCAGTCCAAGCTGCCAGGAGTTAAGGAAGGTAGGGGTCGGGGTGTTAGGGCGGGAGGCCCCCTCCTGTCTCCCCAGCCCGGCTTCTCTCAGGCGTCATTTCGGCCCCCGCGGCCCTCGCACGGCGCCCGCCTTGTGCTGTCCTGGCCTGGAGGTGGAGGGAATTGAATTTAGGTTTTTATGTGGCACCTTGGGCGAGTCACTTACGTTCTAAGTCTTTTTTTCCCTATGTAAGTGTGTAGGGGGAGGATAGCACCACCCCCAGCAAGTAGTTGTACAAATGTTCCCATGAATGGCAAAGCCCTTAATGAAAAGCTAAAAAGCTGGGTAAATGTTACTTATTGTTCTAAAAATCAAGGCTGGCTTGAAGGCTAGGAGGTGGGGCCGGTTTGACGTTCAGTTCCTTGTGGAGCCTTTGTTTTGAAACATGACTCTTTCCCTCCTTCTCTCCCCACTTTTCCTAGGCCTGCGTCTGGCTGGCTGACTTTCCCACCTTCCTCAAGGTTTAAAAGTTTAGTTCTGCCATTGACCTGCACAGGCGGATGGCAGGTGGCTATAATGAGCATTTTCTTACAAAAAGCAGTGAGCGAAGGGAGCATGGGACTGGTGATCTTGTTTTTTAATGTTATCCAGGAAAATACCGATTGTTTAGTACTGGGCTGGTGTAGCTAACAGCAGGTAGCCCTTGACATCCCTTCTCTGTTCTTCATTAGCTGCTGTAGGACCTAGCATTTTTTATTGAGGTGTTGGGTGCTGAATCACCTTACCCTTTAATTATCTTTGGCTTTTCTTTGGTCCTAGGAAGCACAGAAGTTCCACAGTGCTATTGCAAGCCCAAGTTCCAATGGCTTGCAAAGGCTGCCTTTGTTGTGGATGTCAATTGTTTCAACTGAATACTGTGGACTAACATGTCTTGGGAAGTGGAATTGAAAATAAGAATTTTGCTTTCTTGGAACTGCATGTTTCATTGCCAGTTTAATTTGACTCACATGGTCTTGTGGGTGTTCGTGCCAACCCAGAATTCCCACCAAAATTAGTGACTCCTTGGCTGCTGTCTTTCCCAAGGTTTCAAACACTAAGAGACTAGTGATTTGTCACTGATCTTATGTAGAATTATTAATGGGTCTACAGTTTAGTAGTGAGATAAGATGTGAGAGTCCTGGTCTTAGAGATTGGTTATTTCTTGCTTTTGGATGTGAGGGTGTGTGTGTGTGTGTGTGTTTGTGTGTATGTGTATGTATGTGTGTGTTTTGAGCATGTCTCTAGAGAAAAGTATTGTATGTAGTGCTTCCTTAGGGTAGATGGTGAATAGAATGAGAATTGGAGTTCAAACAAAACCTGACATGAGGAATATTAATCATATAGTGCTGCGATCTTACCCAGTTTCCTATTCATGTGAGTGACCTAGAAAAAACTTTACATACATTTGTTACCCTTAGTTCTTTTGATTGTTTTTTAACCAAGCCATGAATGATTTATTCTAATGTATTATTATTTCTCAAGGAGTTCCACAAACACCTTCTATATGCAAATGTAAGATTTTTCTATTCCCAAACTCTAGATTTTAATACATTCAAATTGGCTTTCGTTTTATGTAATATGGTGTTTGGCAATCTGTGTTACATAGTCTGGTAGATTGATAAGGAAATTTAGTGTGGCTTTTTCATGTGTCTTCATTAAATTAACATGAAATATTTATTAAGTTTGAAGGTGGTCAGAAATTTTTGACAAGATCATTGTCTTTGTAAGCATCTGACCTTTCTGGTTCCAAGAACATCAAAGGAAGTGATATTCTAGATATGTTTTACTACTACTGGTGGTGAAGTTTTTGATCTGAGAAGTATTCAAGTCTAATAAAGTATATCTTTCTTTAATATAACTCTTAATTATGGCCCAGTTACTCCTTAGCAGAGTCGTTACCCTAATTAAGACTAAAGCTGGTGTCATGATGGGGTAAAATATACGCAAACATTGGGATGGTTGTAACACTGAAACACTACAGCTAAATTTGAGAAGATTTAGTAGTAGCAATTTGTTTAGTATTCTGACACAAGATATTTGAATCCCATTAAAAAAAAAATCTCTATGTCTGTTCCACTTTTTAATTTAAACCTTTGGTAGATTTATATATATAATAGTTTATAACAATTTGGTATCATGGTGTAGATTCCATTAGAGATTGTGAATAATACAATGAATGTACTGACCTTTCCACTGCCATTTCTTTAGGAGGGGGTGGGATGCCCTGTGACCTTTCTTGTGAACATCTCAACAGAGGTCATGGGTAGCAGCTGACATCCTAGTAAGGAGATATTTGAAAATCTTTGTTACATTAAAATCTAGTGCTTGCTTACTTAGTTTTTAAGGAGGTTAAAGATACTTGTCATTTGGACAGAACTTTTTAAACACACACAACTACGGCAGTATTTATATCTTGGAAAATCTCTCTTAAACTAGGAGACAAAGGGAAATGTTTGAGTTCTTATGTAGGTGAAAAGAATTAAGTCAACTAAATGTCACTACACATCATTTTTTTCTGTTTAAAAGCATATTTGGAACATCTACATTTTGTAATGGACAATACTATTGCCAGTATTTAGGAATAATGCTGTATTTTTTTCTGAAACATGTGAGGTCCTATGCAACAAGATTTGAAATAATTCCTAGCCATTTTTTTAAATCACTAGATCTATAACTGAAATGTAACA
This sequence comes from Microcebus murinus, assembly GCF_040939455.1. NCBI lineage: Eukaryota > Metazoa > Chordata > Mammalia > Primates > Cheirogaleidae > Microcebus > Microcebus murinus. Next base: position 72,986,727 of record NC_134104.1, on the reverse strand, counting down.
TGCAATTTGGGAATGTTAGGCAAAGGAATAGACATATTCCAACAATATTCTGAAATCTTCTTAGTTTAAAGTTCATAGTTGAGCACATATTTTTCTAAAAGTAGTGCTTTTCCTAAGCACTTTTAATCAGTTGACAAACTTAGATATTTTTGGTCAATTTTAATCATCTTTATAGAATTTTCTGTCTAAAACAAAAATCAAGACTCCCCATTTTCCTTTTTGCTTTTTCTAGTAAGATTCCCATATCACCACCTAATTTGAATTTCCCGCTTATTACTTAATTATACTGTTTCCGCCATTTAAACAAGGTTTTATATTATCATAAAGTTTGGTCTGAGACTGTTCATCAAAGCCATTTTAGACCTTTTTACTTTTATCAACTTCTTTGCAATTTTTTAACTGTTAGTTTTTCCCCACTTTTAGCCACTTAGCACTTGCATTTTAACTCTCCTATCTTCTTTCAGTGTTTACCTCATTTTCTCTTTCCTTACAGCACTTTCCCAGATCTTTTTTTTATTTTTTATTCTTACTGTTTTTCATATGGAAAGTTCCACTAGCTCCAAAGTTGGTGAACTCTGTATGTGTGTGTGTGTGTGTGTGTATGTGTGTGACCATGTGTGTGCTTAACATCTGAAATCAATGTGCCTAGGAGTGACTTATTTCCTCAAGTATCAGTAGCCAGCTCTTCTGGGAGCACATCTTTTTGCTTTAATGAAAGATAATATTTAATACATTTTTTGAAATGCCTACACAAGGAAACATACCTAGAAAGCACTGATTAATTTTACATTCATGACACCCCAATCACATAATGAGATAAATTAATGGCATAAATCTAGAACTTCAAGGGAAAGATACAAAATTATGTATGTTACAATTAGTTAACCCAGTAGTCCCAGAGATCCGTAAAGAGGGCATCTACAGTGCTGGCAGTATCTGTGAAATGAACGTCTTCTGGCTCCAGGCAAACTTGCTTTCCCTTTTATTCAGAATTCCACAGCAGTTTTTGTTGTTGTTGTTGCTTTTTAATGAAACCTTGGCTGGATTTCCTAGAGCCGGGAGGTATGTGTCTTATCTTGTTTCTCCATCCCCATCTGGTTTCATGTTTTTCATATACTCAGCAAATATTCAGTGAGTATTTGAATGTGTGAATAAATGAATGATTGAATGAATGAATACATTATTAGATGTTCCCTGTTTAGGAATCTTAACTCTAGCATAATTATTTTATATTTCTTTTTGTACAGGCTCCTCAAGGGCAGAGATAATGCCTTTTAGCCATGTATGTCACATATCATTAATGCCAACATGAAATTTATAAAGACTTTTGAATTTAAAAAAAATTTCTTGTAAATATGTTTTATAAGTAGAATTCATTCAACATAGATATGTGTGTGTGTGTATATATGTATATAAAACATAGGGGAAAAAAGTGATCATTGCTTTCTTAAGAATATAATTTTAGTAAAAACATTTAAAAAATCTATTTTGTGTTTTTTGCTTTTTATTTGAGTAATAGGTTTAATTTTTTTCTTAAATGTAAAGCAGTAAACTCAATTTGGGAGCTGGAAGAAATCTTAGATATGGACTTAAAAAATAATAATTATGCAGTGTGCTATGTATTGTGTGAGGGTAGTTCCCACAATAAAACAAATACCCTGTGGTGCATGGCCATGATCTTCACTGTGGTGTAGAATACATGGATTTGTTGAAAGGAACCCTCTGAATTCACATGTGTACCCAAAGTGCCTCTTGTATAAGGAAGAAAAATCTTTTAGGTTATTGCTATGTGTGTGCATGCAGTACTTTCTTGAATTAATAAATGAATTTTTTATTCAAATGATATAACTGTTATTTGTAAAATAATTTTTTAAACTAACAAGTATTTAAAGGACAACTCCCATGAGGGAAACGGTAGAATTAATTGATATTTTAAAAAGAGATCTCAAAGTAGAAAACATTAAAAAACACTGATCTAGGCCAGCCTCCTCATTTTCCAGCTTAAAATCTGACAGCCAGGAAGAGGAAGTGAGTTATGCTAAACCACTGAGGCTAAGTAGCTAGGAATTGGCAAGTTAAGGTCTAGAATTAGAAAAGTTTAGAACTGTGAGTATTTACACAGTTTAGTCTTCCCTCCTTTCTCCTTATCTACCTTCTCCCTTCCTCACCCTTCCTTCTCTCCTTTTCCTCTCTGTCTTTTAAGTTGTTCTGTAGATATATAAGATTCATTCCTGATGTGTTTCATCTAATACTGTCATATGTTTAAAAAAGTATAATGAAAATAATTAATGACAAGACTTTCAGAAATTGTATGAGGTTATTTTAGGGGTACTGTTTCATATAGATCATGAGTTAACATACCTTTTATTTTTTTAATTAAATTTTTTGGAGCTTTTATTTTTGATTCTGCAAATGAATTATTCAGTAAACTATAGAAAGTCACAGTTTCAGTGTTTTCTCTATCTGAAAAATCACACAAAAATGCAGGTCTTCTCTGGTATACTCAGCCTGAAGGGACTAATATTTAAGGACTTAAACACTCCAAAACTGGGGTCCCCAACCCCTGGGGCTGGGGACACTACCAGTCCCTGGCCTGTCAGGAACCTGGCTGCACAACAGCAGGCCAGTGAGCAGAAGCTCCATCTGTATTGACAGCCACTCCCCCATCACTCACATCACTGTCTGAGCTCCTCCTCCTGTCAGATCAATATTAGCTTCTCATAGGAGTGCAATCCCTACTGTAAATTACGCATGTGAGGGATCTAGGTTGCATGCTCCTTATCAGAGTGTAATGCTTTGGGGAGCGGCTGCAAATACAGATTATCACTAACAGAGAGGTTTGACTGCACAATAAATGTAATGCTCTTGAATCATCCTAAAACCATTGCTGCCTCTGCCCACCCCCTGCCTGCCCCTCCTTGCCCCATATCTGTCTTCCCCTAACCGGTGCCAAAAAGGATGGGGACTGCTGCTCTAAAATTGAACATATTAGGGATGTAAACTCAAAGAAGCCCATAGGCCATGGTCTTTCCTCGGTTCGTGTCAGGGACATAACAGCTGTTATTGAGATAAGTGAATTTTGCCTCAGTGACAAAAAGCAATATGATATTCTACCATTCGTAAAGCAGTTGTAGATCTTACCAAACTTAAGTCCTGCTTGAAATCTGTTCTCCAAGTATAGCAGCACATTTAAAAAATGAATCACTCTGATCCATAGAAGAGAAACAAACAAACCTTACAACAGCTGTATTTTCCAGTTTCAGAGGTAGCCACTGGTAGTGCCATTGAATTTATTTTAACTGATGCCCCGTTTAAAGGTGTCCTATGCTTCAAAAATGTGAAATTAGGATACCCTAGATCTTATCTAAGACCTACAAAGGATAATTGGTTTTTATATTCAGAAAGACTTTGGGAATTATTTAGATGTTGGAATTTAGAATGATCTAGATGTTCGAATTTAGAAACCAGTGCAGGAGTTCTCAGCTATTACTTAATAAAGGACATGATAAATAATAATTACTTCCCTTTTGTCATTATTTCATTTAAAAAGCACTTACACTCACATACACACATACATTAAGTGTGTATGTATAGGATAGTTGCTAACCATACACTGAAGTAAAAGCAGCAGAGACTTTCTAATGAACCATAGCTAATATATAACTAGTCTTGTTTATATATGTGTTCTTCCTTTTTTATTTTTCTTTTTAGTCAAGTTCATTGAGGTATAATTTACATACAGTAAAAATTTATTCTTCTTAGTATATGGTTCTGAGTTTTGAAAAATGTCTATATTATAACTACCACTACATCAAGGTATAGAACAGTTTATAACCCCCAAACTTCTCAGCCTCTTTTCCCTGCCAGCCACTGATTTGTTTTCTGCCTCTATAGTTTTGCCTTGTCAAGCATGTTATATAAATGGGATCATATGATAAGTAGCTTTTTGAGTCTGGCTTTTTTCTTTTAGCATGATGTATCTCATATAGTGCATGTATCAGTAATCAGTAATTCCGTTCTTTTTAGTGCTTAGTAGTATTTCATTATATGCCTATACATACACATACTGTTTATACATTCACTAGTTGAAGAATATTTGAGTTGTTAGTTTTGGTGGTTATAAATAAAGTCACTCTAAATGTTCATATATGGACTTTTTTGGTGAACACAAATTTTTGTTTCTGTTGAATGGGATTGATGGGTCATAGGACTAGCTTATGTTAAAATTGCCAAACTGTGTTTCAAACTGGCTGTACCATTTTGCATTCCCACCAGTAATGTGTGGGGGCTCCAGTTGTTCTGCATCCTTGCTGGCTCTATATTGTCAAGTCCTTTTTTCTTAATGGGTGTGTAATGGTATCTCATTGTGGCTTTAATTTGCATTTCCCTGATGACTGATACTTTTGAGTATTTTTATTATGTTAATTTGCCTTTCTTATATTGTTTGTTGATGGCATCTGTTCTAAACTTTTGTCTAGTTTTTAAAATAATTAGATTATTTTCTTATGAATTTGGAAAGTTCTTTACATATTATAGATACAAGTCTTATTATATATATAGTTAGCAAATGTCAGTGGTTTTTAAGCATGAGTTCAATATCAGAATGATGTGAGAATCTTTATTATAAGCATATTCCTAATTTTACTTGATATTAGCTGAATCTCTTAGAGATGGTTTCAGGAATCTGTAGTTTTTACATACAGATTCTACACTTGGACTTATGCAGCAGGCATTTGGAAAATACAGAATGAGAATACTGTGGCCGCCCCAATATAGGGATCCTCCCCTATTCTAATTTCTTAAGTTTTTCATTTGATAGCTCATTTATCTGATAATGTTAAATAATGAGCAACAATTCTACCCAGTAATTGAAATTTGTTACGGGGGCCTGCAAACTACTGCCACTAAAACAAGTGGCAGTATGGTTTTTACATTTTTTAATTATTCAACAAAAATAAAAAGAGGAATGTTTTGTGACATGAAAATTATATGAAGATCAGATTTCGGCATCTATAAGTGAAGTTTTATTGGAACATGGCCATGTTCATTCATTTACATGTTATCTATGCCTGCTTTCATGTTATACAGGCAGAGATGTGTAGTTGTGACATAGACCATATGACCCATAAAACTTAAAATTTTTACTATCTGGTACCATACAGAAAAAAATAATTCCTTTTGGAGCCATTGTCAGAGAAACTTTCAAAAAACTTCCTTATTTAAACTTTTTAAATATTTCAGTGATCAGTATGAACACCAATTATTGTAACTTTGCCTTAATAATACCCTTGGGGACTATTATTGATTGAATTCTTATGATAGCATATTTAATTATTGTAGTGACTTTTAAAAATATAGACTTTTATCCTTTTTCTTAAGAAGAAAGAATTTACTCTCCCTATAGATTTTTAGGAGCTTGAAATCTGTGTAGAAATCTTATGTAAAGTGAGAGTATGCCATATGCCAGCTCTTACTAAGGGTCTGTGGGGCTTTTAGGAATAAAGTGCATGAGCACCCAGCAGATTCAACTTTTTACAAAAGTTTGCATATGTTTTTTAGCTTAGAACTTCTTACTGAGTTGCCTGAATGAAATACTGATTTTGTCTTCTTGGAAACTTGTATCAGAGGTACCTTAGCTAATTTACCACCAATCTTTGAGGGCTTGTTTCCAGTCCTGATACAGCTGTCTAATGACAAATATCAGGGGAATCTCCCCTGGACTTTTTTGGCTTTTCCTTTTCTAATGAATCCTAAAGGTTGAGTCAGTTCCCATTAACTCTACTAGGACTTTTAACTGTGTATATTAAAAGTGTGAATGACTTATAAGGATATATTTCCCTCTTCACTACCTCCCCATCAGCAAGAAAATTTGTTTATTGACTGAAGGATTATTACAGTCACCAGTTTTTGAGTAGTAGCACCTTCCCACTGAATACTTTAAAATATTAACTTTTTCTTTCATATTATGAAGTTCTGTATAAAGTTGGAAGGTTAGGGTTGACAGATAACTGAAAAACTTCTTATTGTCTAGATGTGAATCTTGAAGTAGAGAAAGAGAAAATAGGCGCTTGATTAAAAAGCTTGTTCTTATCTGCACATCTCTAGTTTATCCTAACATCTATCTGGGCCAGCAGCTATTTTGGAAGGGGCTGTCTTCTCTCAATGTCTGCATTTATTATACAAATCACATTCTGGCTTTGCCTACAAAAGATTTTCTATTTGGTCATTGACAGCTGGATTCTAAGTGGACATGTCTGCTTCTTTTGTTTTCCCAGGCTTCTATGGTCAGACTTCATTATTTCAAATTGTGCTTTAATGTATCCAGAAATCATTTCTTCTTGTCTGTTGTTTTTATAGTTTTCCCATTAAAGCTCCATATAGCTTGATCTTTGAAAGATCATTTTGGCTATGTGTCTATGTTAAAGTGACAGATTGGAGGTGAAAAATATGGTTTGGGGGCTATGGATGCCACTTTACTATGCTTTTAACCCCTGAATTCCAGGAACTTAATTTTAATGGCACTCAAATTTCTCAAACTAGGATAACTTTCAGGGCTTAAAGGTAGGGTAGCCAGATAATTTGTAGGCCAAACCCAGATAATTTCACCAGAATAGGTATATACTGGTAACCAACCAACGGGGATATTGCTGAAATACCATAGGAAGTTGGATATGATAAGTGAGTGAGTAAGGTCCTTGTTACAAAACTCTTTCTGGTTATGTAAACGTAAAGTTTTCATTGACTCTTAAAACCTGAAGATTACCTGTCTCCCATAGACTGTAAAAAGTCAAAATAATTTAGTCCTAGTCCCCTAATCCAGTGAATTCATGCATATATATTTTTACTTTTTTTGTATGAGTTATTCCACTTTTCAAATTCCTGTAGGAAGTTGATTGCTGTTGAGATTAGCTCAATGCCTAGACCCACAGTAGTCTCCTTTGGAAGCAATAATCTTACCTGTTTAAGGATTAATTTTAGTGACATAAAACTGTGGTAATATGTGCATATTTTTCAATAAAGTGATGTGTCATTTTGTTGCTGTTACTAAAGAAGCCACTTAGTTTCTTACATGGTATTGGATTCCATCAGAATTTTTGTGTATGCTCTTTTTTTTTTAGATAAAGGGTGGAAAGTTCTTATGCAGTTTTAACTATGCAGGTTAAACATAACATGTATTTTTTAAATTCTTGACTATAAAGAGAGATAGTTGTGAAGAATCTGAAAGTTTTGAGTTAGAAACTAAAGTACTCAATGTATATAGATTGCAAATTTGTAATGGTTTCTGATAAAAAGTGGAGAAAGCATGAACAAGAGCATCAACTCAAGAGTTCTTGTTTGGGGGATGATATGTTTAATTTGCACTTGCTTGAAAATGGTCTCTTCTAGCTTCATACGGTATGTTAGAAGTTAATGTTGCTTTAAAAGCATTCAGTACTACAGAACACAAATTTATACTTCTAAGGAGTTATATGAAATTTTCTAAATCATCTAAATAATTTTGACTCTTTAAAAAACAAGTGAGGCAAATGAATCCTTTATAGCAAAAAGGTATTTGCATAGCTTGTCTTCCTTTTCACAGATGCAGGCTGCCCCGGATTTTCTTTCAGTTCCTCTGCAGGAACATTACATGATAACCAAATATACTGTAGGGTATATGGAAGGTAGTTTCAGTAACAATACGTAACAGAAATCTAGGGTATTTAGAGCACATTCCAGATGAACTGAAAAAATTTGGTGATCTTGAAGAGACCTGAAATATGAAAGGTGTTAGCTTTCCCAGGCTGTCCTCTGATCATCTGGCCCCAGGAAAACCTTTTAGTAAGTGACATAGACCATATTTGTATTCATTGGGGAGTTAGTGACTGATAACATGGTCTCATTTTACTCTGATATGGAAGGCTCTCTGAGAACTTCTAGTTGAAACAGGAAAAGCTTACTTTTTTATAAGGCATCAGATTGAACAAGATATACTAGTGGTATAAGTAAGCATTTATACAGATGGATAAAAGCAGATGTTTGTCAATTTGGGTGCTAGAAATAATGGAATTAATAGCAACAGTGAAGAAAGCAGTAGTTGGTGGAGTAGAAAGTTATCACAGCAATCATCCTGTATGAATAGGCTCCATATTGGCTGCAGTTATCACATTATTAGATGATCTCATATCCAAGAGACAAATGTATATCACTTATTCTCAATCAGGTATATTTCATACAACCTTATGTCTAAGTTGGATGAGTTCTTAAAGATAATTTAGACTGTATCCTCATAGGTCTAGACCAGGGTTCCTCAAACTTTTTAAACAGGGGGCTAGTTCACTGTCCCTCAGACTGATGGAGAGCCGTTGGAGAGTGCAGCTCACATTCCACACATGCCCACTGTGGGCCCAGGACGGCTGCTAAGCAGGACAGGCAGCAGCGGCAAAAACACCCCGAGGGCTGGATAAATGTCCTCAGCAGGCGCACGTGGCCAGCGGACCATAGTTTGAGGACACCTGGTCTAGACCCTCTGATTTGGAAAGTGACTTGTAAAAGGTCATTTGGTGAGCTGCTAACAGAGCTAGCACAAAAATTCTGACAGGAATCTGGAATTAAGACCAGGGCTCTTTGTACTTAAATTTGTCTGTACCTTATGTGCTACAATAAAACCCTAATATTTCTATAAATTGGATAAGAAATATCCACATTTTTTATGTTTAAGATGCTAGGTGTCATGTGGATTTGGCAGAAAGCTTTTACTAGAGCAGTTCAAAGTACAGAAGTCAGGAAAAGCCATCTAGTTTTAGCCATGCCCCAAATTTTTAATCTACATGATAATATGTTTCTTAGATTCAGAATGGCTACATTTCTACTTAATAGTCTACCTTCATGCCATTCTCAATGATGATAATTTGATGATTCTTCTATTTTGGTAAACTGTAATTAACATAATTTTCACATAGAATTCTACTTTGCTTTCTTTTAATTTTCTTTCTTTCTTTTTTTTTTTTTTTTTTTGAGACTGAATCTCACTCTCTTACCTAGGCTAGAGTGCCGTGGCGTGAGCCTAGCTCATAGCAATCTCAAACTCCTGGGCTCAGGTGATGCTCCTGCCTCAGCCTCTCAGGTAGCTGGGACTACAGGCACACGCCATTGTGCCTGGCTAATTTTTTTTTCTATTCTTAGTTGTTTGGCTGATTTCTTTCTATTTATAGTAAAGACAGGGTCTCACTCTTGCTCAGGCTGGTCTCGGACTCCTGAGCTCAAGCAGTTCTCCTACCTCAGCCTCCCAGAGTGCTAGGATTATAGGCGTGAGCCATCATGGCCAGTCTACTTTGCTTTCTAATCCTGGACTTTTCAACTGCAAAAGTGCGGAGTGGTAGAGCTCATTAAGCATTTTAGACATTGTGATTTTACCTTAACTCAGTCCCACAATATGTATAGGGAACATATTCCCCATCTCTCAGCTTTTTAAAATTGGACATGTAAGGGTAGAAAGAGCTATGGAAATTCAGTAAACTGTTGATTATATATAATTCCTTGCGAGGAAACACGTCTACAGATTCTGAAGTTGCATTCCAAGTTGTCATTGCATATTCTAGTATAGATTCTGTACTACAGAAGTAACTAGATCTCTGTTGTTAATCAGTGACTTAGTGGGACCTTGTCGAACCCCAAATTTAGGCTCATGTGCCCAATGTTACAAAGGGCTGAGAAACTTAAGTATTAGAGTCTAAGGGCTTTATGAGGGAGTCCTAGAGCTGGCATGCTTAGCAGTTTTTTTCTTAATTTGATTGAATGTATTTGGCATTTTAGGGTACATGTTAAGGGTTCAAAATCTTTTTAAAGCTTTATATGGGGACTTTACTATTAGTCTAAAATTAGATTTCTAAATGTGACAGAAGCCCATCATTCCCGGGAGTCCCCACAGTTGCTGGTGGGTGATGGGAGTTGTCACTTGAGTGATGGCTTCTCTTTTATCCAGGAATAGGCTTTTTTTGTCCTTTTGATAATTCATATCCTAGATATTTAATAGTCTCTTTGTAAATCTGTGTCTTTTTCTTGGTTATTTTATAGCCTCTACCAGGCCAAAACCTTCATGTCTGAATGGTGTTCTCTCTTGGGTTTCACTAGCAATAAGAAGATTATCTTCATATTATAAAAGGATTTTATTAAGTATCTGTTAGTTGGAGGTTTCTCACATCCCTGGCTAGGATTTTCCCAAATATTGTAATGGATTTTTTTTTAACCTTTAGGTAAAATAGTCTAAAAAAACTTGTTCTGCATTACTCTTAGGATCCTGACATTCAAAAGCATGGATCTCTTGGGAGCCTTTATCTAATGGGATGTAAAAAAAAAAAGAAAAAAAAAACCAAAACATCCTTTAAGTCTAAAACCATAAACCAGTGTAGGTCTCCTGACAAAGGTGATCAATAAAGTATATGGATTGGGAACTACTGAGTTTATTACCTGGACAATCTGGTTTATGGCTCAAAGATCTGGAACAGATTGGCATTCCTCTAAGTGAGGCTTGAGCATCAGCAGCATAGGGGTGTTATAGGGAGATTGACATGGCTACATTAGGGCTTTCTCTAGTTGGGGTCATATTTTTCTTCTGTGTTTTCTCTTTTACCAGATATTGTCTCAGGTTATTATCTTGTGTTTTTGTTTTGTTTCTTTTTTTTTTTTTTTTTAAGGATGACTTTTACTAGGTTGGCCATGATGGCCTGACCTGGTTTTCTGCCTGTCCAGATGCTTTCTCTTATCTTGCTTAGAATTTTTTTTTTTTTTTTTTTGGTATATTGCAAGGAGACCCATTGGCTGTAGCAGCAACATCTGGAAGGTGCTGGCATATTCAAGTGGAATCTTTAGATGTCTAGGAGAAAAAACAATTTGAACATTTAATCTAGCAAGTACATCTCAACCCTGGAGGGGAACAGGACCATTAGAAATATATAAAAAATTGAGTTTTAGGTTTGTGTCTCCAAGATGACAAACCTTTAGGTTGTAGGCAGAGACAAGTCACAGTTTTTTTCTGACTCTTTTGTGACCACATAGTCTCCTTTGAATCAGGAGATGAGCAAGTGTTAACTGTAGAATATGTGGTCTCCATATCAATAAGAAAGTCAACCAGTTTGTTTTTCACTGTCATTTCTACCTGGGACTCCTGTGGGAATATTGTGACAGATTGCTCTATCTAGGTCTGTTGGAGCCCCTGGACTTTTTTATTTGTTATCCATATCTCCCCCTTCTACTTTTTCTGTCTGGGTTGAGGAGGGTCTTACCTTTTTTTGCTGGCTTTGCCAGTTTGGGGCAATCATTTTTTTAGTGCCTCTCTTTTTTGTAATACGTGCATTGATCTTTTTTTTAAAGGAGGGTGCTCTTTTCTTCTGTGATTTTCCCTTTTCTTCCTTCTCAACAGTTTGGTGGTCCAACACTGTCACCAGCAAGGTTGCCTGTTGTTTCATTTTCCTTTGTTTTTTTGCATCTTTTCTGTTGTTGTAAACCTTAAAAGCAAGTTCTACTAAATGTGAGATTGGCAGCCCAAGGGCCCTGTTTTACCTTCTACAGTTTCCTCCTGATATTTGGGGCACTTTGGCTGATAAAGGTCATATTTACTATTTTCTGATTTTGGGGGGCCTTGGGGGGATTGGCATTGCTATATTTCTTATATGCCCAATATAACTATTCTACAACCAGGAGGGGTCCATGGGGTTGTTGCTGAATCTCTTGAACTTTTATTGAGGCTTTTAATTGTGGGACTCTTTTTAGTGATCTCTTTAGAATATAATTTTTATAATGCTCAAGCAAGATTACCTGCTATCATTTACATCCCAATTTGCCTCAACTATAGTGATAATGTCAGATTTAGGAAAGTTATTTCTATCTTTAAGGTTAAGCTGATGGGCTTCTCTTCTGTCTTTTTAAATACCCATATGATATTCCTTGGCACGAGCAAAAAACATTGATTCAATGCTTGAATCAGTAGCCCAGGTGGGATTATATGTTAAAAAGATGAAAGAAAACAAATTGGCCATGCGTTTAGGGTCATCCTAATAGGAGGAGTTATTATTTTTTTATTTCAACAAGTCAGTGTGGGAAATGGGGAGTGTATCTACATTATTCTTGCTGGCTATCCATTGGCATTTAGCCCTGTGACAAGAACTGGTCAAATGGAAACTGCCTTGCTTGAGGAGTCCCAGATCCCTGGACCAAATTGGGTACCCTGTCGAGTACATATCCTTACTTGATTTTTTTTTCACTAGTGGGAAAGCTTGGCCCCTTTTACATGGCTACCCCATAAGGTGGTGGGTCTAGCAGGGGGGTCCACCTGGAGAAGAGGAAGGGAGTTCAGGAACCAACCTGGCAGGTGTCAGCTGAGGGTGTGGTGCTGGTGTCGGTGGAGATGCCAGAGGTATGGTGGGAGGATTTAAGAGCACTGATCAAAACCTCATCTTACTCATCTAATCCCTTAGACTCTGGTACTTTTGGTTGGAGTTTTTCAGGCCTTTGCACCATCAAGTTGTACCTTCTCTGTGTAGACTCATTCTGATGTAATAACGTAAAAGCCTGTACATATGAAATTTTAACTTATTTTCTTTTTCTATTATAAAACAATTTTAATTGTATAATAATAATAATATAGTTTAAAGATCAATGTAGGGCCATTTTTTCCCCTGAATCTAGGGAATATGCAGCCTGATTGTATTACAAAGAATCATCTTTTAATCTTTTACTGGTGCATCCAACATCCAGGCAGCTGTAGAGACTCCTCATGTGCTTGAATGCCAGTCAAGGCCACCTGACCACACACACAACATCCCTTTAGGGTTACCAGAATTGTTGTCAAACCCTAAATTCAGGCTTGTGTACCCAATATGCAACTAAAATCAAACACTGTGACACTGGTGCTTCGAGATAGAGAAAGGTTTATTTGATTTGGCTGAAGCAAGAATATGAGAAAATGGGAGAGCAAGATCTCTCAGATCCATCTTAAAGAGATGAAGTTATGTAGCTAAGGAGCAGGGCAGGGGGAGTTTTGGGGAACCAAAGGAGGAAGTCTGTGTTGCTTTTAGTCTCACATAACAGCTTGAGTAACCAGACTTCTGGGCGTCAGCAGCCAGTCAGAGCTTTCTCAGGGGCATTCATTCCTTCTACAAAACAAACTCATAGATTTTCCTTGTTACCCTAGAGTTGTATTCTCTTGCTTGACAAAGAAACAGTACATCAACAATTTACAGTACATCAATTTACAGTACATCAATAATTACTGTGAAAACAAGGGATACAGCATGAAAAGTGAGCAGTTAACATGTACAAACAAATAAGGGCCTAGTCAATTTTTACATTATTTTAATCATTAAAAAAATGCCTAGATACTAAAATCTCAAGAGGGCTGGCTAAAACCTGACTAGAAGAAATACTTACTAGAAAATAACTAATAATAAGAATTTGCTAACTTTGATGATGCCAATAATAATAATAGGATCTATTTATTGAACCACTTCTTGTTGAGTAGCAGATGCATTCTTTGGCCCTTCACATACTTTATTTAATTTAGTCCTCATAATATTCTTTATTTTACATATGAGGAACCTGAGGCTCAAAGAGATAAAAATATTTGCCCAAGGTCTTTTAGCCTTTTAGCTAAACAATATTTGAATCATGATCTATGGTCATATAGCTGCAGATTTGATGTTTCTTTCTAAAATACTTATCAAACACTATACAGAATTCAAAACATATCCATGTTATGTACTCTGTTTACTTTTATATCGTGAAAGAAATATCAGTATCCTCCTTATTGGAATCTATCACTATGATTGGCAACTTCAATTTTTGCTTCTGTCTTCTCAGAGTACTAGTTGAGCTTCCCCCCTTTATTGGGAATAGAGAACCATCAAAAGTTCACAGGTAACTTAAATACTAGTAAGATGAATATAAATTTCTTACTCAAAAAAAGAAATTACCCTACTCTGATGAGACTACATAGAGAACAAAAGTGGTTGACGGAATCATTTCTTAGAATCTGTATGCAACTCCATGTTATCAGTGTGGGAATTTCCTGGGTGTACTTTCAAATACAGGCTATCTTCTTCCGATTTACTGTGAGATCACTCCATAATCTGTCTAGACTGTATTTCTAAGGGAAGAAACCTAGTTTTAATGTAAGCCTACTTGTATTATAATTAGGAAGATACATCTCCTGATCATCTTTGGAGACATTCCTCTAGATTGTGTAATACTAAGTTGATTTTAGAAATGTACCTACGATCCTAAGAATCTTTTAGACAAACACATTTCTAGTCAGCGAACCTGACCAATTATTGAGCATGTGGTGACATGTCATAGAATTCCAGAAATCTCAACATTTGCTTATTTGTTTTCTATTCCTACTTTTGTATTCACATAATCCAAGATTACTAGAAATGTATGTACAGTTTTGACAAATGGTATCCAGAATGGAATCATGATTCTTGCAGTCTGCTTTATGGGAGCAAGATTCTAAGAGACTATTTCCCATACCTACTTATCCCGTGATCTCTATCTAAAATAAAGTTGTTTGGGGATTTTGAGTATTACCCTTGATTATTTGAAATTGAAATGAATTTACTAATCCTAATAGGAAAAAAGAAAGTGCTAGCTAAAGTATATACTTGCAGAAGAGAAGTCCCAAGTGGAAATATCTGACTCAAGGATAAATAGAACTTACAGTAGCTAGTACTTAAGGAAACTCTCTTGTTATATGAAGCCAATAAACTGAAATGGTTTTTCTTACTCTGGTGTAAACTTGTACTTAAGTTGGGCTGGATGTGATCTTTTGGGTTTTAATGGGTATGACTGGGTTTATCCTTCAGAGGTTTAAGGAGATGGGTGGCTTTTCTTTCTAGGCTAAGGCAAACAGAGAACTGGCTGCCAAACCATTTGAGGGCTTGCACAAGTGCCAGGAAAAGTGCCATTCAAACAGTGGAACAACAGAAGGTTGGGTTTCTTTGGGAATACATGAAATCGAAATAAAATAAGTAAATTCTTACTATCTAGATATTCTTTGTGAAAAATTGCTTTGAAAAATATTGTTTGCTACAGCTTCTATAATGGTATTTACCATTTTGAAGACACTTTGTGGCTGTCAGTGGTTTATTTTTTTATAATAATAGGTCTGTCTCCATCAGAATAATTTGTGAGTGCCTTTTTAAAAAAAAATAAACATTCCCTGCAGTGCTTAAATACAATTGACCCTTGAACAACATGGGTTTGAACTGTGCGGGTCCATTTATGCATGGATTTTTTTTCAACAAAATGTGGATCAAAAATACAGTATTTGTGAGATGTGAAGCCCATGCGTAGGGAGGGCTGACTTTCCATATATGTGGGTTGATTCCACAGGTCTGACTGTGGGACTTAAGTATGCGCCGATTCTGGTATCCGTGGGGTTCTTGGAACTAATCCCCTGCTTATACCCAAGGATGACTGTATTTATGATGCTTATTATTAATATTTCTCTCATATTGCAGGTGAGCAAATGTAAGTGATATTATTATGTTTAAGATTATTAAGTTAGTGAGTGGTAGAGCTAGGATTGGAACCAAAGTAAGAGTTCTCTTGGTTACACCATACTGCTTCCTTGTGCTGTAAGTATTCACTGAGTATCTCATGGAACCAGTGTTCTTTGCAGTGAACTACAGAAAACACTGTGTAAGAATTTCATCTTTTTCTAAGTGTAATTCTGATAGTCATCTCTCTCTTTTTTTTTGTTTTGGAATATTATGGGGGTACAGATTTTAAGGTTTCAATAAATGCTGATAGTCATCTCTTAATATTTAATTATAAAATTTTATAAATCCATTTAAAAATGAACCATTTCAAAACAGAAGTGCTTCCTTTTTACTAAACTTTATGATATTGCATAATTATTTAGTTACTGTTTAAGTTCAAATATTCCTGGATTGTTCTAAAGTAGAGCACCCATGTAAAATGTAACTGTTTTTTAAAAAAGCCATGGGTGACAAATCTAGGAGAATGCTTCTTCAACTGTGATCAGTTTAATTTTCAGGGCCAATTGAAATTCATAAATACACTCATTTGCTAATCAGAATCCAAGGTCCTATAGTTTTTGATTGGTAAAGCATTAGATATTTGGTGAATTTATTCAGTAGCAGTTGTATTAAAAAATTGAACTCTTTTAACTGTGTTGACTACCTGGTTCATTTCTCTTTCCAAGTAGAGATTTGTTCACTTTGTCTCTGTGATTTCATACGCACAGTGGTTTCTTGATAAATGTAGAGTAACTCTTGACTTTCTCACCTTGCTGAGGTTAGCAGAACTACTATCGCTTTAGGGTCGAGGATGAAGCAGCATAGGATGAATGTCAGTATTCAAGCACTTTGAAGATAAATCAGTGGCTAACCACAAGACAATAATGTACTCAAGACCATTGGTTGTCTATAATGGCAAATTGAATTATAACTGTTAGTTAAAACATAAATATGCTCACACATATGCATACACACACACATACATACACACACATAGTTAAAATTGTTTTAAATGCTGTGGAGCCTAATTCAGGTTCACCAAGTGGTCCACTTACCTAAATTAGCACTATCCTATCTGTCACATATTGATTATTGTCCAGAGCAGTGCTATCTAATAGAACAACTGTGTTGATGAAAATGTTCTATATTATACATTGTCCAAAATAGTAGCCCCATATGGCTATTTTGCACTGAAAATGTGTTAGTGAAACTGAGGAGAACTGAATTTTTAAAATTTAATTTTAATTTAAATTGAAGGTACAGGTGACAGATGAGTAGTACATATAGTATGAAAAAACATTATTTGTGACCCTAGAGAATTGAATAATGATGGATCAGTATAACATACAGATTTTGGTTCAGTTTAAGGAAATCTTTTCTAATATTGGTTTCATTCAACATTAGGCCATGTGGAATGCATATCACTTGGAATTTTGAAGAAAACCTTAGCAACCACTGGTGGAAATATAAAGACAGAACTCAAGAATCAATTTGGTGGGAACTCAGACTAAATCATTTTTGGCTTCAAAGCACCAATCTATAAAGTTGATTCCTACAACACAAAATATGTTTCTGGGCATTTTGGAAATTATTTATAGTAACTTGAGTCAGATAAACCTTATGGAAAATTTTATTATACCTGACAGTTCTACCAATATGAGTAAAAATTGCTCTGGTTCCACCCTGCTACCTTTTTCCCACTCATTTTCACTGTTCCTCTCACTCCTAATCATTTACCCTGTCAGATGGAAATTTCTGACTCAGCCATTTTCTCTTTTCCAATAAGTTACCCATTTACTCTGTGGTCTCTGATAATGATGTAGATGGTCTGTGATATTAAAGTAGTACTTCTGATTTGAGGACTTACATTATCTCAGCATTTTCAAAACCCACTTTCCTGCAATCTGGTATGTCTGTGGTTAGCTATAACATGTCTACTTGCCAAACAAGTGGTTTAGGTTATGGGGGTTTTCATTTAACTTTGAATGTGGGAGATTAGGAAAAAATATAACTCAGGAACCTACTTTGATAAATTGCATCAGAGTGAAAATGTTAAGATTAAATCAATTGTTCTGCTTTTCAAAATGTTTCTTTACTGTGCTTAGCCTTGTGTGTTGCTTGAAATTGTGTGTGTGTGTTGGCACACATGTAAAACTCATGCTTATTACCCTGCTTATAAAACTATTGATTATATTTATTATATAATTTAGTGCTACCTTTTTAAGTCCCCACATGATAACTGAACTTACTTTCATATTTGATACTAATAAAACATTTCTTTGCAGTAAAGAATTGGCATTATTTCTCCTTTCTGATAATAGGAACTGAGCAACTTTTCATATATTTCATCTTGCATTGGAGCTGAGGAAGATCATAGGCAAATTTGGGGCCTGATGTAGATTTTATTAGCATAATTTTTTCATATGAAAACAAAACTTTCATTCTGTAAGTGCAACAGAGCAGTATAAATTGAATCAATAAAACATTACTACTGCAGCTGATTTTTTTCTTAATAAATATTTGTTGCTTCACTGTTTATATGCTTAAATTAGAATAAATATATAAACCTCTTTATTGTAAAATATTTTAAAAATGATTAAATGATTATGATATTTACCTTCATGGAAGATAAATTGGAAAATATAGAAGTATTTAAAAAGGAAAACTACACTGTAATCTTACAATATATAATGTTAGCATTCTGATGTTGATGCTAATACTTTCTAAATTTAAGTTAGAAAATTGTAGTCAAAATATACTTTAGAGAGGCTCTCAAGATCAGCTGTGGGTTCTGCCCATAACATGGACAGTACTTTTAGGACTTTGCCTGTGTGTTAGCCCATATGGTATGCTACACGGATGGTCATCTATAGGGTATATAAAATAACTGACTTCAGAGTGTCAGTGGTCTACAGAATGCCCACATACACTATAGAGAATGTGAATACCCCCAGGCTGAAACTAGTGGATAACTACTATAGATTGGCAGGTTTTGTCCTACTAATGACCATTTTACCTATAGTTACCTGAAAAGGGGCTGTGTTGAAAGGAAGTGGGCTTCCTCGGGCTGAAATATTTAAGGAGTCCAGATGATTGGTTGGATAAGATAAGGCTGGATTTGACAAATACTAAAACCCTTTTTGATAATCATTGTCTGTAATTTTATGAAAGTAATGAATCAGCACCTTTTTATGAACAATGACTGAAATTTAGAAATATTTGAGGAAACTTGGGAACCTAATCTATCATCTAGGACTGTTATTATTCTTGAAGATATTTCCTTAGGATTAAAGATTCTTGATACTCTGACAGTTTAGTGGTGTAAGCAAGATGGTGACTTGAGCAGATCAGATATTTGGAAGAACTTTGCAGAAGATCCTGAGTTATACTATTCTGGTGAAAAAAGTTAGCTGTCTATCTTTCTGTAGTGTTTATTGTAAGATAATTAACCCTGAAAATGTCTTTTATTCTGTTGCCAGGATTTCTCAAGATTTTTCTTTTTTCTTTTTTTTTTTTTTTTGGTTCCTCGACTTATTTGTGACTTATTATTTTCTATTTACTTTATTTATTTATTGACTGATTGATTGATGAGGTCTTGCTCTGTTGCCCAGGCTAGATTGCAGTGGTGTAATCATAGCTTACTGCAGTCTTTAACTCCTGGGCTCAAGTGATTCTCCCGCCTCAGCCTCTTGAGTAGCTGGGACTATAGGCACACCCCACCATGCCCGGCTAATTTTTTAATTTTTTTGTAGTGACAGGGTCTCTTTATCCTGCTCAGGCTAGTCTTGAACTCCTGGTTTCAAGCCATCCTACCACCAGTTTTCCAGAGTGCTGGAATTACAAGTGTGAGCCCAGTCTCCATTTACTTTATATTTAATTTATTAGCATGTTCTAATCTTAGGACTGTTTGTCAGCTTGTAACTGCAGAGGATTTAGGAGGACATGGGGCAGTTCTCAAATCAGTGACTCAGGAGACTAGTTCCAGATTCTGCAAATTCCTGCCAATATCTCAGCACACATCGCATTCTTTGCTTCAAGGGTGCTACATGTACTTTAACCACTCTATTGGGCAATTTAGCTTAACAAGCATGTCTATATATATATATATATATATATATATATATATATATATATATATACACACACATTTTTCATGATACTGGACTCACGTCATTTAGGCAGTGCCGTTTATTTAGCTATGTCATTTTGGGCATGTTGTTCCAAATCTTAGAGCCATCTTTTCTTTATGAATTGAGTGATATATTTAATTGCAGAACCAACAGTTGACCATCTTCCTGAGTATACCATCTTTCTCCATATTCTAGGATTCTGTCAGGTAATATACTCTTCCATTATAATATGTCTGAATTTGAGGTGATGGAATTTACTGTCATTTCAGGTAGTATTGTAGACATGGAGCTCCTTAGCTTTGTTTTTGGTAAGCTTTTAATCAATATGCTAGAACAATGTGGATGGAAAAATGCAGTATTTCATAGTATATCAAGTATACTGGTTGTCTTTGTTCTCAGGAGCCATCCTCTCCACAAATATTTATTTGAAAATCACTATCTCAGGTACTTGGATAAATGTTGGAGAGAAGCACTGAAAGAAAAGTATTGGTGAGTCTGCTGGGTGTTTGTGAGTGAGTCATTTGCATTGGTTTTGTTTGTATGCCATAGGATTGGATTAATAGAGAGGTGGCATTTGAATGGGGGTCTTGAAGTTTCATTAGGAATTTTCTATACAGTGGAGGGGGTGGATGAGTGCTTCAGGCAGATAGAGCACAGTTCCCCTATCCCCAATTCTGTGTAATGGTGACTAAGCTTCTTTCCAATTTGCAGGACTCTCCCATTCTCTGTGTTCTACACCCATGATAACCAAGCAAGTAAAAACAAAAACCAAAACCAATAACTACAAAAGTCCCCAAACAGTTGAAACATTAGTCAGTGTTACTTGATTCCTCAATCGTTTGTACAGAAGTATGGAATGGAAGTCTTTGTCTTACACAAAGAAATTGCAGAAATGTGTGTTCACTCTGCGGACAGTCTGGTAAGGAAGATAATTATAAACTAAGGATAATGACTAAAGGAAGCTACATCTGACTTAATTATATTATGGATCTCTGCTCAGGAGAATCATCTGTCTCCCAAACAGCATATTAGAAAGAACAGGAAATTTGGAGACTTGATCACAAAAGAAGTCTCGTCATTGAAGACTTGGAATAAGAGCAGCATAAATGAGGATGGTATACCTATGCAGTTTACTTGCTTAGTGTCAGCCAAAATTAGATGCCACACCCCTTCCTCTGTCATATTGTACTTGGATTTTTTTTTAATTTCAAAGAGATGAACATTTTAGGACACTAAAACAGAAGAACCAAAGGTTTCAGTTATCCTTTTTTTCTAGTAAATTAATTGCTCAAACATTACTTACATATTGTTCTTTCTGTTTTCAACCATCTGCCTGCAAGTGGGAAATAACAGTTGTCAGAGTGACCAGCAACTCAGAGCTGTTTACTATTTGGGGGCTTATAATTGGGGCTGATGGTTGGGAGAGCGTCTGCAGTTTATAGCTGAGCATCTCTAAGAAGCTCCCTGTTTGCTCCTTTAGCCACTGATGGTGGTAGGGGTGGGAATTGGTTTTGGTAGTGGTATTGGTGGTGGTGATGTTCATGTCATCCTGGCCCCTGTGTATATAAACTTTGGTGGGGCTAAGAATGTAGAGGATTTGTCATTAGGATAAGATTCATTCATTTTCCCTGAATCCCATTTCTCTTCTACTCAGGAAATTTTATTAAAACTTTAAATAAAGAGAAGAGACTCTTCTTTAGTATATTAGGAAGGCATTTATTTTGTAGGATGGAATAGGAATTTACATATGGTATTATTTGTTAGTTCAAATTGTCATTAATATCTCTTAGACACATTAGTCTAAAATTTATCAATACCCTGTCTTCCCAAAGGGAGGGGAACTGATTGATATTGGAAGGAGAGCCAGAGAGATGGGACCAGGTAGTTAGGTCCCAAAGGGAGATTTTCCCAGAATTTCCCACTGTAGTTACTACCTAGGGCTTTTCCTATAGGTCACCTATGAGAAAGACAGAAACACTGTGAGAAAGAAAGGAACTTTTTATTGCTCTTGTTTTATAGGAGTAAATACAGGCTGACTATCATTGCTGGAGGTGCATTCTTGGGAGATAGTGAGGCTAAGTAAATTATGTCCCATCTTTCCTTTTTTGGGACCTGGAACCCGCTTTCTGAATACATATACCACCTTCACCAAACTTTAATTTCATCCTTGATTTCAAAGAACCTAATGCGCATTTATGTCATTGTAATTAGTTTTTAATAATATCACTCTTTTCTGACATACTAAAACACATACCCATTTCTTCCAGGAATGTTTCTTTCAGCAGAAAATTTTGGGGCCAGAAGAGGTGAATATTTGTTGGTTGATCTTGCTAAAGCCAATTAACTTCTCTGAGCCTTAATTTCCTCATAAATGAGGATGTTGATAAAACCTTTATCTTCACGTGGTTAGGAAGAATAAATGTGAAAGTGCATTGTAATCTACCGAGTGCTATATAAATATCAGTGTAGTTGTCTGTCATTACCAAACTTTCTCAGGACAAAATGTGTCTCTGGAATATCTTCTTGTTCAATAGAAAGTGTTTTCATGTGTATAGAACAAAGGAAAACAAGCATAATTCCTACTCTTAAAGCAATGAATGTTTAATTCATCTGCTACTCATAGCATTTACATAAAAAGAATAATTCACAAAATTCCATGATTCTATAAAAGGGAACACAGGCATAGTTGAAAGAAATAGTCTCTAGTGAATGTATTATTAATCCAGACATTTTTGTGTGGGTGGAAGCTTGAAAGATTGAATCATAGGAATTGTACTTCCAGAAAGTGTTGGGGTGTGGGTAAAAGAATGATGGAAGAAGAATGATTTTCTCACTTTCTTTCTAGTTTGTATAAAGCATTGGGAATGTGCATATTATTTGGATAATGTATAAAAGTGACATAGCCAGTCCTTGAGGCAGAAGGTTCTGGATTTGGTTAGAATGAGGTGATTAGATGTGTACTCATTGTGCATAGTTGACTGGAGTGAAAGAAGGAGCTATTTCTAACAAGTGTACACTTTAATTCTTGTTAAGAACTTTTAAACTTTTGAGCAGAATTATTTTAGCTAAAGGTCCCCTCTAATAAGTTTTTTCTCACCAGTGTTGCCAGTATAAATATAGGTTAAGTTCTTAATTCTTGGCTAAAGTTTGAGAATATGTTCATTTCTCAAAGAAAGAGTAAACAAAATTCCTGCTGCCGTTAAGAGTGTGTGTGGGAAGAGAGTGTGTGTGGTGGAGTTGGAAGGGGACACTTCTGTTTTTTTGTGAAAAAAAGATAAAAGATAAGGGGATCCAAAGACTCTTTCTTATCCCATCACTTCTAAATCTGAATCACCTTCTGAAACAAGTTTCACAGAGGATATTTTGTTTCTGAGTGAGGAAGAGAGAAACTTGCTTAAAGTGAACTTTGTAAAATAACAGTCTTAAATACTATATTATGCAAAATATTCACAGTCATTTACTTTTTTGCTTTGTGGAAAGCTGAGGAGATCTTACTCAGGTACTATTAATGACTAAGAAAAGTAGTTTAAATACTACTTTGTTATGATTGGGATGGAATTTTAGGAGACATTCACATCAGTGTTACTCGGTTTTCTTTTGTTTTAAAATGTTGATTAGTAGAGTATACAATTTTAGTCTCTGTTTTCCTACTAATTCTCAAGGAGAAGGCAGATGAGGTGTTATCTGTAAAAGGAGAACAAGTAGTTCTGCAAATATGTTTATAGAAAGCCACTGCAGCTATTGGTAGGGGAGTGGGCTATGCCTGGAACTGGGGGGATAAAGTTGGCAAGCAGATGTACCTGAAAAAAGGTGTGTGAAGAGAAATAATAATGAGAAAACAAGAATAAGAGCAACATGGGCAGTAAATATAAGAAAAGGAAAGGTTGACTTGAGGTGGAGTGTGGTGGCAATTACCAGATTTTCTTTTCTGTGTGTCATGTATACTGTGTACCAGGAATGCCTATGGAATAAAGAACCAATTTCTCAGGAAGGTGCCCAGGGCCTTTCCGATCTCACCTCTTGCTATGATTCCCTTTGGTGCTTCTGTATTTCCAGCACACATACAACTCCAGAACAGCCTGTGCATTTTTTTTATAAATGGTCCCTTTGCCAAGAACACTTACCACTTATGTCCATAGGAATTTTAACCTTTCTTTGAGATCTATTTCATATGTTAACTACTTTAAGATTTCTTGACATACTCAGTTCAAGTCAACTTCACTTCTTACACCTACCCCCAATTCATAACAAGCATCTTACTCTGGGATAGGCATTTTTATGTACGTGGAAGCTTGTACAGATTGAGTAACAGGAATTGTACTTTCAGAAAGTGTTGGTGTGGGTAAAAAAACGATGGTAAAGGAATGACTTTCTCACTTCTTTTCTTATTTGATTAATATAAAGCATTGGGAATGTATAAATTTGACATGTGGCCATCCCTTGAAGCAGAAGATTATAGATTTGGTTGGAATGGGGTAACTAGATGTGTACTCATTCTGCATACTTGACTGGAGTGAAAGGAGTTCTTGCTAACAGGAGTACAATTTAATTCTTGTTCAGAACTTTTCAACTTTTGAGCAGAATTAAGTTAGCAAGTCTGCTCAAAAGGCTGTACAACAATCGTCCTGTCACTATGACTGCTCCAATGTTTATTATACCTTCAAAGAATTTACCACAAGTCTTTAGTACATTTATCAAATTATATTGTGCCTTATTTACCTTTCTGTCATTTCTACTTCTTTGATGGCTTGGAGATGACTTATTTATTCTGAAATAGAGCTCAGCACGATTATTGAATAAATGAGTGTTTATAGGTGCATAAGATGCCATTTGTGTATTTAGGGAGGATCCACAACAAAATGAAAAGCATCCTCTTCAAGGAATGGATGGAGAGATACATATTATCTATATCTGTCTATCTATCTATCTATATATGTCTGTATATCTACATATCTTATATGTCTGTCTGTCAGTCCTCCTCCCCATTTCTGAGACCTGCTTGGCTTAATGCAAACTAATTCACTATATACTTATATATATACAGGCATACCTAGTTTAATTGTACTTTGCTTTATTTCACTTCACAGATACTATGCTTTTTGACAAATTGAATGTTTATGGCAACCTTGCCTTGAGGAAGTCTATTGGCACTGTTTTTTAAAACAGTATAGCATTTGATCACTTCGTCTCTGTGTCACACTTCAGTAATTCTCTCAGTATTTCAAACTTTATTATTATTATTATTATATCTCTTTTGGGGATTTGTGATCGGCTATGTTTGATATTACTATTGAAATTACTTTGTGATCCCATGAACCGCATCCATATAAGATAGCAGACTTAATCCAATATTTTCTGTTCGTAGTATTCCAGTGACCAGCCATTCTCATGTCTTTCTCCTTCTCCTTGGGCCTCCCTATTCCCTGAGACATAACAGTATCGAAATTAGGCCAATAATAACCCTACAATGGCTTCTTCTAAGTGTCCTAGTGAAAGGATGAGTTGGATGTCTGTTAGTTTAAATAAAAAACTAGAAATGGTTAAGCTTAGTGGGGAAGGCATGTCAAAGGTGGAGATAGGCTGAAAGCTTGGCTCTCCCTTGTATCAAACAGTGAGATTGTGAATGCAAAGCAAAAGTCCTTGAAGGAAATGAAAAGTGCTACTCCAGTAAACACCCAAATGATAAAAACGTGAAACAAACTTATTGATGATAGGAGAAAGATTTAGTGGTCTGGATAGATGATCAAACCAACCAACACATTTCCTTAAGCCAAAGCCTAATCCAGAGAAAGGCTCTAACTCACTTCAATTCTGCGAAGACTGAGAGAAGTGAGGAAGCTGCAGAGGAAACATTTCAAGCTACCAGAGATTGGTTCATGAAGTTTGAGTAAAGAAGCCATTTCCATGACATAAAAGTGCAAGATGAAGCAGCAAGTGCTTATATAGAAGCATCAGTAAGTTGTCCATAAGATCTAGGTAAGATCTTCACCTTGATGAAAGTGGCTGTATTAAACAACAGATTTTTCAGTATAGATGAAATAGCCTTCTATTGGAAGATAATGTCATTTAGGACTTCATAGCTAGAGAGGAACAGTGAATGCCTAGCTTCAAAGGACAGCCTGACTGTCTTATTAAGGGCTAATGTAGCTGGTGATTTTAAATTGAAGTCATTGCTCATTTACTATTTGGAAAATCCTGGGATCCTTAAGAATTATGTTCAGGCTACTCTACATGTGCTCTGTAAATATAAAAATAGAGTTTGGATGATAGTACATCTGTCTTGAGCATGGTTTACTGAATATTTTAAGCTGACTCTTGGGACCTACTGTTTGGAAAAAAAATATTCCATTTAAACTATTACTGCTCATTGTGTACCATGGCACTGTAGAGCTCTGATGAAGATATAGAAGAGATTAATGTTTTTTTCATCCCTGCTATCATGACATCTATTCTGCAATCCATGATCAAGCAGTAATTTTGACTTTCAAGTCTTTCTGCATATTTTGTAAGGCTATAGCTGCCATAAATAGTGATTCCTATGGGCAATGTAAACTGAAACGTTATGAAAAGGAGTCACTGTTCTAGATGCCATAAAGAACATTTGTGATTCTGGGAGGAGGTCAAGATATCATCATGTACTGGAGTTTGGAAGAAGTTGATTCCAACCCTTATGGGTGACTTTGAGGGATTCAAGATGTTAGTGAGATATGTATCCACAGATCTGGTGGAAATACCAAAAGAACTAGAATTAAAAGTGAAGCCTAGGCCGGGCGCGGTGGCTCACGCCTCTAATCCTAGCTCTTGGGAGGCCGAGGCGGGCGGATTGCTCAAGGTCAGGAGTTCAAAACCAGCCTGAGCAAGAGCGAGACCCCGTCTCTACTATAAATAGAAAGAAATTAATTGGCCAACTGATATATATATAAAAAAAAATTAGCCGGGCATGGTGGCGCATGCCTGTAGTCCCAGCTACTCGGGAGGCTGAGGCAGAAGGATCGCTCGAGCCTAGGAGTTTGAGGTTGCTGTGAGCTAGGCTGACGCCACGGCACTCACTCTAGCCTGGACAAAAAAGTGAGACTCTGTCTCAAAAAAAAAAAAAAAAAAAAAAAAAAGTGAAGCCTAAAGATGCAAATTGCTGCGATGTCATGGTAAACTTGACCAGATAAGGAATTGCTTCTTATGGATTAGCATAGACAGTAGTTTCTTGAAATGGAATCTACTCCTGGTGAAGATGCTGTGAACATTGTTGAAATGACAACAAAGGATTTAGATTATTACATAAACTTAGTTGACAAAGCAGCAGCTCATTTTGAAAAGATTGACTCCAACTTTATTTATTTATTTATTTTTCCCCAAATTCTGTGGGTACAAATATTGTTAGGGTTACATATCTTTTCCCTGCCCCCCCTTCTCACCCCATTCTGCCAGAGCTTCAAGCGTGTCCAGTCTTCAAGTGGTGTGCCCTGTACCCACCATGAACCTGCGTACCCTTCCCCTTCTCCCCCCTTCCACTTGTTCACCTCCCATTAACAAAAATGTTTTTTTAGACATTTTGGTTACAGTGTGTTTCTTTGCCTCTCCCTAAAAAGGGATAGTGGTAATCCTTTCCCCCCAACAATGCTCATCACATCCTTAAGATGTGGGTCTCCCCCCTCAGATCCCTGTTGAACGCTACCATTATTTGAACACCATAGTTTTAGGCTTTCAGTACCAATTTGATGGTTAGTAGATGTGTAGCCCATTTTCCAGGTCTTGTGTTGTCTTGCTTTGTATTACAGGCTTAAGCTTAATCCACGATAGCATAAACGGTGCTAGTTCACTATCATTTCTTAGGATTGAGTAATATTCCATTGTGAGTATACCACATTTTAGTTATCCATTCATGAATTGACCGGCACTTGGGTAGTTTCCATGACCACCGTGCAATAGTGAATTGCGCTGCTATAAACACTTTCCGATAAAGGTCTAATAACAAGAATCTATCTAGAACTTAAAAGAATAAACAAGAATAAAAATCAAACAAGATTTTTGCCCATCAAGAAATTGGCAATGGAAATGAACAGAAACTTCTCCAAAGAAGACAGAATAAATGGCATGCAAACATATAAAAAAAATGTTCAGCATCTCTAATCATTAGAGAAATGCAGATTAACTCCAATTTTGAGAGAAGTTCTGCAGACAAAATGCTATCAAACAGCATCCATCACATGCTACAGAGAAATATATATATTTGTTAATTTCAGGATATTATGAAGGTACAAACATTTTGATTACATTTTATATCTTTGCCTCACCCAAGCAAGGATTAGAGGCATGCCCTTCCCCTCTGCTATCATGATAGCAGAGGACGCTCACCGTGTCCATCAGTGGTGAGTTTACTGCCCCCCCCAAACTCCCTAATCCCTGGAGAATATTACTACCGTGTGAGCACCATAGTGTTGATCAGTCAGTGCCAATTCGATGGCGAGTATATGTGGAGCCTATTCTTCCGATCTTGTGATACTTCACTTTGGATAATTGTCTCAAGCTCTATCCAGGAAAATATAAGAGGTGCTACATTACTGTCGTTTCTTATAATTGAGTGATATTCCATTATATATTTATCAAATTTTAATAATCCGTTCATAAATTGATGGGCACTTGGGTTGTTTCCACATCCTTGTAATAGTGAATTGTGCTGCCATAAATATTTGGGTGCAGATGTCTTTATTATAGAATGTCTTATGCTGTTTGGGGTAGATGCCTAACAATGCTGTTGTTGGATTGAATGGTATTTCTATTTTTAGCTCTTTGAGGTATCTCCAATTCTTTTCCACAGAGGTTACACTAATTTGCAGTCCCACCAGCAGTGTAAGAGTGTTCTTGTCGCTCCACATCTTTGTCAGCATTTGTTGTTTTGGGATTTTTTGATAGAGGCCAATATCATTGGGGTTAGGTGATATCTCATTGTAGTTTTGATTTGAATTTCTCTAATGATTAGAGATGTTGACCATTTTTTTTTTTATATGTTTGCTGGCCATTATTCTGTCTTCTTTTGAAAAGTTTCTGTTCATTTCCTTTGCCCCAAAATCTGCCTTGCTCATGGATTGGTGGAGTCAGTATCATTAAAATGTCCATACTACCTAAAGTGATCTACAGAATTAATGCAATCCCTATGAAAGTACCGTCATCATTCTTTACAGATCTAGAAAAAATAATTCTACGCTTTGTATGGAACCAGAGAAGACCTGGTACAGCCAAAGCAATCTTAAGTAAAAAGAACAAACTGGGAGATATCAGTCTATCAGACTTCAAGCTGTACTACAAGGCTGTAGTAATTAAAACAGCAATGGACTGGCATAAGAACAGAGACATAGACCTTTGGAACAGGAGTGAGAATCCAGAGATGAAACCATCTGCATATGGTAATCTAATTTTTGACAAAACAGACAAAAATATACACTGGGGGAAAGAATCCCTTTTCAATAATTGGTGCTGGGAAAACTGCATAGTTACGTGCAAAAGATTGAAACTGGATCTCCACCTCTCACAAAAATCAATTCTAGATGGATAACAGACTTAAACCTAAGGCATGAAACCTTAAGAATTCTAGAAGAAGATGTTGGGAAGACCCTTTCAGACATCAGCCTAGGCAAAGAAGTTTTGCAGAAGACCCCCAAAACAATCACAGCATCAACAAAAATAAATAAATGGGATCTGATCAAATTAAAATGCTTTTGCGCAACCAAGGAATCCATCGCTAGAGCGAATGGACAACCTACAAAATGGGAGAAAATATTTGCTCTCTACACATCTGATAAAGGGCTAATAACAAAAATATATACAGAACTTCAAAAAATCAACAGATAAATCCTTTTGCGAAAGGAAGAATTGATTCAGCAAACTTCATTGTTGTCTAGCTTTAAGACATTGCCACCCCAATCTTTACAGCTTTCACTCTGATCAGTCAGCGGCTATCAACATTGAGGCAAGGCCCACCACCAGCGAAAAGATTGTACCTCTCTAAGGCCCCAATGATTGTTAGAATCTTTTGGCAATAAAGTATTTTTAAATTAAGGTATGTACAACATTTTTTACATTTAATTCTATTGCACACTTAATAGACTACAGTATAGTGTAAACATAACTTATGTGCACTGGGAAAGCAAGATTCATGTGACTCACTTTATTGTCATATTTGTTTTATTGTGGTGGTCTGGAACTAAATCTGCAATATTTCTGAAGTTTGCCTGTATTTGGATTAACATCATTAAGTCTCTTTCTTTTAATGGGAATGGGGAGAGGTTTCTAGTTTTTATATAGTTTATTTAAATGATTGACAAATTTTATTAGTCTGTTATACTGTCATAGCAGCAGAGCTTAATTTTGTTTATGACATTATTTCCCTTTTTCTTTGGAACTCTTATTGTTGTTTGAATTTATTGGCCAGTTTCTTTATTTCTTTCTATTAATGAGCATTTCCTGACATCTTACTGTATGCTACATATAGTGCTAATTATTTGGGAGGAACAGAGATTACCCTAATAGATTCTCTGTCCTGAAGAGTTTGCAACTGATTAGGGAGACTTCTGTATGCTCAAGTTTAAGGGCAAAGTGCATTTCTTTTTGTTAATGCTCTTCTAAGCAAATAGGCAGAGTTGCATGGTTTTTAGTGTTTGAAAGAGACTTAGACACTATTCCCTAACTTTGGGAACATGTCTGGGCAGAGAAGAGAGGCTGCAGGATTATTGAGGTCTGGGTGGGAATGAAGGAGAATAGT
This sequence comes from Microcebus murinus, assembly GCF_040939455.1. NCBI lineage: Eukaryota > Metazoa > Chordata > Mammalia > Primates > Cheirogaleidae > Microcebus > Microcebus murinus. The sequence goes on along the minus strand of NC_134104.1, from coordinate 72,956,329 downwards.
TGTGGAATTGGCTATGATGAGGAAATTCACTTTAGTAGCAGGCTAGGAACAATACAAGACATTGGTGGTGTTGGCTTATGTGAAGGAGATTAGCCTGAGTTTTGGGTGAATGAAAGTGAACATAGGAGAGAAAAATCTGAAAAGTGGGAGGTTGAAAGCTCAGGTTCCAATGTTGTACCTTAAATGTGTCTGTAGGTAAAGGTGGTAAGATGAGTTTATGTTGTTTATCCTCGGTATACTACTTACGTTGTTTATGTTAAAGTGGCATATGTTAGAGAAGGAGCAAAGTTCCATCCAGGCTCTAAACTTGGCCTAGCCATAAAGTGTTTTCTGTAATTCCCAATCTAGTTACTGATTTACAAAGTTGACTGGATGTGTGACTATTTTGCAGGTTGCATTAGAATACTGATGCAGGAAATACACAGGCAAAACTTGAAAGGAACTAGAGTAGATTCAGAAGAAATTGTAGATTGGGCAAATAATATTTCATTATAAATGAGATTATATATTTGGAAGCTCTTAGTAAACTCCAAAGGGTTAATTCAGTGTATTTGATGATACCACTCTTCATATGTATGAGTATGTGTACTTCCCGATAGTCACTGAAGATCTTCTAGATCCTCTTCTAGCTCAGGCCCTGCTCATATCTTACTTGTACCAATTCTGCCTCTGCAGATTCAAGGTCAAATTGCAATAATTGAATATGCTTCAGTCTTGCTGTTTCGATATTATGAAATAATTATGAGAAGTCGTTGAGGTAATCAGTAATTCATAAATCCTTTATGCATGTTATATCAAACCATGTCTTCATGTTTGTGGTTTTAGTAATATATGCTATTGACAAAATGAAATAAATGAATTTTAAACAAATTTTATATTTAATCATATAACTTAAAATGTAATATTTAAAACATTATGAAAAGCACAGGAAATATTGAAACCCAGAAACATACCACCCACATTAAATAGATGTTAATATTTTGCCTTGTGTCAGTCTTTTCTCTTTTTGTTTTTGATGTAGTAGACTAGCATATGTAGCTAAAACATTCATGCTTTTTTCCTCTCTAGAGATAACCGCTATTCTGCATTCAGTTTGTCAGTGCCAGATATTTAAAAAAATATTTGTATTACAGATTTATCTTTCCATAAACAATATATTTTATGTTTTTAATGTTTTGCTGACTAAAAAAGTATAAAATTACTATAGTTCTTCACATGATTCTCCATGTGGAAAAATCCAATAATTTTATGATTTTTTATTTTACTAAGCATGACATTAAAAACATATAAAATATATATATTTTTTATGATATTCAAATGAAATCTTTAATTGGTGCTGATACAGTATCTTTTGAATTAAAAATGAGACAAATCTTTTTGTGTCTTTTGAGGTTTCCTTTGAATCTGCATGCCTAGATTATCTACTTAAATAATAATTTTAAAATATATACATAGAGACAAGCCATAAAACTGCATCAACTGGATCCTAGATCCTCTTTCCCCAAAGGCAGGCCATGAAATATATTTGTTGATTTTAATATATAAACATAAGCTTTTCTAATATAAAGATGCTTCAAGTAGTAAGGCATTGTGTTAAAATAACATTCTTTTACATAAGATTTGATTATATTCATTTTAGCTAATTCATTCTGAATATATGTTTTCTGTAAATTAAATCCATTTTAAATTAGATATTAATTAATTGAAGTGTTTAGAGAGGACATGTTGATCAGTATAGAATATCTTCTTTCAGTCCATTTTAACCGTGGTTTACTTGGAGGCAAGGAGGGCTGTAATAGTGTCGGGCAAGGAAAGAGCCCTTGCTGGCTCAGGCATTGACCTCCACCCCCTAGCCCTGTCACCAGTGAACTATATATAGACTTAATAAGTTCTTTTTTCCTCTGGTCCTCTGTTTCCTCACCTATTAAATGAGGGTGTTACCTAACTCATCTTGAAAGTAGTTTCATCCTGTGAAATATAAGGTAACTGGGACCTAGGCCTCAAGCTATTAAAATTAGTTGAGAGTGTAGCTGATGAAAAAGAACAAGGTTTTCTGTTGGAAGTACTGATTTTGTAGTTGCATTTGAGAAAGGGTTAAACAGGTCATATTCAGTTACTGTGGTTTTGGGGCAGGAATTATTCATCTATCATAAAGTATTTTCAAAATCATCTTGGCATCCCCAAGATCTCCCTACCTTTTTGTTGCCTTATCTCTCATTGAGGGCAGAACTGTGAATATATATGTGAATATACGTAAAGTGCTGAGAATGGCAAAGCAATGTTCTTTATTTTGTTTCAGTTAAATGTTCTCATAAGCAAATCCAAAGCTACAGAAAGAAATCTATACTTTCATAAACCCCAGGGGACATTTCATGAGTCCTACACATTGCAGTATTCTGAAACTTTTGAGAATTTTCCTTTTTAATGTAAATTATGTTTTTGGAATAGAGTGAACACATATCACCTAAACTACATGTCCTTAAAACGGCACTTTAATGAGTCCTGCATGTTTTGTTTGGTTGTATGTGTCTTTTAAAAAGCAGCAGTTTAAATTGTAGTTTGGGGTAAAATGGACCTTGGAGACCATCTCTTTCCATTTTGCTTCTAAGAAAACAGGGCAGCAAATGTTTTTGCCTGCATCTTCAGATAGAGGCAAAGGTAGGAGCAGATGCCTGGTTTCCTCCAGGTTTCCCATTTTCTTTAGGTTTGTAGATTATTTGGGACTAGCCCTAGGTTTAGAGAGACCTACAGACCCACTTGTAACTCATGTCCTGGGGGTAGACCCATTAAAGAATGTGATTATTCTTGGAGTAGAGATCTGCTCCCACCTGAGGAGGGATTAGTGAAGGCGTGTTTTTCCTCAAGGAATCCAAGATAGGCATAATTGCTGGGAGAGAATATTCTCATCCACAGATGGTTGAAGCATAGGTTAGATTTCTTTTAACTCCTTTGAACATGTGGAGAACTCAGCTGTCTCTCAACAGCAATATGCAAAACACCGTTCATTCTTCTGTTATTTCGGCAGTACTTTCCCTCCCCTCATAGAAGTGGATTGGAATTTCTGGATTTCCGGTTTTTGATTCTGTGGTAAATATTTTCACCTTAGTCCAGGGGCCAGATCTAATAATTATTTTGTGATTCTCTGTGCTTGGCACTGAGCAGGCCTTATGTGGATGTTTGTGAATGAAGACTTCATACTTAATTAGTCACTATTTTATGCATTACAAGTTATAAAATTGATCATCCTGAAATAGTAAGATTGATTTGTGAAGTAAAAAAGAATATTGTCTTTGTATGTTAAAATACTTCTAATGAATCTTTCTGTCTGCCCTTTTTTCTTATTCTCTGCAGTATGCCGAGATTTTGCTGTCCTGGAGGACCACACCTTGGCTCACAGCCTGCAGGAACAGGAAAGTGAGTTATGACCCTCATCTGTGCTTCTTCAGTTTTCTTTTTTTAGTGGTAGCTTGAGGTTAGTCTCTTAGGGTAAAAAAGGAGAGAACATAGTCACCTGGTTTTACTGTCCATTCATCCTGAGGGAATTGTCTAGGCAAATGATGCCTGAGTGAAGAATGAAGTTTTGGATGTTTTGAAGTAAGACAGGCTGTTAGGGATTATAAGATTGCTGGGTATTTAGGAGGAAAAGAGGGGCTTGAACTTTTCCCTTGCCTTACTATAGGAGGGAGACAGTGGTTGTAGATATATCTGGGGTACATGAAAGGCTGGCATAGGAATCTATTGCTGTCCCTAGGATAGGGACCTGAACATCTCTTCCAGGCAACTCTGGTATCTAAATTAGATCATGTTTTGTATTTTTCTGAATATTTATGCATTATACTGATGGAAAGTAAATCTAAGTTAAATGTGTTATCTAAAAGTACTTTTTTGTGAATATGTGATTTGCGAATTATTAATTCATATGTCAGTATAAAAATTAAGTATTGAAAAATGCAATGAATAAATAGAGTAGCAATATATGTGGTATTATAAAGAGAGCTGACCCTGGCTTTAGAGTATTTGTGTACAAGTCATGGTGCTGCTACTTTTTTGCCACGTGACCAAAGGTAAATTGCTTAATCTCTTTGGACCTCTTTCTACTTAATGGAGGAATGGGGTAATAATTCCTGTGCTGCCTATTACACAGTGTTGTTGAGAGCATAAAACGAAGTGATAGATGTGAAGCTCTTTTTAATGGTAAAGTTCTTTTTAATTTTATTATGAAATTTGTTACTAACAAGCCGAAACACTGTAATTCCTCTCCTCAATATTTCTGTCCCAGTCGAGCATCATTTGGCATCAAACATTCAGCGGAACCGTTTGGTCCAGCATGATCTCCGGGTGGCTAAGAAGCTCCAAGAGGAAGATCTGAAAGCCCAGGCTCAGCTTCAGAAGCGCTACAAAGACCTGTGAGGATTTGGGGAGTGGGGAGCAGTAATGTCAAGACTGGTTTTCTCTTTGGAGCCAGCAACCAGGGCAGGAGAGAAGGAGACTCCTCTTACCCTCTGATTCCTTTTACTGTTAGATTACAAATCCTACAGTGGCTATCCAGTAGTTTTCTTTGATTTGAAAAATTGTATTTGTTGTTGGAACACTGGGTTTTGGGACATGTGGATTATAGTGTGAACTCCAACACTTTTAGCTGTGTGACTTTGAACCAATTGGTCAGCCTCTCTGATTTTATTTTCCTTACCCATACATAACATGGGGAAAATAATCTCTATCCCTTCTGCCTCATGGTTTGTTTGAGGGATGCAGTGAAATAATGGACATCAAAGAACTTTATGAGTTTTATTGGGTTCCTTCATTATTTCCTAGCTGTGTTTGTTGCTCTTACTTTCCTTACTTTCCTTGCTTTTCTATAGACAGCAGAATGTTCTGGAAAGCTCTGAATTATACATTCATTTCTCTTCGTAATTCAGTGTCTGACAAAAGTTCTCTCTCAGTATCCTTCTTTAATAAATAAATGAAAATCATCATTTCTAAGGTTCCTTTTAGCACAACTTTTTTTTTTTCTCTTTTTCAAAGTGTTAAAGCTCCCAGGGTACATGTCATCTTTGAGAGTGGCTCTTAACCTAAATCTCTAATGGTAGACCTAATCATAAGATATTCAGGAGGAAGGGGTAAAGGGAGAAATTAAGGGATCCCTTAATTTACTTGAGTATCATGTTTAAATAAAACAGGAAGGCCAGCAATTTTTGCTGCCTTTGAGGAAGTTTGTCTTTCTGTTTACTATTAATATTTGTAGAGAGGAGAGAACTGTATTAATCATTTCATTAAGCTTCTTATTTTGAAAATAAACACCTTTATTGACTGATGCTAAACCTGGAACATAAAAGTCACTGGAGACCAGAGATATGAGTAATGAGTAAGACATAGCCATTGCTTTTAAGGATCTCAGGAAAACATCCTGAGCATACTGTGTATCTGGAGATACAAGCAGGTGTACCAGAGAGTTAAATTGTAAACTTCATGCCTATGAAGAGAGAAGAGACTGGGAAAAGCTTCACAAGACAGGTGATACATTTAATATGAAACTTAAAGGTTTATTAGGGGTTTTTAGTGATAATGAGGAAAACTATTCTAGCCAGAAGGAGTAGCATGCATAAGGGCAGCAGGTGAAAGGACCTGGAATCTCATGTTCACTGCAGGAAGTTCAGTATTGCTGGAGTGTAGAATGTGGGAAGGAGCATAGAAGACAAGGCCAGAAAAGTAGTCAAAAGCTGGACCAAAAGGGTCACATAAGTTATGTTAAGGAATTTAGGTTTTATAGATTTTATATTGTGAGGAATAGAGAACCATTGAAAAAGTTTTAGGTTTTAATTTTGGGATCCACTCAGGGCTGGGTGGGTAAAGACTTGGAGGAGGCAAGATTGAAGGAAGCTATTGAGCACTGGTCAGATTAATAGATGGTAAGTCTTGAATTGAGGACAGTGGTGATAGATATATAGAGAGAGGAGGGAGATGATGAGGCCTAAAGTTGAAGGTGGTAATAATAGAGATATAAAGAGGAAGAGAGACAGATTTGAGATGTTTTGAGGCTTGGTGTCACAGAAATTAAGGTGACAAGTAAAGCTAGAATGTTCTAGAATTCTAAATTAGTACCCTTTACATTATTCACAAATCTCTGTTAGGAAGTCCAGTTCAGAGGTTAATATAAAAGTTTTAGATCTTGAATTAGTATAATAGTGTGTGTAATGAGCTTATTCAGAGATTATGAATACAAACTACTGTAAAATGTAAATCAGGAATTGGAGAGTGATATTTTATAGGTTCCAAATGAGAAGAACCAATTATTATTATCTCTGCCTGGGAATCCAAGGTTTTGGAAGTGTTCCTGGCTGAAATAACTAAGTTAGAAAGGAAGTCTTTCAGTTTTTACTCTCGAGCGGTCTTGAAAGCTGGGCATCCTGGGAAGAATGAAATGCTACAGTGTTTAATGAACTGGAACCTTTTATTTTCTGGGTAGTGGGACTGCAGTCCAAAGTTAGACCTACCAATTGTTTACTACTCCTTTCTCAGTTTTGCTTTCTCAGGATTCTGTATAATTAGCTGACTGAACCAGAGCTGATCCTTGGAAATATGGTTTGAAATCATTAAACTCAGCTGAAACCTGACTTCTTTATTTTCTGTACCAGGAGATGTATCTTCTATGTCATTTGTGACCTTTAACACTTCATTTGGGTTTACCTTCTCTGCTGTGCTTCTGCTTTCTTCCCATTTATTATCACCTTCTATGTAGTTAGTAGTCACTTCTATATACATTTTATATTAATTTGGGAGATCAAGGTAGAGAAGTCTTTGAAAAGGGATTTTTAATTATTGTAAGTGAATAAAAAGAGGGGCTAGAAATAGAAATTGCTCTGAGTAGATTTTTGTTTATTTAATTTATTTGGTTTGAATGAATAGGAATCCTAGAATACGACACTTGTAATATGAAGTTATTAAGTCTACACTTTTTTTATAGCTGATACAAATGGCAGGAGAGAGCATACTGCAGTTATTAGTAAGAGAGGCAGGACCAGAAATCAAGTCTGCAGACTTTTGTCCAGTGATTTTCCTACTGATTCTAAAAAAGTCATGCTATTTCTGGCTTGTGCTTTTTGTCTTGTATTCTCTTGTTCTCTTTTTTCCTTGTGTGTACAAAGTGTTAAAAAAAACTACCATTAGCCAGAGAGGCTTCTACTGAAGACCAAAGCTGGGGAATATACACTGATTTTTCCCCCCAAATTTAAGTATCATTTTTTAATGTTCCTTGTTGAAACGGAGAAAAAAATACAGATAATTAAAACATTTATAAAAATCATTTTAAACTCTTACCAGCCACTTCCAGGTGACCATAGTATAATTGACAATTTAGTGAGTGTGCACTTTGTATTTGGATATTTGTGTATGTTAATATCACAGTCTATATTGCCTTAGCAGAATCTCAAGAAAACATGTCTTTCTTGTATGGAGCTTTCGATTGTAGTATGTGGAGATTAGATTTTAGTTCTGTCACATATTTTCTTTGTGATCTTGGGAAAATGATTTAACTTCTCTGGCCCTCAGTTTTTCCCTCTGTAAAATGTGACAATATCAATCTCTTTGCATCTTTATCTTGAGGATTAAGTGAGATAAAAATATGAACTTTTCATAGTGAGTGTTCAATAAATTATGTTTATTTTTTGGAAAAATTCCTTATTTTCTTTTTTCATGTTGTTTTCACCTTTGCTTTTTAGTGAACAACAAGACTGTGAAATTGCTCAGGAAATTCAGGAGAAGCTGGCTATTGAGGCAGAGAGACGACGCATTCAGGAGAAGAAGGATGAGGTACAACTTAGTTAATGTGTCTCTACCCATGGAGAGAGGGGTGCTTAGCTCTGGAGGAAATACCTTTTGTATTCATGGGCTCAATGAGTGGTTGCTGGATGGACAACAGAACTCTCCTTATTTGGTGTACAGTAGTTCAAGCACTTTTTTTCCATGGACCACTGTTTTTTCTCTCTTGATCACTTGCATAAGTGGTAAAGTCTTGAGAGATGAGAATTGATAATTTGATACAAGGCGTGAATTAGTTTTTCTAGGACTGCTGTAATAAATTAACACAAACTTAACACAACAGAAATTTATTCTCTCACAGTTCTGGAGGCTAGAAGTATAAAATCAAGGTGTTAGCAGGGTCATGGTACCTCTTGGGAAGGATCCTTTCTTGCCTCTTCCTGGCTCCTGGTGATTCCTGGCAGTCTTTGGCATTTCATGGATTGTAGCTGCATCAGTTCAGTCTCTATCTCCATTGCCACCTAGCCTTCTTCCCTATGTGTATTTTTGTATTCTTTGGTCTTCTTATAAGGACACCAGTCATCGGATTGAGAAATTGCCTTAATCCAGTGGGACCTCAGTGTAATTACATCTGAAAGACCTTATTTCCAAATAAGGTCACATTCTGAGATTTCAGTAGAAATGAATTTTTGGGAGGTACTGTGCAGCTCACTACATACAAGGCATCTGTCCCTGGCTTATTCTTGCAGTGTTAGAGAGAGTAGACCTTGACTAGAGGCTGTAACAGTCCCTGTGAGAGGCCAGGAGCTGGCATTGCTCTCACTCTTTCTGTTTTTCTTAATGGTTTCCTGTCCTATAATCTATTGGCTCAAAAACACTAATCTGTTTGATTCTCTATATATTTTTATTTTTATTTATTTATTTATTTTTTTTATTTATTTTTTTTTTTGTGATATATGCTCACAATGGAATCTATATATTTTTAAAGTGTATTGTTTTTAAAGCTGAAACTGACTAAAATTAGCAATAGTATTTGGTTTGTGAGAAGACTAGAATTTACAGTTAACTATTATTTCATTTTATGTGAGATTTTCAGCACTTCTTATAAAATTCTTTCATGCCTGTTATGCTGTTCTTGGCCACTGACTTGATTTATAAAAGAGAAGAAAATGATTTATCATTTTTAATAGTAGGGTGACCATATGATTTGTTGTGTACCCAGAAACACTTTTGAGAGTTAAAGGGGATGCTGTTAATAATTACATAAACTAGGACTGTACTGGGTAACTGGCACTTATGATCACCCTATTAAATAAATATGATCATGGTCATCAGTAAACTAGCATACATATTCTGCTGCTCTCACTGAGCACCCTTGTTCCTACAAGACTTCTTGTTCAATGCCAGATGAGTGAGAAACAGCTGGTATAAGTGTATTTACTTTAATCTTTGAGAAACAAACCATGATTATGTGATAACCAGAACTGCAAGTAAGAATTAAGGATTATGTTTGGCCCTTTATATTATCAACACAGGAGGCTTTTTTTTTTACTACATAATGTGTTGCCTCTCTGTAGTAAAGACTTTGCTTTGGGGATGAAACTAGGAACTGAAAGCTTCTATTTTAAAAATAACTGAGTAATGAAGTTGGCTTCTTATAAATGCTGCTGGTATCCTGTGGTCCTTTTTCCCCATTTAGGGAAAAACAAGTTAGAAAGAGAAACCAAAACACTTTATTTTAGGCATGTAGAATCTAAATAGTAATCACAATAAGTAACCTCATCGTAGTTTTATATATAGTAAGCAATGTAGTGATTAATTCCATTTTTTAGATGTTGAAATTAAGTATTAAAGAAGTTAATGATTGGTCCCTAGTTAAAATAAGATGCTGGAGAAGTGTCTGTACAATTTCTGACTGACTGCTTCTGACTTGTATGTACTGTGGCACAACATAAAACATGTGGGCTTTGGAATTAGACTGACTTGGGTTTGAATTTTAGCTCTTTAACTTTTACTTGTGTGACTTTCAGCATCACACTTAATGATGCAGAACCTCAGGTTCTAAAATGGGCAAGTCATGATAGTTGTTCGTAGCCTAAAGGACTGTTGTGGGGCTTAAATGAGATCATATATATGAGGCATCTGCTATGTGTTAATAATTGCTCTTTCCTTTTGCTTTCTTGCCAGGTGTTTCCCCCACAATTCTGCCCTTTTTAACAACCATGATTTCTCTTATAGAGAGATATGTGCTAGATAAGAAAGGAGAAAATTACTCAAGTTTAAATGTGTTCCAATATGGTGTGATATGAGAGGTCTTCAAGTGTTTACTTGCCTTTATAGGCCTCCATTAGCTTGGCATCCTTTACTGTTTGACCTGCTGAAAGGTTCCTCCTTCCCCAATAGAAATCCAATTGTGGAGGTTTAAAGACCTGACTAGCATAGCCTTTAAAAATTCATTCAGACTTTTTTGACTTTTCAACTCATGCTTAAGGTAAGAAGATGGCTACTGTGCCAAGACACTCTTTTATTGTAGAAAAATGTAACTTTCAGCTGACTAGTATGTTGTTAATATTAAATGAACAAAATGTGCGTGAGTTAAGTTTGTCATTGAAGGATGTATGAAAATGCTTATGTATTTTAGTCCTTTGGAAACAGGATGCCTAAAAGGCAGAAGAGACTAAGACTGAGACAATAGTGCTAATTCTTCTAACCAGCTTTTGAAAAGCATTGCCTGCTGTTTACTTACAAACTGTTCAAGTTCTTTTTTCCCCCCACTCTTCTTTCTGCCTTTCACGTCCCTGTAGAGTCTGCTAAGTTAACATGTTCTTAGCAGTAGGCTGTGGAAAATTCCTCTCTGGATTTTTACCCAAATGTCTTTTAGAGATTTTTGGGGTTAACTTTCTTGGATTGTTTATAGCCCCCAAAATAACCGATTGTAGACACTAAGGCCCCTTGCCTCTTGGGACAGAGGTCTTTTATTCTGAAAAACATTGTGCTTCTGCATGAGAAGTAGAGGAATTATACAACTTTGTGTGGGTGAATTAGCATTTCTAGCTTTGTTATAATTTTATTGTGTTTGTTAATAGAACACAGATGTAAGAAAAATAGCATTTCCATGTAAGGAGACAGATGTGGAAAAGTTAAAAAGAAAGAATTTTTTTGTCATCTTATTTACTCTCTCTTCTTTTTTTTAATCTTTCTTTCTTTTTTTTTTTAATTTCAGGATATTATGGGGGGAGGGAACATTTTGGTTACAAGTAATGACTTTGCTCACCCAAGCCAGGGCTAGAGGCATGTCCTTCCCCCATATAGTGCACACCTTGTCCATTAGTTGTGAGTTTACCCTCCCCCATACCCCCATCTGACCTACACCCAATGGATATTACAACCATGTGAGCACCTTAGTGTTCATCAGTTAATACCAATTTGATGGCGAGCATATGTGGTGCTTGTTTTTCCATTCTTGTGATACCTCGCTTCGAAGGATGGGCTCAAGTGCTATCCAGGATAATATAAGAGATGCTAGATCACCATTGCTTTTTGTAAATGAGTAGTATTCCATAGTGTATATATACCATATTTTATTAATCCACTCATGGATTGAAGGGTACTTGGGTTGTTTCCACATCCTTACAATAGTGAATTGTGCTACCATAAACATTTGAGTGCAGATGTCTTTATTATAGAATGCCTTTTGTTCCTTTGCTTTATTTACTGTCTAGCTCACTCTCCTGTCTTTGTTTCTTTCTTTTTATTTATTTATTTTATTATCATCATTATTATTATTACTGTTGTTTTTTAGAGATAGAGTTCTCACTCTGTTGCCCAGGCTGGAGTGCAATGGCATGATCATAGTTCACTATAACCTCAACTCCTGGGCTTAAGCCATCCTCCTACCTCAGCCTCCCTAGTAGCTAGGACTACAGGCACATGCCATCACTGCCTGGCTAATTTTTATTTTTTGTAGACACTGGGTCTCACTATATTGCCCAGGCTGGTCTCAAACTCCTGGCCTCAAGAGATCTTTCTGCCCCAAGTGCTGGGATTATAGGTGTGAGCCACTGTGCCTGGCTCTTTTTATTTTTTAAACTCTTTTACTTAATGTCTTGAATGTAGTAGTTGAATTCTTTCTAGGCTCCCTATTGAAGGGGCTTGTAGCCTTTAGATATACTGGACTGTATGACTTTGTGACTAATAATAATAGATTAATTCTTAATTCCATTGGGATCTTTCTTTTCAGATACAGAATAAGCATTTGTTAGTGTTATTTAGTGAAGGCCAAGAAGTGTGTTTAGTTGATTTAACTTAGTTATTCTTAAATAAAATTCTAAATTTGTGTGTGTGTATCTGTGTGTGTGACTATGTATAGGTGTGTGTGTGTGTGTGTGTGTGTGTGGTGTACCAAGGTTTAAATATATGTGAATGTGCAACTATTTTAGGGAAAACCTTTTTTCTTCTTAAGTAAACATTAACATGGCCAAAAATGTCATGAAAAGTTTGTGGTACTAGTCCAACAATTTGAAGCTGTTTATTATTTGAACTGTTTAGGGGCAAATTTAGTAACCAATTTACATTAAAAAAATGAATCTAGTGTGAACCATGGTATTTATTCATAGCCTCCATAATGTGATTAGAATTTCATGTTCTGAAGAATATTTAGATATTCTTTGGTAGTATTTAGAGACCAGCTCAAATAGCCATACATACATAACAACTAACATACATGTTAATTACTAAAAATTTTACTCCATTTAGGCACTTTAAAAATAACGTTTATACATATATAGGCGAGGTGGCTCACACCTGTAATCCTAGCACTCAGGGAGGCTGAGGGAGGAGGATCACATGAGGTGAGGAGTTCGATGCCAGCCTAAGCAAGAGTGAGACCCTATTTCTACAAAAAATAGAAAAATTGGCCAGGCATAGTGGTATTCTCCGTAGTCCCAGGTACTCAGGAGGCTAAGGCAGGAGCATTGCTTGAGCCTAAGAGTGACCTGTCATGAAGCCACTGTACTTCAGCTGAGAGAATGAGACTCTGTCTCAAAGAAAAAAAAGTTTATATAACCAGAAAGGGAAGTGGTAGAAGGGAGGCTTCTGGTTGAGAAAAGTCTTTTTCTCTTTTCCTAGTTATATTGATATTTTACATTCATAGAATTGGTATTATCCTATTAATATATTTCTGGTTTTGTAGGATAATCCCTTTGGGAGTATACCTGACTTGAGATCCCTACTGAGTTAGATGTCAGTATATTAATTGCTAGTTAATGAAGTTTAGAAAGCTAATGAAATTCTTTTCTCTCTCTCTTTTTTTTTATTTCGGATAGTATTTTGATAATCACATTTTTAGATCTTCTTTTGGTTGTTTTTAAACACAGGATTTTCTTTTTGAAACCCACTGCCATTGTTGGATAGAAGTGAAAACTTTAAGGGAGAAGTAACCCTGATATGAATCATACATAGGTTGAGCATCTGTAATCTGAAAATCTGAAATCCAAAATGTTCCAATGAACATTTTCTTTGAGTATCATGTCAGTGATGCTTCACAAAGTTTTAGTTTTTGGAGCATTTTGGATTTTGGATTTTCACATTAGGGATACTTAACCAGTAAACCATAAAAATACCCCACAGAACCCAACACCATGTTTCAGTAATTTGTCATCTGCTTGGGAAAGATGTGCAGGGCTCTTCCGTGCTCCACCACAACTCATTTATATTAATGCTTCTCTTAGAGCCCTCATCTCTGCATGTCTTACATTGTGGTAATTGTTTTGCTTTTAATACTTAGTAGATTAGAACTTTAAGAACATTGATCATATATCCAGTTCCCTACTGGTCTGTAGCATGATGTTTGCCCCATTGAAGGAATCAGTAAATCTGTGTTTTCATTAAAATTGCTTTCCTCTAGCATTCTAGAGATCCTTAACTGTGCCTTTTCTTATGGTGGTAGTTTCTAATTTTCCAAAGTTGAGTGAGCTTGGATAACAGAAAAAGGGGAGGTAATATACAGTGGGTAAATTCCCATTCCAGTAAATGGATTTACTAGGAAGTTTTTTAAGGAACAGGGTTATTTTTAAATATTAATCCAAAGTAAGTCTACCTGATTAAAAAGTAATTGAAAATGATTTTGAAGGGGCTTAAGAGTTCTTTGTTTTCCAAAGTTATGTTATGTAGAACATTAATTCTATAAGGTTTTTTTTTTTAATGTAAAAAGAGGCTTCTTTCATAAAGTAAATTTGGAAAATCCTGGGTTAAAAGAAGATAACACGTTTCTTTTCTTTTATGAAACTTTAAAAATACACTGATGTATATTTTAAAGAGTTAAATATGGTACATGCCTTCTATTGAATGCTGTGTTTTTTTTGAGAACCCTTGGGACCTGTGTTCCCAGGAACAGACCTTGGGAAGTGCTGTTCTAGGTTAATGGTTACCAGGATGGAAGCTGAGGACCAAAGAGGTTGTTTTTGTTGAAGGTGACTAAGCTGGTTAGCTATATCCAAGTACTGTGACTGATAATTGCCATCTTTAGCTTGTTTTAGGGGAAATTATTAATACTTTATATTGAAGTCATCTAACTGAACTCATTGCACCATAATGTTGGAAAGCAGCTAGGAGAACTGACTTGTGCTAAACCCTAGATGTAATATAGTCTCAATTTTCCATTGAATGTTTTATCCTTTCCTTCCTCAAGCCTACCAAACCTTTTCTTCTCTTTGGAATAGAAGCTCACTCAGAAAAGAGCAGAGAGCTTAGAAGAGCAAAAAGGTTTGGGTGCTTAAGGTATCCACCATATTATGATGATTAGTATTTTTCTAGTTAATTAAAAGCACGTCCTTTGACTAGTCAATACGTTACAAAGAAGGGGCATAATTTTTGTTTCTCTCCTGGTTTTTTACGTTGGGAGAATGGCTTATTACTATGTATTCATTAGGACTAAATTGAATAGTAGGAAAGCAATTATAAGTCCTTGGAGTGTAGTTTAATAATTTCTGCTGGCAGTTGGGCCTGATAATTTTCCTTTATATTTTTTCCTCAGTTACAGCAGGGAAAATTTTTGTTTACTGTAAACCAAACCACTTAGGAAAATGTACTGTTGGATGCTTAGTAAACACAGCAACCAGGGAATTATTTACATTTCTTTTCACTTCTTCAATAAACCGTATAGGAATTCTGAAAATTCTATAAGAAATAATAGTGTTTAAAGAACAAGCTATCTGTTCCACCCATCTCTCTTCCTAACTAATTACTATATTACTTTGTAAGACATCAAAGGTAATGATGAATCTGGCACAGGGACTGGCACCTGGTAAACACTGACCGATTTATTAACATGATGCATTAAGGAGTCAAAGACATTTGAGTTTAAGATTAAATCATTTAAACTTTCCATTATACAGATAAACAATCGAGGCCCCCCAAAATTCATATTAGTAGTTACTATTTCTCTCCCAATGTCTCTTTAAAGCATCTCTGGCTTGAACTGGAAAGAAAAAGAGAATCCTCTTAACTTTCAGATGTAGGGGATAGTTTGTCCATAAAAGTCTTAGAAATTCAGAGTTCTATTCATGAAAAATATACTTGTGCTAAGTAGGAGTGTATCACTTACCTCCCATTCTGAGTTGTAACGTTTTGTGAGTGTCCATTCAAGTGTCTGAAGTTCTATTCATGAAAAGGATACTTGTATTAAGTAGGAGTGTGATGCTTACTTCCCTTTGTGAGTTGTAACATTTTGTATATGTGCTGCAGAAGCCAGCACTGAGTTGGAACATTTTGTGAGTGCCCATTCAAGTGTCTGACATTATAGCTTGGGCTTTTACATAGATTATTTATCTATCTATATCTATCTGTTAATATTTATATATCGAGGATATATATGTATATATATGTTGGTTAGAAGCAATGTGTTAATGGTACATTTCAAATTTTAATTTAGCATTTATTTAACATAAAGTCAGATTTGTATGGCTATTTTGAGGAAAAGTAAAAAAACAGCTGAGTATATGAATAATCATTGCTAATTTACGTAGCCTCAGCATCCAAACTTATTTGTGCATAGATGTGAAAAACATTCTGCTTCACTGAGATGAATTTTTTTTTACTATGCCTTGCAGCCTTAGTATATTCTTCATTTGGATATATCATAAAATTTGAGAAAGAATAGTTCTTGCCTCACATTTCCATCAACATTTAAGTACTTCTTGTTTTCCTTATTATAAATAGAAAGATATAATAAGTATCTCAAACTATGTATGAATGTTATTACCATTTGCACCAGCGAGTATCCCGTATTTGTATGAGCTTTATGAATCTGATGAGTGCTCTGGACTTTTCTCATTAAAAGTGTACTTGAGCATGTACATTTATATGCTATTTCATGAGACTCTCATGGACATAATCCTCAGATTCAGAACACTGTCATCCTGCAGCTCAAAAACCATTACTAACCCTTCATCCCCTACATTATAGACTCCATACTTCTTAAGATTATCTATAAGAAGTGCCTATGATCCAGCCTTAGACTATTTTTTTAGCTACACCTCTCTCCACAACACCCCACATCTATGTTCTGATTGGACTATTGGTTGTTGCTTAGATTGATGCCCATTAAAATGTTCATAACTTTGCTGATTTCTCTCCCTACTTTGCGTATTGGAATTCAGTTTTTTGTTCAAAATCTAATGCAATGCAAAGTGTTATACCTAATCTTTCAAGCAGAAATAATATTCTCTGTTTTGTACTCCCATAGACATTTTAACTCTTTTTTGAGACATTTTAAAATTTAATTTTATTGTCGTTATTTGCATGCACTTTTGTTTCATAAAGGGATTATAGTCTTTTGGAGAACAGGGTTGGAATGTTATTTATCACTCTGTCCCTCACAGTGCCTTGCAAATAGTAACTGTTAAAAATTTGCCTAGAGATGAAACAGGTGGGAGACAGGAGGAAAATTGTTTTCTCTTTTTCAGTTAAGACAGTGGACTCTAATGCAAAGCTATATCAGAATCACCTGAAGAAATCTTTTTAAAAGTGTTAAAATTAAATGATAAATATAATTTATAAAGTTTTATAGATTACTATATGCAGACTTAATCATCAGCTTGGATAAAGGGCCCACAAATATGTATTTTAAAAATTCTGTTGTATAACCAGCTTTTGGAAGTACTAAGGTTTGAATGTCTCCAGATTATGTTAAATCTAAATATCTATTAAAAATCAGCCTAACTGATCTAGATCATATGCCACTCCTTTTGAGGAATCATCTGTGGCATTTGGGTGACATGAAATAAATGCCAGAAAGTCTGGGGAGCCATGGACAGAGCTCATAAAAACATAGCAGTGGAATGTCAAACTCCACTATAAACATTTGTTCATTCTCTGGTAATATTTATTTCCATTCCCTCTTGTCTTTTCAGGACATAGCTCGCCTTTTGCAAGAAAAGGAGTTACAAGAAGAGAAAAAGCGAAAGAAACACGTTCTAGAATTCTCTGGAGCCAATGTTCATGGAGATAATTACTGTTACGAAGATGGAGGTAACAATACCTATATCATGATCAATAGATCTTAGTCTTAATAGTAAGATACCCCTTAAATTTTGTTTATAAACTGACTTGGGAATATTTATTTTATCCCTAGGCACTGGGTATATTTAGATTTGGGTCAGGATTCTATTTGAATGTGATGAATTCATCTGTTCCTTAATTGGACTACCAGAGGCATTTTTATGACTGTTAAAATTTGAATATAGTTTTATAAAGATTAGCAATTCTTTTGTGGTATAGTCACTTGGAATGCTTTGTTACATTCTAAATACATAAAGAGGGAGGGGTGTGGAAAATGATGGGTGAGTCTCTGGACTTAACCTTTGTCAAGGAAGTCTGAACAGTGCTGTTTGAAGCAGCAAAGTGGTATGAATAAAGATGCACCCGTGTGTCAGTTACTGGGTAACAAAGCTTTTTTTCTGTGGTTTCTTGTCTTTTAAACCTAGACCAAGGGTTTAGCCTGCCGATGACAAACAATACTAAATTTTAAGATTTACTGTTCATTTTTTGCTTTTGATGCTTTCTTTGCTCTTTGATTACCGTGTAGAATAATTTCTGAGAAGTCCTTCCTGAGTTTCACTTCTCTAGTGCCTACTTTTGCAGTGTGGTGATGGTGTGGTGGTGGTAGTGTGGTGGTGGTGATTCTTTATCTTAAAAATGTGTTGGGAAATGAGTATTTGCAAGTATCGTTCATTCCTTTCAAAGATCTGTCAAAAAAACCATTTCCTATAGTTTCAAGCGTTGGTATTTATTGACATTCAGCTTAGAAACCATACTTAGGATAACAAGTGAACAAAACCTAAAGGCAATTTCTAGAGAGCAAAAATTTTAAGGCCAGTGATCCTAAAGGACCTTGAAAACCAATTATCATCTAATTTTCTATAATTCCATTATATAAGGTAAGTATGTGTTTGTCTTTGATGAATAGAATGAAAGCAGTGCATATGTAGATGGAGGGTTTATTATGGTTTGAGTATAATCTTGCCCAGTAACATTTTTTGCTCTAAGTTTAGTAACATAATCAGTAGTGCTTGGCTCTGTGGCCTATTTTGTAAGCAGGTTGATTTTCTATTTATTGCTTGATACATTCTTACTCCATATGTAAAATGCTCATTTCTTTTTTGGTAGTCATTTTCCTTATACAAGTTGTTCTGATGAAATTATGTATTACATCATTTAAAGAGAAAAATTATTACCATATTTTGCTATACTAGAACCAAAAGGTAAAGAATTACTCTTCAGCTTCAATTAAAATCTTAAAAATGTGGTCTGGAGTTGTTCCTTTGTTTTTATTTTAAATTCTGCACTAGAGGCATATTCACTATAAAAGTCAGTATTTTAGACATTAGGATGGCAAGTAAGTACACAAAAATATTAATTTTAGCCTTTCTCTACTAAAGCCTTATACTGACTTAAATTGGGACTGAAACCTATTTGCTTTGACCAGAGTACTGTCATCCTGATTCATATCTCTAGAACCGGAGACTATGTTAACAGTTAATTCAATGGATTTCAGATATACCTAAAACAAACAAACAAACCAACCAACCTATATTTTAACTACTTTTATAAATTTGTAGATAGTAGCATATATGCTTGTTTTGGGGTGGGGATTGAGGGAATATTGAGGGATAGGAGGTGGTGACCTCCTGAGCACGTGTGTAAATACTGGAATTTCTTTTACCTCATCTTTGCTGCTGTTAGTAGATTAAATATTGCTGAACATGCAGTCTTCATGTATATGCCTTTGAGTTAGACCAGGATGAGTTCCACAGAAACCTTATTACAATTCAGCTTATATTTACAAAGCAATCTTTATGTTCTTTGCAGTGGTCCTTTCCCAACACATCTAGGATATTCTTTAATTATTCTTGTCTATATTTATGTATAATTTGATTTTTGCTTTACTTAATAATTGTAATATGTCATTACCGAAATGGTCATCTCTTCTGCTTTTATTTAACTTAAACTTTAATAAATTAATCTTTTAAAATAATCATTTATAGATTTCCTACAAACTTGAAATTATCCAAAATGCTTGTCAAATTTATGTCTACTGTTAAATGGTATACATTATTCACTAGTGAATCCATGTTTTCCTTTCAAAGCCACTTACCTGTATTACGGTCATATTAATGATTAGTCATGGTCTGTGGAGTCATAAGACCATGGTTCAAGTTTTATCCCTTTCTCAGTACAATTATAATTTTAATGAAGTTTTCTGCTATAATTAATCTAAATATTTTTCTCATCTGTGAAATAGAGATTATAAAAATAAGTCCTTCACATGGATATGGAGAAGATCAAATAATGCAATTTGGTAAAGGACTTGTAAACTCTGTTGTTTATACATTCATCAATGTTATGTGTGTATGATGTATTTTTGTATACTAAACAAAAATTATCTTATTTTGAAAGAAACATGGAGGCATGAATATAAAATATATATACATATATGTATGCACATGTGTGTGTGTGTGTATATATGTGTATATATATATATATATGTATGTGCTTTGATCAATGAGAGAGTTAATTATATTTGCCAAATAACATGGTCTCAAGAAGCATACAAGCCTTGGTTCTCAACTAGAAGGTTTTAAAGGATTCAAACACATTCCCCACCCCTATTTTTTTTTTCTTTCCCAGACTTATAGCTGTCACAGTAGGTGAGCTAGAGAATGAATATTTTTTGCCAGTCATCCCTGTGAAAATGAAGTAACAACTCTGTAATAATTCCCACAACACATTTCCCTAAAGTAAAATCAGTTAATTGTTTAGAAACAGTTAAAAACAAAATCAATTACAGCTTCACAAATCATTGTCAGAAACAAAACCATTCTTGTTTCTTTTGTGCTTAAAGGCAAGCTTCACTTTTGCAGCTCTGTGTGGTCATATTGTTGTTAACACTGTAAACCATTATTTCCTGGAATGTAGTCATCATTTAACTTAGCCAGTCAGTATTATATTAATTTACAGCAGTAGTCAATTGATTCTTTCGCAATTGTCAGGATAGACTTAAAATAGTAGTTTGGGTAAAAGAGTAGATACTTTTTTATCATAGATTAACTGTCCTGTTTTACTTTTGATTTATATAAAATATAAATTTAATCATAAATAATGAAGATACATACTTTAAGGAATGTTTAGAAAACAAATTTTAATCTAGATTTATCTTTGAGGCAAATTTCCTTTTCTTGTGGAAAGGTCAAAAGGAAACAATTTCAAGTTTTTGAGTAGAAGCTTTTGGTATCAATGGTGCATTTAGCGCTTATCTTCTTCTCACTCTATTTGTTTATCAGATTAACAATATCAAATGAAACAAATAATAAAAAAACAAAAAGAAAACGTACAGTTCTTTATTTCATCTATATCTCATTAAATTCCGGTAGTTGTTTCAAATGAAATTCAGCAAGTGGTTAATTCCAGCAAGGAATGTATCTTAGCTATCTTAGCAATTTTCCATGGAATTAGGATTTCTTGTTATTATTTCAAAAGTATAGTAAAAGTTTTAGAAAATATTAAAATCAATATATTCTCGCA
Organism: Microcebus murinus; assembly: GCF_040939455.1. NCBI lineage: Eukaryota > Metazoa > Chordata > Mammalia > Primates > Cheirogaleidae > Microcebus > Microcebus murinus. The sequence goes on along the minus strand of NC_134104.1, from coordinate 72,935,491 downwards.
AGGTGCATGTTAATTTTTTGCCTTTGTTTTCACAGTATGCTTGTACCTAAATGACACCTGACCAAAGCATCCATCTGTGTTCTGTTTTTGAAGTTTGTATTAAACTGAAGGACTTACATATTTAGCACATAACTGTTTTTATACAAAGAATACAATATCATAAAGTTTTTTTGAACATATTCAGGAAGTGAATCCTTTTTATCTGTTTTATTAAAGCATTGTTTTTAGATTTTTTTCCTCTGCCAAGGTTTAAATAAGATTGAGAACAGAGTTATGTAAAGATAACAGGATCATTTACTCAGCTAAAATTTTCCTCTACTCCATCCTCTTCCACACTGAACTGTAGTATAGAGCTGTTCTGTGAATTGGCCAGGATTTTTTGCTTTGGCTCTGTGAGGTGGAGGGGATAAGAGGAATACAGAAATCTGCGGATCATTTTTCTGAACTAAGCAGAAACTAGGACCATTCTGGTATAGCTTTATTGTCATATCCAATAAGAATATTTGAAAGCTTCTAACTGAAGTCACAAAGCTTAATTTTTTTTTATTGTTTTAAATACTCTTCAATTCCTGCTTTTAACCCTGTACTAGTTTCAAATTGGTTTTATATGTAGAATTTAATGTTTAATGGCTATAAGTTTTGTTTGGCAAATATTCAAATACTCTGCAAACTCTGCCTAATCATGATCAAATTCTTCTTTCAAATTTAAGTCACTTAATTTAGTTTTTTAGATTTTTGGCTGTGTACACAGAATCTTTCATGTATGCATGGACCATCCCAGTAAATGCTCATCCCTTCTTCTCAATTTGTTAAGTTAAAAAAGCAGTTTTCTCCATTTTAAGAGTATGTTAAACTTGGGCCCGGATTCTTCCCTGTGTAATGAGTTCATACTCTCAGTAAGTTAACCTGCATTTTATTTTTCACGTCCTTCTACCTCTCCTCAGACCAGCCAAGGTCAAGGAGAGACGGGGAATTGGGTTCTGGATTCTCAAGGTCTTATAGACTCCGAAGTGATGGAAATACTGTGAAGCAGAGGAAGGAGAAACTAAAACACTCACTGGAGAACTTGGAAGAGCTGGAAGAACATTGTTCATCAAAGAGACCCCTATCATCCTCTAGCAGGGACAAAGTGAAAGGTGAACCCCAACTTAACCGTGAGCAGTATGAAAGGAAACGGTCTGGTCAAGAGAGGCTCCGGAGACCTCCGCTTCCCAAGATCAGTGGTGAGGTGTTCCTGAGCACTGATTCTGATGACTGGGAGGCTAAGAGTAGCCCTCGAACTTGGAATTGGGAAAAACACCCTCAACACCAAGACCAACTTTCTCCCAACTCCTCACAGAAAGCAGGGCTTCACTGCAAGGAAGCTGTATATGGGAGGGACCATGGGCCAGGTGAGCTCAGAAAAAGGAGACACAGACCCAGGTCTCCTCCCTTCTCAGAGAGTGAAGAACAGCTTCACCTTCAGAACCCAGGTAATAAAGGACAGTCTCTTTGGAAGTCCTGGTATCATGTATAAACATACAAACCAATGTATTGTTAATAATGTAATATTTACTAAGCATCTTACGCAAACTTTCTTTCTCTCTAGTTTGTGCTCATGACTTTGAAATCAGTCCCAGAACCAAATAGCATAAAAGGTATATACTTAATCTCAGGTCTTTAAGAAGAAGAAAAATATTTGGACCTTACCCTTTCTGTGAGAATGCACTGATTCCATGGAAGATTCTTTCAGGCCCAGGTTACATTGGAGGTGCCTATCCCAAATATAGTTCTTCATTTGCTAAACCATACATCAGAGATTCTTATATGAAATCAAGGCTCCTGAATTTCTGGTTTTATGTCAGTGAACCCAGAAGATCCTGCCTTAATAGTACTTGCCTAACTAAAAGGCCAGTAGAGCTGGAAGTACTAGATTTTCTAGACCTCAACTTTCTCATTTGTAAAATGAGGGTTTGGATAGGCAATCTTTTAACATAGCATTTTTCAAATTAGTGGCCTTAGTCCATTTTTGTCAGAATCAGCTTTTTCCTTTTAAAAATGCAGATTTCTGGATTTCACATATATTATAATTTATGGAGTAAGGCCTGGCAGTTTGAGAATGTTTTAGATAGACCTGGAGGTGATTCTTACGAACTTAAACTTTAAAAATCATTGCCTTAAGTTACTTTTTATGCTTTAACTTTCTCTAGCTTAACTCTATACTTGGTGTTCTAACTTTCCAATACAGGTAAGTTCTTGGTACCTATGTAGGAATAAAGTGAATATTATAGGTAAGCCTCAAATTTCTAGCATCTCTGGAGCTTAACTTTGAAGTCCATCATTGACATAGTAATAGCTCTTTCTATTTTCTGGAATCTGCTGACGTGATGTATTCCATGTGGCTGTTACAGTAGAAATCATAGTACCACACTATCTGGTATTTTAAGTACTCATCTTTCAAGTTTCATTTTACTTTCACTGAAGTTTTACAGAGATGGAAGGTTATGGGAAGGTAGTACCAAGGAGGCATCTGTACTTATTTTCTTCTTTATTTTGGCCCAAACTCCACTTGTGGTTGAAAAACTGGTTTCTAGTTTGCAAATTCAGATTGATTCAGTTGGTTGTTTTTCTATCATGTTATCACTTATAAAGGACTTGGTTGTAAAAAAAAAAAAAATTAAATTAAATTCAGCAAGCCATACTGAGTGTCTGCTATAGATATTCTTGCCTTGGGCTGTATATTTGGATCTGAGCCTCAGAGGTTAATAGTCAAGCCAAAAAGATGAATATGTATATAATTACAAATTACATATATTTCGTTAGGGAGACAAGTGCAAAATGCTGATAGGGAATAGAGGCGAGAGTGGTATAATCAATCTGAAGTAGGTTTATAAGGAAGTTATACTATGTCTAGGTTTAGAAAGACATGTTGGAGTTCCAAAGGTGGAGAGGAATGATGATTACACTGACCTCTACGTTTTTGATTGTGTAAATCTGACATTTTAAATGTGCTCTGAGGGCTGGTTAGGCTTTATGGCTTTTAGTTGTGCTCCAGGGTGTTTTAAACAGGCTTGGGAAGCATAACACTAAATACTGACTCATAATCCTAGCACTCTGGGAGGCCAAGGCGGGCAGATAGCTTGAGGTCAAGAGTTCGAAACCAGCCTGAGCAAGAGCAAGGCCGTCTCTACTATAAATAGAAATAAATTAATTGGCCAACTAATATATACAAAAAAAATTAGCCAGGCATGGTGGCGCATGCCTGTAGTCCCAGCTCGGGAGGCTGAAGCAATAGGATCGCTTGAGCCCAGGAGTTTGAGGTTGCTGTGAGCTAGGCTGATACCACGGCACTCACTCTATCTAGCCTGGGCAACAGAGTGAGACTCTGTCTCAAAAAAAAAAAATACTGACTCACAGACTCCATTACTGGAATTGTGAATGTTTTGTTTTATTTTGCCAGCATGAGGTTTTAAAAAACATTGTGGCTAGGCAGGTATTAAAATGGCTACAACATGAGCAGCTTAGTGTCTATTGTTTTATATTCAGTTTGCTGTATAGATATTACCTTTCTTGCCCCTATGGGCATTTGCTTTTTCAACCCCCTGGAATAGGTCAGATAATTACATTAGAATATAATTACTAGATACTGGTATCTATTCTTGCTGTTGTAAAATCATAGTTCTTAAAATTGTTAGCATAGGCCATAGTTTTATTTAACTTAATAAAGAAACTAGCAGGATGACAAAACGTTGGTACTAAGCATTTGCAGAACCATATTTACAGAATCAGTTGAAAAAGGAATGCAAAATAAAATTGCTAAATGAAGTACAACATTGGTTAACTTTCTACAGTAACTTCTCTATTGAACTGTAAATTTGTAACAGCTTATCATTTTCTGCAGGTTAACTTCTAACCTCTTAGGGCCATAAAATACCTGCACTTTTCTGCTATGAATTGTTAGTCAAATATACTGTAGTATTCTCTAAATGTCAGGCTAGTTTATTACAGAATACTCTTGTGTGATATAAAAAAATCTGCCAGTCATCATTTTATTCTAAACTCAGAATAAATTTGTCTTGACTACCAGTGCTTTTAATAGTTTTATTCTATCAGAATTTATTTCAGGGGAAAATTTTATTTGTGTTCATTTAGGGAAGGTCTTGTGTTCTCAAACTAGGATGGCAAACAGAATAAACAAGAAAGAACTAAATTAAGAAATATATGGAACTGTTGAAAATATGGCTCACCTGATTTTTTCAAAACTAGTTTCCATATTCTGTTTACTGTTCGGGAGACAATGACAACTATTTCGTGAATCTTTTTCAATTAACTATGTTTTTAAAAGTTTTAAAATATCTCCATTCTCTGTAATGACAGCCTTATACTGCATTATTCCTTCTTACACATACTTGCAAAAGCCTGTTATATCAGGTACAGAGAAGACCTAGAGCAAGTGGGTATCCTGCCAGTCTGGAAACCCAATATCCCAAGCTGTGGGGATTTTCTTCTTTATAAGACTTGCAAATTCCAATGATACATCAATGGTTTAAACAAACTGTTCCCCTCTAAATATTTGGGACTGAGAGAGAGATTACTTTAGACTCTGACTCTTATAATGAAGTTGTCATTCTCTTTTTATCTGTCAGAGTTTACCATCTTATCACCTTGTCAAACCTAATTAAGACTGTTCAGTTGAATATATCTTTGACAGAATTTAAAACAATGTGTCTTTGATAAAATTTAAAATAAAATAACTTCTCAGTTATTTCTGTGGTATACAGTAGGAGGCATAATGGGAAATTTTGGTATCTTGAAATCTGAGCACAGCCCACTCTGTCATTTCATTGGATGGGAGAATCAAAAGAGCTAGGCATGTTCTGTCATCCTCAACCAGGCTTTGGGCTGCTCATTTGAAGTATCATTTTTCTGTAGATTAGAATATGGTATAGCAGCCTATCTTGTCCACTGACCTTGCCTAGTACTAAATTTTCTGTTTAATTTCATTTACTTTTCCTGAAATCTGCCTTTCTAGTGATGACCAGGCTAATATTAGCAACTCAGGGAAGTTGATGTTCTATTTATATATGGTCTACCCTTAGGAGTATGCTGTACCAAACCACTCAGGAAGCTAGATTAAAACCAATCCAGCCCAGCATAAAATATAGTAGCTTTAGAGACGATTTGAAGTCTTTTGTGTAATCAGCTTCTATTAGGCCTAAAGCTAAGAAAGTCAGGTTTACTATTCTTTATTTATGGGAAAGACAGATAGGTGTGAATCTCTGGCTTTTGAATTTGTCACAAAGCTAGGCTGAAAATTCTGCCAAGATAGGCTTCATAAGATAACTTAAGTTCTTTGTATTTGTCCAATATTTAATTTTATTTCCAGTTTTGTTTTTTGTTGTTAATGGCAAGTGAAGCAAGTGTTAGGCATTATAATAATTTTGATGTACATAATACGCTAAACTAGTTGTTCCAATGCTAATTGTAAGTAAGAATCAACTGGGAAGACTTAAAGACTAACCGAAGGCCAGGACTCACCCAAGCTACTTAGATTAGAATCTCTGGGCTTTGGGGTAAATATTTTTATATTTATTTAAAACATACCTGAGTGATTCTTATATGTAGTCTTGGTCGACAGCCACTGATTTAAAGACATAGGCAATCAGGAGTACATTTTTTCTTCCTTTGGTAGTACATTTACTGAAAGTCAATATTTCAGATGGCTAATCTTGTTCACTGCATTTAGAATTTTTGTTGATTCTGAATATAATGTATTAATATTCACACAGTTGAGTAGGAGTATATAGCCACAATTGACCACCAGTCCCCCATGTTTCTTTCCCCTCAGAAGAATAGAACTCTACAGTTCTCGTGCACTTGATATTTCCCTTATATCTTCCCTGAAGATTAACAGTGCCATTAAATTGATCAAAACTATGGGAAAAATCTAAAGCAAGTAAGTTTGTTTACCATCAGAACAGAAGCCATGGCTTCCACTGCTTGGCTAATGGGTGTTATCATATAACTCCTACGTGATGCTGTTTCTGTTCCTTCTGCAGTAATGTATGTAGGCTGAGGTAAATCGAATGAAGCCTCTCGTCTCCGCCAGTCTTGACAGCTTAGCCTCTTTTAAACTCTGACTCTGTAACTTGATTTTCTTTAAATTCTTTTTTTTTTCCACTTCCTATTTTGCCAAGGCCTCACTTGTAGTTCCTTATATGATTTTCTGTTGTTGAAACTTATGTGAGAGGTGAGTTTTTACCAGGTAGGTTTGAATGGACAACTGTTTAAATGTATGGATTATCTGCATTGCCATTTCTGTGCCTAGGGCAGAAAATATTTCAGATGCATCCCACAGTGAATTCTGGAGTGGAGGTAGTATTGTCTGTGTTAGATACTAAAGAAAAACTTCTTTACCTTAAATTTTTCAACTTTTCAGAGAACAGCCTTAATTGCCTTATTGCATCGAGGTTTTTTTTTTTTTTTAGGAATGAAGCCAAGAGTGGTAAAAGAAGCTATCTCTACTCCATCACGAGTGACCCACAGGGATCAGGAATGGTATGATGCTGAAATTGCCAGAAAGCTGCAAGAAGAAGAACTTTTGGTGAGCATATTTTAAGGCAAAAGTTCAGGTGAATCAGGTATTTTGTGAATTGAATCAATTTTGAGATTTTATAATAGGTATTATAGTCTTCCATCAGTTGAGGTACTAAACTGTTTTTATGAGTGGAAAAATCAAGACAATGGGAAGAGACTATCTAGTTTTATTTATTAAGTAAGATTAACAACAGAACTCATATCGTTTTCTCTCCATGATTAAGTTCTAATAATTTTCTAAGACCCTACCGTAGAATTTATAAAAAGAGCCCCTGCTCTGGCTGATGAAAGCATACCAACTCATCATCAACTTCAAGAATGTTAATCACAACTAGTTTTAAATACTGGTTTATTTTCTATAAGATTTTTTAAATAGACAACATAATTCTAATTTTTATTTTTTTTATTTTTTTTTATTTTTTGTATCACAGGCTACCCAGGTAGACGTGAGAGCAGCTCAAGTAGCCCAGGATGAGGTAAGTTTCATGTTAGCTAAAGCATTTAGCTGATATTCTTTGGAAACATCCTAGTATTTTTCTACCTACAACTCTGCAATTAATGATATTGACTGGATTTTGTTTAGGAAATCGCTCGACTTCTGATGGCTGAAGAAAAGAAAGCTTACAAGAAAGCCAAGGAGAGGGAGAAATCATCTTTGGACAAAAGAAAGCATGACCCTGAGTGGAAGGTAAGGTGTGTTTTTTTGTTTTTTGTTATTTTTTAAAGTAGAAATAAAAAGGGGACTCTGCTTTTAGGGTAAGCTCTGCAAATATATTTAGGATATGCAAATTATCCTAAATATTGCATGTGAATCTGATTTGTAAAGGTTTATCATGGAAAATTATTGAATTCTTAAAAGTAACTATGTATAAAGTAACCGTTAAGATTAAAAAACTCATTCTGTTCATTTTAAGATCAACTGAGATGCAAGTGTTTCTGGTCATGAACGATCTTAGTTTTCATTATCCATTACTTAGATTGCAGAAGAATGTAGCATTTTCACATGCTTCCAGATTTTCCAGTGACCTTCTCTTCCTCTCTCTACTTTCTCTTTGTGCTTGTATTATTCTTCAGCTCTGTCATGCACCTGTTTCTTTTTCCTTTGATATAACTTCATCTATGACAGACTAACAGATATATACTTATCACCAGTAATCCTTGCTTATATCATAGTGCAAGAATTATCTAGCAGGAGCGTGGACTATTATCATATCTTATAAGAAATTGTTGGCAAAGTGAGAAGTGGAGACTGCAGTTCATTCTGCTGGAAAGTAATGTGATTAATCTGATTGTTGTACATGGTAGTTGCAAGTTCAGTTTAGTAGAGTTTACTCATTAGTTACTGTGTGCAAGGCATCACCCTGGTCGTACATGGAAGGACAGATTTTTTTTTTTTTTTTTTTTTTTTTTTGCTAATGAGAGTGTATAATGTAGAGAGGAAGACAGCTAACAAATAGAAGTTCAGGCTGGGTGGAAGAACACCAGAAAAAGAGGAAGAAAATTCATACAGTACACAGGCTTATTAGAGAGGGAGTTTGCACTAGCCCTGGAAAGAGGCAACCAAGCGTTTGTATCTATGATGCACTTGATGTTTAGCACTGTTCTCTCTGGAATAAATTCCTCCCTTGGTGTCTTGGTCCCACTTCACAGTCTCAGTAATGACTATGAGAAAAAAGATGTAGAAATCATGCCAATAGTATTGCTGTATTTTTTCCTGTTGTTCAGTCACCCAGGTGTTAGTCTAAAAACAAATAAAAGTATTATTTCCATGTTAGTTATATGTATCTAGCTTCCCATTTTCCCCTCTTAGTAACTCAGAGTTTTTCCTTACATATTTTCATTTTAGTCAAAGATTCCCAAATACTTCTGTTACATAAATTAAGCCACATATAATTGCCCAGGAGTTACTCAGATTCTTTTAATCAGGAAAGAGTAGGTATTTTAAGTATTATAAATCAGGAAAGTCAGAGGGCAATGGCCACAATTCTAGCAAGTGTCATGACTTCTGTGATTTCCACATTCCGTAACTGGTGCTGGGACAGTTCCTCTCCTGGAAAAGTTGACCTGAACTTGCCTTAGTTTGCTGACTGTAAAATCATTAGGCCTAATCAGATGTGCAGGAATAAGTTTGCAAGAGCTCAGACCTAAATTCCATAGACTCTGGGTGTGTCCACCATTCTTGTCCTTTGCCAGACAGCTATTAGGTTAATAATCAGTGACCGAGCATGCCTATGTGAGAGAGCATGTTTGTATGTGTTTAGCCTACTGATCTGGCTGCTCTGACAGCCTCCAGCATACTTTTATAGTTATAATTTTTTACTTTTGAACAACCATATATAAAAATATTTTATGTTGCTCAGCTAAATGTAAGTAACCTGAAATTACTAAAGGAGAGCTTGGCATGATATACATATTTTCTAAACCTAATTTTCCCCTTTGTTTGGTGTTTTTGTATTGTATGTGTTTTTCTTTTCTTTTTTTTTTTTTTTTTCTGTACATAGCCGAAAACACCTAAATCAGTACACTCAAAGTCAAAAGAAAGTGATGAACCTCACCGTTCTAAGAATGACAGGCCAGCACGGTAAGATGACACCTGAAAAGGAGAGTGAGGAAGTTGACTTCGGGGTGAGTAAGGAGATGTCAGTTGCCTAAGAAGAGTATTTGTTCTTTGGAGAGGAGATCCAAAAGTCTACAATTGTGAGGTGGTGTCAAGTCTTGCAGGGTTATTTTCAACCTTTATTTCCAGTTGTAAATTAGGTTAAATAAGTAAATCAGGGCATTTTACTAAAACTGGGTGTGTAAGAAGGGATATACGTTTTGTGAGGACCGATTCGTATCTCTGCATTCATTAAATTTACACTGTCAGCTAGGAAGGGATGAGATTGACCATTTTCCTAAATAAAATCTCAGGTTTTAAATTTTTACTGAGTTTCATGGTTACGCTGGTATGTGCATGACATTTACACAAGCTCAGACTCATTTCTCTCTGAGTCTCAATGTCCTAGGCAAATATGTGAGTCACTGAAGACTATCTAAATCCCACTATGTCAAATAGCTGTGGCTGTGGTATATGCACTTTCTTACTTCTCTCAAGCAGGTATGGGTCATAGTTATAGAGCAAGTGCTATCTTTCTAGATCAAGTTGTTAACATTTAAGTCTCCAGGGAAGCAACCTCTTTTTTACTTTATTGCCTTTTTTGCCTTTCAAAAGAAAATATGATTGGAATATGAAGAGAAAACATTAAAAACAAAAGAATAAAAGTAACACCAAATCTAACATTTTGAGAACTTTGAATTATTAAAGCCTGAATTTTGGTCCTGATTATTAATATTTATTAATTTTTAAAATTCAAGTTTTATTGCACTGAAAAGTATAGTCTGTTATCACTCATTGCCCACACTTAAGCTGCTAGACTTTTCTTCAAGTGAATATATTTAGTGTCCTTAAAAAAGTCATTTACTATTTTTAAACTCATATGCTTTCAGAAGATAAATATTCTTCAGAAAATTATATCAGATTTGCATTGCTCTGAGGACAACAGTAGTATGATTTATCTAATTATACGAAATCTGTTCTTCTTGTAGCTTTTGGTTAAGCAATGCCAAACATTTTTTAAAGCACATTTTAGAACTGTATAGTTTAGTACATCTCTACCATATCCAAGTAAAATAAGCAGCAGCTAATCTGTTTTCAGTAGGTAAATTTGCCTAGATTCTTCTTTTTTTAGTCGAATGCATTCAGATCTTCTTTAGGGTTATTTTATAATCCTCAAAGTCCTTGGCCTCTTTAGCATACTAATAATTTTGAAAAAAATGATAGAGCATTCTGCGATGGCTATTTTAAAAGGTTTATTTAAAGTTTGAAAACAAGTTTCTGGAATGTAATAGGTCTTTCAAAAATATATGGCATTTTGAAAGAATGAATAATCAAATAGTCATGTATTAAAAGTGGCCATTATAAATTAGTGTAAAGTGACTATGGCCACTAGAATGGAAATCTTCTTTGACATTAGAGGAACATTTGTTTTTAAATATCATTTATAGAAAGATTATTTTATTGGCAAAACAAAAATGAGTAAGAATTTTATGAAACTTACATTTTCATAGTTAAAAATTAAAGCCTATATATTTTGGATATATAGATATCTGTATAGCTGATCTCTAAATATATGCTTTCTGGTTACAGTCTTTGGTTTTCTCCTTCACATTTAATTATGTGGAAAGGTTTAGCTAGCTTTCAGTACAAAGAGTGAATTTCAATTATTGAAAAACACGGAGCTTCCTAGGTCAGATATTTATTACTTTAGTGTAATAATAGTAGCAGTAGAGGAGAAACAAATTCTCATGTAGAGCTGATTACATGGTCAAAAATTCAGTTTCTTGGTCCGTTACAAAATTTTCTACCATCTAAGGAAATAGAGAGAACCAGTTAGCAATCTGAATTAATTCTAATGCTTTGTAATTGGAAAAAGTTTCAAACCAAGTTCCAAATTGTTTTAACTACAGGAATTTATACTGGTAATACTACTTGATATTTTTGCATTTTTTCCTTAGGAAAAGTTAAAGATTTTTTAAATCTCGTTGAGTGCCTAGCACAGTCTTATGAATTTGAAATACTTTTATGTCCACTTAACTGATCAAAATGGTCATTTTTTAAAATTTCAGAATTTTACAGGGGTACAAGTGTTTATCAAATATTTATTGGTACCCTAATAACTGCTTAGAACTAGGGTAAGCAGCAGTCTACAAGAACGAATTTTTTTCATGGTCTCATGAAGTATATAATTTCAACAAATAATTATCTAAATAACTATTATGATTGTGTTAAATGCTATTGAAAAGTATAGGGTGAAAAGTATAGGGTTGAAAAGTATAGGGTGTTATAAGAGCATAAGGAAGCCACCTGGTTTGGGTATCTAGGCAGGTTTCTTGAAGAAGTGAATTTTGATGGGAATTTAACTTCAAGATATAAATTGTTTCATAAGAACAGTAGGAAACAGGTAATCCTAATACGACAAAAACTATCAAACAAATTACTGGTTAATAAGATTTTTCTAACTTTGAATATAAATACCCTTAACTTTGAAACAAATGTCTCTAGTTTAACAAAATCATTTGGTAGGACTCCGGGTAGCAGTAGCCAAGAGTTGTTCTCTGTTGGTCCTGATGAAAATACACACCTATGGAGCAAAGCAGAGTAGAGTAGTTAAGAATACTGGCTTTGAAGTCTAAAGTGCAGTTGAATTTGAGGACTGGCTCCTCCACTTAACAGCTGTGTGAACTTGGACAGATTACTTCATCTCTAACCTGATCTAACTCTAAAATATGTAAATAATAGCTGCCTTACAGACTTGTCTTGAAAGTTAATTGAGATAATTTCTGTATAACTCATAGTGCAGTCCTCAGTCTATACACAAGTGTCCATCCCATGCTGACCTCTTCTAGATGCTGACCCACGAAGAGACTTACTATTTGGGTACATGGTGAAAAATTTGATAGCATTTGCCTTTATTTTTATATGACTAAGCCCATTGTCCCAAACTGACTATCAGGTTACAAACCTCAGGACACTTATGCCTTCTAGATTTTATATATTAAATGTAATTGCATAAAATGTCTTACAACATGATTGTATATTTGATAAATCTTAACCTCATCTGATTCTGTGCTTTAATGAAAAATATGAATATGCCTTTGGGAAACCAAAAGAATAAGAGGTTTTGCTCTTCATCTTCAATCCCAAATAATTGTAAAATTTTACATTAAGAATTTAAAATAATAAAAAGTTCGGTAAAAGTTTCATAATTTTGTTTTCTACGTTTTTTCTTTGACATAAAAAGTAGCGAATGTATACATAGAAAGCTGCAGATGTATTACGATCTACTTCGCCACCTAGTGGATAAAGGAACTTTGCTCATGAAATTTTATGTTTATCCTAGTTTCCTCCCTCCTTGCCTGTCTTCCCTTCTTCTCTTCCTTTTTTCTTTCCTTTCTTCCTTAACTTTATTACTTTCTTCTTTATTCTTTCTTTTCTTCCTCTTTGATAAAATCTATCAAAACAAAGTATATTTCCTATTAATGGCAGCAGGTCCTATCATTAATTTTTGTTTATCTAGCACAGTGCCTCATACATATCAGTTGTTGAGAAATATTTTCTTAATTGAATTACATGCATAAAAACAAAGGAAGAGTAAGGCAAAATAATTTATGCAGGCGCATATAACTGTCCTCGAACTAAAGTGCAAATTGGCTTTTCATTTCTATAGAAAAATGGAATTGTAGTAAACATTACTTAGAATATCTTTAAATTCTGACTTCCTTTTAGGCCACCACCACCCACCATGACAGATGCTGAGGATTTGGATTACACTCATCATACAAACCAGCAGAGTTCTACACGTCATTTCTCAAAATCAGAGTCCTCTCACAAAGGTAAGAAGAGTATGTAAGGTCAGGTTTAGGGCCTTTTTTAATGAGCCTCTTGTGTTGGTGGAAAACTCAAGATGTCATCTTCTGATCACTAAAGTGGGAAAATAAGTTATCTTTCTCTCAGCAGATCCTTAGAGTGTTCTTCATTTATTAAAACACAAATAAAAAGATAAAAACCAGAAAACAAAACACCTCAAAATGAATGCAACATTTTCTGTGTATGTGCATTTTCCTCTGGAGAGAGTTCTGAGCTTCCATCCAAGTCTTTCCTAAAGAGTGATATTTGACCTCCGTTTAGATCTATAGGGCAGCTTTTTCTATCCTTGCTCTAGGTGATTTTTCTAGGTGATTTTTTTTTATTTCAAAAATATATCTAATAAAATTTTATTAGTTAAAAATAAAATTATTTCTTAGTATTTTTATTATCCTTTTCAAATCTAATGATAGTCTCCCAAAATTTCTTTAAATTACTTTTTCTGCTGTCATTAAAAAAATACGATTGCACAGGTGACACTCTAGACTAATTAAATTAGAGTCTGAGTGGGAGTTGTTAGTCATTTGCATTTTGTAAAAAGCTTCTTCCCCTTCTGACATTTACTCAATATTGAGAATAAGACAAAAGACATTATTTAAAAGATGGGGTGAATTTATCAAAACAACTTACCCATCACAGTTTCCATCAGTTGATGGCATTTTGGCCATCCCAGATTTATCTGTAAGTAGCTCATGTTTTTCTTTCATAAACTATACAGTACATCACTTTTGATGGGATGCTTTACCGTCCTTCACATATATTTAATGCATAATATTAAAATAACACATTGATTCTATATATAAATATTTTACTGTCAAGAACAAAGAAAACAAGAATCACTTGAAATGCATAGAAATAAACATGAATTATTTTGCCCAGGAAGAAATGAAAACTGTCAAGAGTTTCAAAGATGTTTCTTTAATTGTGTTTCCTTTTTTCTTCTCCTCCCTAGGTTTTCATTATAAGCAGTAAAAATCTAGGAATCTGCTTCAAAAATGGACTCACTATAGCAAATATTACTGGATGATACAGAATGCATTCTACACTTATTTTTTCTCCTCATGTTTGCATTCCTGTGATTTATCCAAGTGTTTTTTGACCATGAATATTTTAAATTCATTTCATACGTTTTGGTTATTTGTGATCACTTGGGCAGTATAAGAAAATGTAGCTTCTGAATATTGGCCATCTCTATGCTGCATATACTACCTGGGATATAATGTCTAAGAGCTCTTTAAAGTACCATCTTGTTAGGTATGGAGTATTAGTATCTAGGGACTAGGCTTTATTTAGCAATTTGAATTTTATGGAGATGAGTGTTCAAAGTAAAACGTAATGTTTGAATGCAATGCAGAATAAAAGAATATAAGAAATAGCTTTTCTGGCGCATTAATATATGATATTTTTTGAAGGACAGAGCCTTTGCTTTTTGTACTCTTCAGGAAAAGAAAAGAATTACAACCATTAAGTATTAAAAAAAAGAAACACTTGGAGCAATTGAAATATGTTATTCCCACTGCATGGTCTATAGAGATTTTGTATATTCTTCTAATCCCTTCTGCAGAAATTGGCCTAGATATCATTCTATAACTCACTCTACTTTTGCCTTCTAAATAAGGCTTTTTGAGGTCCTTGGGTGATGGACCATTTATTAGTATTTATTGGAAAAATGTAATTCTCTGAAATCTTAACTCAGATTTGTTCAAAGTCAACTGAAAATGAAAACTTTGTATCCTTCTTTTGTTTTACATTTACTTGTAGAGCCAAGGGAAATGGAATTGGAAGATGATTGCATAAGTAATGATGCCATTGGTCTCTCTGGCTGTAGATTGAAGTTTTTCTCTTGCTTAACGTTATAGCAGTATTTGTTGGCAACTTCTCAATACTGTTTTGTTTAACCTGTCAGTAATTAGATTAATTCAACATGAAGTTGAATTTGATAAAGTGGTTCTTTATTCTAGTATTTGGTTTTATATATTTGTTAATGAGGATAGTATTCCTTTGTACAAGGCCTTTAAACTTCAAGAAATTTAGAGTCTTTGTGTAGCTGCTAACCTCATGGAAATGTTTATTTTTCCATACTTCTTAGTTAACATATGGCAGTCAAAAGCTATACACACGCAGATATACATACATATGTAATATATCTCTTCAGCTTGACTTGCTATTTTTCTTTATATAAATCTGAAATTTTTGGCATTTCAATATGGTGTTTGTTTAGGAAAGAATTATATAGGTCACTGGAGAAAAAGTTACTAATTTTTTTCCCACTGGGAACTGCCTTCTAAATTTGCCTTATCTTTCCAGATAATCTTTAAAGTTGGGAAATATTCAGGAAGCTATTTAGAACAGTTTCTCAGAATGGATTGGATTTCTCATTTTGAGAAAGATTTTTAGTTTCATAAAGTTTTTGTATTGTAGGAAATTGAGTAAGAGTCATCTAAGAGTTATTATTTGGGCAAGTGATAATCTAGAAAGATAATCTCTATCCCTAAGGGGTATAGTCATTTTGGAGAAATGGAGGAAAGGAAAAATAACAGGATTTTATATAACTATGATGAAATGAATAAAGAAAAATCTTCATTTAAATAGGAACAGGGAGACAAAATGAAGGTCCCGGCCTTAAGTCAAATTCTAGATAGTGGTTTCAGTATTCAAAGCTTAGGCCTTATTGAATTATAGCAGTGCTCTAGTTTTCTTTATCTGCCCTGTGATTTTGCTTCATGTTCTTAAAAGTTTTTTTTTTTATGGTAACTTTAAAAAAGAAACACATTGTATTTTTATTTGATAATTAGAAAAATGGGCAACATCATTTGCCATATTTTTATTTTATAAATGTTTATTTTTCTATCATACAATGATCAGTTTTACTTTAAAAATTATGCATTTCTTCTGCCTCTCATGTATGTCATTCAATCATATTTATTATTGTAAAATGTTAACTGGAAATACTTCATTCAAAAAAATGTCAAACCACTTAACACATAACCAGATTGTTAATGTTTCGGCTGTCTTGATGAGTGCCCAAAAGTGGTATTTCCCTTGTGATATCTAATCAATATCTGTATTAAAAATTTGTTACTTTTTTTAGGTTTTTAAAAGATTACAATTTTAAAATATTGTATCTTTATTTTATTTTTTTGTAAAGGAAACATTTTTTTAAGGGTATCAGGGCAATTATTACCCTGTGAATAAGGAAATAGAAATCACACGTTGTTAAATTTTCTTATTCTTTCTCATTCAAACAGTGTGATAATTATTTTGGAGACTATAGAAGCAACTAACAACTGTATTTTAATGAACTGCCAGACACTCTTCACTGTGTTCTCTGTTCTTTGTCATTTTTACATTGATTTTGTTTTATTCATGCTGCTGGAACATGCACAGTTTAATTTTTAGGCCCACAGCGTATTATGCTTTAATGTTTTGATATAAACTAATACTTCTGGCCTTAGAAAACCTTTCTGTTCCTATATCTCTGTTCTTTGGAGATCAGGCCCCATTAACACCAGTATTGTTGTATAAGCACAGTATATTATGGAGCTTTATTATAAAGGCTTATAAAGGAACATTGAGATTTTTAGAAAGTGACTTCATACTATTGAATTATCATTTCCCAAGTGACTTTACAACAACCAGCAGCATATGGTTTTTGATCATGGAGAAATATCTAAATTAGAAAAGGAAGATATGGATAGATGCTCTCAGGCAGAAAAGCTTTTCAGAATGGCAGTGGCCACATGGATCTAGGTCAATATATTAAAAAATGTGTGACCTTGGTCCTTATTTTTACTGAATTCACTGTAGAAAATTCTGAACCCAGCCCATTTACCCCTTCCCTGCTTTGGCCTGAAGCTGAATGGATGATGAATAAATTCATTGCTGACTGCTGTCCATCTTTTTTCCTCACAGTCAGAACTTTTAAGTATAAAAAAAATTAGTTTTTAACTGATAATTAATTTTCTTTAATTAATTTGCTTTAATACTGTCAAATCTTCTCTAAGTTTTGTGTTGTGCCAAATTGGAAATACCTACTATAATAATGGTGCATTGACTTTACCACTCAAGTGGTTAACATTTTAAAGCCTTGATTTTAAATGAGTGTTGCCTTTGAAAAAAAATCACTTTGGGGAATACCAAGATGGAATCATTATTCAATGATGATTTTCTTGAAAGATGATTGTGATGATGGACTATAAGATCTTCAGCCTAATAAAAGAGTAAGACCCCTGTATAAACAGCTTTCTGAAAGACTGGGAACAGAATAGAGTTTTCAGCCAAAGGCTTTTTCCCTTTTGGGAAGACAGTATTTGTGTAGGAAAATTAACATTGAAAAGAAACATTGTTCAGGTAGATTTCACTGTACATAGTATGCCATATTCTGATGACATAGGATTTTTAGAAATGATCACAGAAAGTGAAAACCTGTTCAGCAAAAGGAAAAAAAGTGTTTTTTTTTGTTTTTTTTTAACAGTACTTTCTCCATTACTTACTTGTCATAGAGAAGTGACTATATAAAATGATCCCATTTTCTCCTCTTTTCTGGTGGTGCCTGTGAGTCTTAAAGCCATATCTGCTTATCTTACTTAGTAAAAGAATAGTTTATTCTTCTTAGCCCATTATAGGCAAGATGGGCAGGTAGAAGCAAAACAGAGACTGTCCTATTAATGCTGCATGGGGGACAATGTCATCCAAATCTTGGTGGAAGAATCTCTTTTATCCGTGGTGATATGTAAGACTATTAAAAGGAAGAGTCAGAGGCTGTTGTTGCTCCTGGCCTTTAACAACTATCATTAGAGATGCTGAAATTTTATTCTAGACAAGTCAAGAAAGAAAGGGTAAACTGGGAAAATCTCACTACTACAGTCACCTTTCTGATGAGACCTGCACTTTATGCCAGCAATGTCTGTGAGGAGCAGTATTGCCTTAAATCAGCTTGACTCTGACCAGAGTCAGTGCACATTACTTCGTATCTGTGAACCACATTCAACTCTCCATCAAGATGCAAAATTCACAGATGATCCCCAAGCATTCTAGTCATCAGGAGCTTTGGACCTACTCTTCTGCTGAGCTGTGGCTGACCTATAACATTGATAGGTATATCATTTTATTTTAAGTTGTCTGTCAACCTCTGAATAAGCAATGGCATGACCAAAAAGACTGGTAGAAGGGGGGTGAGAACATCCTGGCTATATCCTTCCTACCAGGTGATCAATCCCTGAATATTTGAGAGTTGACTGCCCTCCTTTTCTATGATAACTATGTGGAAGATATTTCCAAAGGTTCTATTGTGCAGTGAAGACATTCAGATTATTTGTAAGAATTTCACCAACATTCTTAAGTATTAAAATCCTTACCATTAACAAAAAAAGGAGAAAACCAAACAAAATAGAGACATTTACTTGAAATGAGAGATTTGCTAATGTGGAGTGTTTCTATTTTATTACTTTTAAGAGAAAATTAACCAGGAAAACTTTTGCTATGGTAAGGAAGACATCAGAGTGGTTTTTAAAGATTCTATTTATTGGCACAAACTAGCACAATCATGTTGAATTGTGGAAATGATGGCCCTAAAACCATTCTCTTTCTCTTATATATGTGTGAACACTGCCTAGTAACATGTTCCTAATAGATTTAATATGTATTTGTATATTCTCAGTAAACTAGAAAATGTTTTTCTCTTTAGTAATTTTTCATAGTGTAGGGAGCCAACACTGCTGGTTTAAACACTTCAGATAAGGGCAGAATTCATTATGTAACTTAGTGCCCCATTATTCATTGCTGAGGTTCATATATAAAGAATAGAAAGAACTGAAAGACGGGGTTTGAGTGACATTTCCTTCACAGAAAGAGCGATGATTAAGAACAGTGAAGACAGTTGAAAGAATATGCTATAACATATACTTAGGATACATTTTTGTTGCACTGCATTTCAGACTATAATTGCTAAAATAGTTTGTTTCTAGCTGTTAAATTTGGTGAGAGGGTTTTTGATGTCAGAATTTTTGTACTTCTGATTGAATTAGCCTGTGAAGACATCATAGGCTATAACTGCAGCATTTGCTATAAACTGAAAGCCAAATACCCTTTCTCAGAAATAGGTATATTTTTCACCTGTTTCTTATAGGTAACCCAATATTGATTTCATGAACTATTGTGAATAATGAGAAGGGATAGTGGGGAGATAGCATATGAAAATGATGTTCCAAAATGAGAATTCTCTGTAATGGGGTTTCCCTGAAGAAGAATCCAGGCCAGCACATTGTATTTTGAAAAGGTGCTGAATTAAAATGTGTAATAGTTTGCTCATATAAATCAAGTTGCTCAGGAAATTTGAGGTGTTGCTGTCATTTGTCTTATAATTTGGAAGAGTGATCTCCTAGGACAGAGACTACACAGTGCCCAGGCACTTTCAGATTTTTTGGTAAATGCTCCTTTGCCATTTGGAGTGTGGATATGTTCATAAAACAAATGAGATTATCTCAAGTGCTCATTTTATAGGAGCAGAGGGAAAGGCACCAGAGGGAAAGGCAGCTTTGAAATATTTATTTCATCAAACTGAATAGAACCTTCATGGAGTATAGTTGCCTGTATGAGGACAGAAAACAAAGAGGCCACCTCAAACCACATGCCTATCTAGAGATTAAGTGAAACTGTGAAGGACACTTTGTGGATGCCTTATGGGTGACCGGTAGTGGGTACTGGTGGGTATGTATGTACCCATCTGGACTAGGCTGATGGAAACAGTCTTATTTTAATTCACCTTCATATAGCACAAGTTGTCCCTGTTCATGACCTCATTGAGGACAATGAGAAACATGGTGCTGGTGACTTTCATATGTCTTGGGAGGTTAAGGTGGGCACCATGATTCAGTCACTCTGCAGTGCTCAAGCCTCCCTTAAATGCCAGTTGTACACCTACATTAATTCATCTATGCAAGCTTGTGTTTTTATGGTTTATTTCTTATACCTTATATCACATTTGATTTATTAAACATCAGGTCTAACATTGATATTATGAATAATTTTTAAACCAAAGTATTGTGTAAGTCTTTGTGCTTTGTTATCCTGTATGGTTTGACCAAGGTAAACACCAGTCTTGTCCTTCTCTCTTAATAAAGTCATTCATTTGTTAAGCCAGTGGTCTCTGTCTCATGTTTTCTTTACCTCATGCAAGGACTTGGGAAGTTATGGTAATATTTGTTTTCTCTCATTTTCTTTTCCCTCCCCTCCCCTCCTCTCCCCTCCCCTCTCCCCTTCCCCTCTCCCCTTCCCCTCTCCCCTTCCCCTCTCCCCTTCCCCTCTCCCCTTCCCTCCCCTCCCCTCTCCCATTCCCTCCCCTCCCCTCTCCCATTCCCTCCCCTCTCCCATTCCCTCCCCTCTCCCCTTCCCTCTCCCCTCCCCTCTCTCCTCCCCTCTCTCCTCTCCCTCAAAATAACCCTAATATATCTAATAACAGTAAAATGTTTTCTTATTCCAGTTCTATCCATTTTTTGTAAACATGTATAACATGATACTGATGCCTAGTACATTGAAATTCTCAATAAATACTTCCAAGTATGAATCAGAGAAGTAGCTTTGTTTCATGTTTGGCATATGGTGGCTTGATTGATGTATTTGGAAGAAAAACACAGGTAAGTGGATATTTACACAATAATCCCAATGATTAGAGACACCATGAGTACAACTCAGTTTGTACTATACCTGACACCTTGTAGACACTTAAATGGATTTTGAGAAAATGGATAAAAAAAAAAAATAGCCATGATGTAGAAACAGATTTTGCAGAAATTTAGCAGATAAGATAAAAATAAGATAGTATTTTCAGTGACTACTAAATTGATTTTTAAAGAGGGCATCATTTAGTTTCCCTGGAGGAGATTCTCTAGGCCTCAGTTTCTTCCCTGGCAAATATTATAGGGAATCTAAATGATATCTTGTAGTCACTATAAGATTCTTAAGAGCACCAATGATGTGCAGGTGATATTATTTCACTTAGTTGAAAGTTGGTGTGTTGATTTCATCCTTTGATCTCTAGAAGATTTCTAGGTAAAGTCAGTGAAAAAAAATACGTAATCTAGAAGCCAATTAAATTATTTAATATAGCTCCCTTTAATCTGTGGTGGGAGATTCACAATGTGATAGGGTGCTTTTTATGGAATATGACTTAGTCTGAGTGTTTGGTTATGTCCATGTGGTGTGGAGAAGTAGCACACTAGTAAGCCCCTCCTTAAAACAAAGGCAGCTGAGAGAACATTATCCACCTCCCACACCCTACAGAGTTGAAATAAATTTTGAAGAGGCTCCGGACTACAGAAAATCCTAGGGCTGTGGTTTCAAGAGAATTTTACCCCCATTTCAAGGGGCAAGAAGACCACTTGTTCACTCTCCTCATTATATCCAGGTATCATGTTTAAATAAACAAATACAAACTAAGGGCTGCAACAAAAAGTACACTAAAATCCACAGGAATAAGACGTGGGTCCTAGTTCAGGTTTTGCTATGACCTTGCTTTCAAGACCTTGGAATTCATTTATTTATCCTCTGTATCTCAGTTCTGTCATCAGTCCAATAAGTACTTCTTCAAGTTTAACATTCTAGGATTCCTTTTGTCAAGGGCTGCTGGGTTCTTTTAAGATGTTGCTAGGTAGAGAGTAGCCTCGTGCACTACTGGGGGGGCAGGAAAGTCACCAAGACTTCCCCAGCCATTCATCTGAAAGGGCTTAATACTGATCTTGTGTTCTTGACTGAACTATTCTCTTAATTCTGGCTCTAGATCCAGCAGAATGTCATTAATTTGAATGTGTTTCTCTAACCAAAGTCTATTTTAATTTTTTATCCCCGAGTTTTACATTTGAGCTCCCTTCATCAGATGGTCTTTGGATGTTCTTGTAAACTCTTGTGCCTCCTGCTAATATACCTTGCTTTCCGTGCTCCCGAGACACACCCACTTTTCTTACCAATTCCTGAGCTGAATTATGCAGATTTCATGTTGGTCATGTGAATCATGACATGCCTTTAATTATACTTGCCACTCTTAATTACTTTGTGTGATGACGACTTTGTCCTCACTGGCAGTGCTTTTGGTGTTCAGCTGATCTCACTGAAGCCTTTTCTGCTGACCTGTTAACCTCATGGTTGCTTTTTATATCTTTGCCTCTCCCTAGCAAGGTTTAGAGTTATGCCCTTCCCCTCCAGAATGCTCACTGTGTCCCTCAGATGTGGGTCCATCCCCCCTCCCCCCAAGCCCCAAATCCCTCATTAACACCACCACCATTTGAGCACCTAGTGTTAATCAGTCAGTACCAATTTGATGGTGAGTACATGTGGAGTCCATTCTTCCGATCTTGTGTCACCTCACTTTGGATAATGGGCTCAAGCTCAAACCAGGATAATATAAGCGATGCTAGCTCAGTGTCATTTCTTAAAATTGAGTAATATTCCACTGTAAACATATACCAAATTTTAATAATCTCATGAATTGATGGGCACTTGGGTTGTTTCCACTTTCTTGCAATAGTGAATTGTGCTGACATAAATATTCGGGTGCAGATGTCTTTATTATAGAATGTCTTATGCTGTTTGGGGTAGATGCCTAACAATGCTGTTGCTGGATCAAGTGGTATTTCTATTTTTAATTCTTTGAGGTATCTCCAAATTCTTTTCCACAGAGGTTGCACTAATTTGCAGTCCCACCATCAGTGTAAGAGTGTTCCTGTCTCTCCACATCCTCACCAGCATTTGTTGTTTTGGGATTTTTTGATAGAGGCCAATCTCACTGGGGTTAGGTGATACCTCATTGTAGTTTTGATTTGCATTTCTCTAATGATTAGAGATGTTGACCATTTTTTTTTTATATGTTTGTTGGCCATTATTCTGTCTTCTTTTGAAAAGTTTCTGTTCATTTCCATTGCCCATTTCTTGATGGGGTGGTTTGATTTTTTTCTTGTTAATTCTTTTGAGTGCTAGATAGATTCTTGTTATCAGAAGTGTAGAGAGCAAATATTTTCTCCCATTCTGTAGGTTGTCTGTTCGCTCTAATGATAGTTTCCTTGGCTGTGCCAGAGCTTTTTAGTTTGATCAGATCCCATTTGTTTATTTTTGTGCTGCAGTGATTGCTTTGGGGGTCGTCTTCAAGAATTCTTTGCCTAGGCCAATGTCTGAAAGGGTCTTCCCAACATCTTCTTCTAGGATTCTTAAGGTTTCATGCCTTAGATTTAAGTCTGTTATCCCTCTTGAGTGGATTTTTGTGAGAGGAGAGAGGTAGGGATCCAGCTTCATTCTTTGGCATGTGGCTATCCTGTCTTCCCAGCACCATTTATTGAAAAGAGATTCTTTTCCCCAATGTATATTTTTGTCTGCTTTATCAAAGATTAGATTAACATATGCAGATGGTTTCATCTCTGGAATCTCAGTCCTGTTCCAAAGATCAATGCCTCTGTTCTTGTGCCAGTACCAGGCTGATTTAATTATTGCTTTATAGTACAGCTTGAGGTCTGGAAGACTGATACTTCCCAGTTTGTTCTTTTTACTTAAGATTGCTTTGAGTATACGAGGTCTTTTCTAGTTCCGTACAAAGTGAAGAATTATTTCTAGATCTGTAAAGAATGATGATGGTACTTTGATGGGGATTGCATTTATTTTGTAGATCACTTTAGGTAATACTGACATTTTAATGATATTGATTCTACCAATCCATGAACAAGATAGATTTTCCATCTGTTTACATCTTCTACAATTTCTTTTTTTAGCATTTCATAGTTCTCCTTGTATAAGTCTTTCGTATCTTTCGTTAAATATATTCCTAGATATTTTCCTGATCAACCTTAGTGGTGCTCAGATACAGAACTAGGGCTGTTGTATGTGTGTGTCTGCAGGTAAATGTGTTATTACCTTTAAGGGTGTATGAATAAATGATGGACATTTTTGGCCTGGAGAGGACAGTACCAGTTGGTGAATATCAATTTTTATTTTGTGTGTTCTTTTGGTGTCAAGTCTAAGAACTTTTTACTTAGCTCTAGATCCTGAAGATTTTTTTCAGTATGTTTTTCTAGAACTTTTAGAGTTTCACATTTAAGTTCTTAATCAGTTTTGATTTAATTTTTATATAAGGTGTAAGGTTCAGGATGAGGTTTATTGCTGGTATATAAAAATGACTGATTTTTATATGTTGATCTTGTAACCTGCCACTTTGCTGAATTCACTTATTAACTGCATTGGCTGTCTTTTGGATTCTTTGGGATTTTCAATGCGTATGTATGTTATAGGCATACAGAGATAGTTTTACTTCTTCCTTTCAAATTGAGAAGCCTTTTATTTATTTTTTATGTCTACTTGTTCTGTCTAGAACTTCCAGTGCAGTATTTGTATGGCAGCAGTGAAAGTAGGCATCCTTGACTTGTTTCAGTCTTAGGAAGAAAGTTTTCACTTTCCTACCATTGAATATCTTGTTAACTGTGGATTTTTTAGAAATGCTTTTTATCATGTCATGGATGTTCCCTTATATTCCTACATATTCTAATGGTTTCATTCATTAATGTATCCATGGATTTTTGTTAAGTACTTTTCTGCATTGATTGAGTTGACCATGCTTCCCCCCCCCTCATTATTTATGTGGTGTATTATATTGATTTTCTTAAGTTGAATCACACATTCCTGGGATAACTTCCACTTCATCATGATGTTATAATCCTTTTAATATGATGTTTGCTAAAATTTTGTTGAGTATTTTTATCTCTGTGTTCATAGGAGGTATTGGTGTGTAATTTTATTTTTTTGATATCTTTATATGGCTTTTAGGGTAATTCTTCATAGAATGAGTTAGGAATTACTACCTCCTATGTTTTAGAAGAGTTTGAGAGGGATTGTTGTTCATTCTTTAAATGTTTAATAGAATTCACCAGTGAATCCATCATTCCTGGGCTTTTCTTTGTTAGGAGTTTTTTAATTACTGATTCAATCTCTTATTATAGATCTATTGAGACTATATATTCTTGAGTTGTTTAGGTAATTTATGTCTTTCTAGGGATTGGTTTCTTTCAGCTAGGTTACCTAATTTATTGGTGTACAATTGTTCATAGTATTCTTCTATAATACTTTTTAATAATTTCTCTTATGTTGGTAGTGATTTTTCTACTCTTATTTCTGATTTTAGTTATTTGCTGCCTCTCTCTTTTTTGTGAGTCTTAAGTAAAGTTTGTCAATATCATTAATCTTTTCAAAGAACCAACTTTTGGTTTTGTTGATTTTTCTCAATTGTTTTTCTATGCCCTATTTCATTGATCCCTACTTTGATATTTGTTATTTACCCTTTTCTGCTACTTTTCAGTTTAATTTTCTTCCCCGCCCAGTTTCTCAGAGTGTATAGTTAAGTTATTGATTTGATATTGTAATATGGAAATGTATCGCTATTAACTTCCCTCTGAGTCTTGCCTTTGCTTCATCCCATAAGTTTTGGTATATTGTATTTTGTCATTTTCAGTTTTTCCTAAGTATTTTCTAATTTACCTTTTTTTTTTTTTTTTGGACCCATTGGTTGTCCAGAAATGTGTTGCTTAATTTCCATATATTTTAGTTTTTCTAGTTTCTTTGTATTCTAGCTTCATTAAGTTGTAATCAGAGAGGATATTTGTATGATTTTGATCTTATTAAGTTTATTCAGAATTCCTTTTGAAATGGCCCAACATAGTCTATTTTGGACAGTGTTCCATGTGCACTTGAGAAGAATGTGTGTTCTGCTGTTGAATGTATAGTTCTCCATGTTTGTTAGATCTAGTGGGTTTATAGTGTTATTCAAGTCCTCTGTTTTTCATTGGTCTTCTGTCTAGATGTTTTCTTCATTAATAAAAGTGGAGTATTGAAGCCTCCAGCTATTACTTTAGAACTGTCATTTCCTTCAGTTTTGTTAATGTTTGCTTTTTATATTTTGAGGAACTGTTTGGTGCATATATGTTTATAATTGTTTGGGGTTTTTTTTGATGAATTGACCTTTTTATCAATATCATATGTCTGTCTCTTGTAATTGTTTTGACATAAAGTCTAATTTGTCTGGTATTAGTGTAGCTACCCCAGCTCTTATTTGGTGACCATTTTCAGGGGTAATCTTTTCTCTTCCTTTCACTTTAACCTCTTTGTGCCTTTACATCTAAGTTTCTTGTAGACAGAATATAGTTGGATCATATCTTAAAATTTATTCTGCAAACCTCTGCCTTTTGATTAGTGACTTTAATCCATTTACATTTAAAATAATTTTTGTTAAAGAAGGACTTCTGCCAACTTTATTTTTTGTATGGTTTATATCTTTTTATGTCCCTCATTTCCTCTATTACTGCTTTCTTTTGTGTTTAATGATTTTTGTAGTAAATTGCTTTTCTTCTCTTCTCATTTTCTTTTATGTATGTTTTTGATACTTTTTTAGTGGCTACTATTGAGATTACATTCATTGTTCCAAATTTATAATAGTCTATTATGAATTGACACCAACGTCAGTAGCATACAAAAAGTTTGTTCTTTTTATGTTGGTCTTGTTGCAAATTACATCTTTATACATTTTATGTCAAATAACAGATTCATAATTATTTTATGTATTTGTCTTTTAAATCAGGTAGATATAAGAATTAAAGTTGCAAATCAAGAATGCAACATTGCTGGCTTATATATTTACTCATGTAATTAAAATTACCAGAGCCCTTTGGTTCTTTACATGGCTTTGAGTTACTTCTCCCTTAGCATTCATTTCTAGGGGAAAGGTCCAGGGGGCCAGACTCCCGGAGATTTTCACCTTGGAATGTCTTAATTTCTCCCTCCTTTTTATTATATAGAGAAATTTTCTTTCAGTCTTTTGATTATGTCATCCCACATCCTGATTTCCATGGTTTCTGATGAAAAATTGGCTGTTAATCTCACTGAAAATCCATTATACATGATGAGTTACTTCTGTCTTGCTGCCTTTAAAATTATTTTCTTTGGCATTGGTTTCTCTCCATAGCTTGCTTGCTTAGGCTGAGGCTGTCTGTTGTGTGTCTCAACTGTAATTTCTTGCCTTAGATGTCTTTGAGTTTTTTATTGACCCTGCAATGTTTTCAAGTATAATGCCCACTGCTTTTCTGGCCTGAAGGATTTCCAAGTGAGACTAAATATTGATGTGGACAGTTTCTGCTTGTTTGTTGATGTCTTTGTGGGAACAGAAGTTTGTAGCTGTCTACTTGTCTCTTTTGCTGATGCCTTTTGGCAATTACTTAGAAAGGAAATTGAGTCATTTAGTAAATTACTGTTAGAAAATTGATCTTAATATTTTTAATGGAAAAGCTAGGTTGTTAATACACCATGGAGTATTACTTAACCGCGTCCAAAGGAATGAAGAAGATCTCAACCATAAAGTGATGTACCTTTAAATGACAAAAGCAAGGTAGAGCAAACATGCAGATTTTCTACCATGTATCTGGAAAAGAGGGTGGGGAGCATAATGCTACTATGTATGCATGCTTTCTATTAAGAAAAATAGAATAAAATTTGGGGGTTTGCTATAGAGAGGGAGGAAATATGTGTGTGGGTGAGATGTAGAAGCTAGACATAATATTCTTTATTTTGCAGATTTGATGTTAGAGTTAGGTACTTAAATAATTATGAAACAAAATTTTATAAATAAGAAGCAAACTTTTGAAGTTAAAGGAAGATGAAACAAGTAAACTTGACTGTATCCAGTTGGTTAACAATCATACAGATGGGAACTATTTCAAATGACTTTATTTCTCTCTCTCTCTCTGTCTCTCTCTCTCTCTCCCCCTCCCTCCCCTATTCCCCCGTCCCCCTTCCCCCATCCCACTTCTCTATCTACACACACACACACACACACACACACACACACATTTTAAAAAATGATTCAGCCATCTTTGTCCACTGAAAAAACCTAGAAACATTGAGCACTCAGTAGCAATGACCATCCTTCATTCTCAGATTATGGTCTTGAAATAATATTTCCTACCAAAAGAAACCAGACCTTCATAAAGGAATGACTCATTTATGTCTGGGATTTTAATTTATAAGACAAACCTGAAATATTTATTCTACCAGTACGTGTCAAAGAAGCTATCAAAAATCACTAGAGTCATGTCTAGTGTCTCCAACTTGGTTTCTACCAGCAAAAGATGGGACATTGTCTATCAATAAACATAATAACTGCAATGGATAGAAGCACATTAAATGTGTTTAAATCCATAAATTTATAATGATCTTTATTATTTCAAAATAATTCTTAGTGCTCAATTACAGCATGGACCAACTCATTATTTTGAAAACTGGTAAATTAGGGTAATAGTTGAGCTTATATCCTGCCTTTTTAAAAATATGTACCTTAGAGTAATGAATAGTTGATGAGGATTAATTTTCCTTGATAGAAGTACTTTTACAGTCAAGTAAAAAATGATAGAACAAGATTATGATTTTTTTCTTGAACAGTTGACATAAAAGAAGGGGGAATTAGACATTGTATGCCTCCAAATAGAAGTAACAATACTAACTACAAAATGACCATGTTTCAACATTTATCTACTAATTTAGAAGAAGTACAAGATATTGAGGAATATTTAATAACATAAGTTTGCAATCTGCAAAACCCAGTCTGTGGGAAACTTTATAAAACAAATGACAAAATTCTTGAAAATGTAAAGAAGATGGAGAGAGGGAGAGACATAAAATATAAGTCATGTTTTAACTAATTGTGAAGAAACTGAAGACCAAATCCTTAGGATGATTGGGAAAATATGAAGACTTGATTTTGATGATATTAAGGATCTAGCATTAATATTTTAGGTACAATAATGATATTGGGGTTAGGTTGTAACATAAGGACAAAAGAATCCTTATAATTCAGAGATACACACTGAAATATTTGAACAGGTATGTCTGTGTGTATGAAATGAATGAAGTATTAAAAAAGTGACCATATATTGATCATTAAAGATAGGTAAATCAGGTATATTATATTATTCTCTTTTCTCTTGTGATGTTTGAAAATGCCCATAGTAAATTTTCTTAAATGGCAGGAAAATTTTCAAACAAAAAATTTATGCAGAGTAAAGCAAATATATATATATACATATATATATATACACACATACACACACACACACACACACACACACACACACAGATATATTCTTCAGACAAAAGGAAAATGACCTTGAATGAAAGGTCAGAAATAAAAAAGTATAAATTAAAAGTATATATTGGTAAATGTAAGTGAATATTGACTGTTTAAACAATGATATGGGTTTAAAATGTAAACAAATTAAAATACATGAAAACAGTATATCATTTATGAAGGAATAAATGGAGTTAAAGTGTTCTAAGCCAGTATTGCCTAAATGTTTTCATGTGTTAATCATCTGGGGATGATTAAGATGTAGATTCTGATTAAAAGGCCCAAGTAAGGATGGAGATTTTTGCATTTTTAATAAGCTTCCAGGTGATTTTTATGGTGTCTGTTTAAGAACATATTTTGGGCAGCAAGGTAAAAGTTCTTTAATATCTTGAAAAAGGTAAAAATGTTATTAGACTTTGATATGTCAAGTATGATTGATATAATCCTTATAATTACAAAAAGGGTAATGAAAGAATGTAAAACTACTTGTGAAACAGGTTCACTGTGTACTAGTTACCAACTTGCCTGAATTTGGTGAGATTAAACACATTTATACACAGGTTACATGAAGTGGATTTATTACCTATGGATAGGCCACAAAGGACAACAGAAGCCTAAAATTCGTTACAAGTTGGTCCCCCAAAGGGACCTGTCCTAGGGCAGATGTAGTGTCTCCTGTGTGTGCCCCACTTGTGCTGAAGCTGAGCCACCTTGGAAGGCAGCCCTCCCTGGGTTTTGTACCCTAGAACATTGTGATTCACGGGGCTAAAGCATTGAAGGATGTCCTGTTTCTATGGTGAGACTGGAACAGAGCCCAGGCTGTCCTGTCCAGTCCCTCCCTATCTCAAGATGTTGCATTCCCTGCACATTCTACAGATATTCTTGAGAACTACAAGCAAGAAAAGGGGGATAACTGTGTGTGTCCATGGTCATCCAGTGGCCTGTCCTGTACTTCCAGATTACTATGAAGGAAATGTAATAATAAAATATAATCAATCTGAAAGGAATGTAGAAGGTGGACCAAATAGAAAGCCAGTTGTTAGATTTTTCGGTTGTTAGATGGTAGACTCAAACCCAAATATCCCAGTAGTTATATTAAATATTTGTGGGCTAAATGCTCCAATTGGAAGGCACAAAATTGTCAGACTAATAAAACTCAACTATAGGCTGCTTTGTAAAAAATACGTAAAGATTGAAAGTAAAAGACAAAGATGTTCCGTGAAAACTAACCAAAATAAAGCTTTGATAAACATCTGAAAAGGCAATCTTTAATAAAACATTACTAGAGAAAAAGAGGAACATTTTATAAAAGTAAAAACTACTTCACCAGGAAGAGTTTGACAAAACAGACTAAGTTTTCTAATAGTCAAAAAGCTATCTAGATTAGTCTGTTCAGGAAGTAGCAAGTTGTCCACCATACTGTGCTCCAACTACTCTGAACTCACTTTCTCCAAACACTTTTATAATTCTGTGAGTAGATATAAACAAAATCTTTCTGATATGATAATTTTCTCCAAGTAGAGTGGGCTTCACTAGGAAATGGTGATTGTTCACCAGACACAACCTTAGCTGGGATTACTTCTTATCCATGTTGCATAGCATAGTGCCTGACACGTAGTAGGAGTTCAGTGTAGAACTTTCTGTGTTGAATAAGTCTATAGATACAAAGGAAAGAGGACTCCTAAAGTCCTCTTCAACTTTGACATTATTATAATTCTGATTCTGCTCAAGACTGAGCAGAGTCTTACTCAAGATCTGATGAATAAATTAATAACAGGAAGTGGCCAGAGACTAACATAAGGATTGGAGTAGGTCGCCTGGTAATTACTAGTGTTTAAAACCTATCAGTTGTTTATAGATTATGTTTGCAGAAATGAACATTTCAAATGAGTGCCACACATCTCAGGTTTAGAGATTTGTGAAAGAGTTGTTTTATTTTTCTTTGTAATTTTATAAGGCCCAGGGTGGGGAATAGCAGGAGCCTTGTGAGAGCTGTTTCACCTAGAGTTTCTGCTACCCTCTCTCCTCACCCCTATCACTGAATCACTGGGATCACCCGTCTTGAATTCCCAGAATCTTTTCCGCTGTCCAGTATTCGATAGACCAGCTCCAGTTTCCATCTGTTATCATCCTATCACCTTCTAGGCAGCCCTCATTGAGAAGCTCTTAAACCACACACCTGGCTGTATGTAACCCAGGTGGTCCATGTTTAGCCTGAGAGGAGAGACTTTCTTTATCCTGACCAAGTAGGCAAGTGCAGTTGCTCCCCAATCCACCGCCCTCTTACGCTGCCAAAGGCCAGCCTCTTGGCAAGTTCTCTCAGTGGTCCCACTGACGCCCTTGATAGGCTTGAAGTGAGACACAGGCTCTTCCCATCCTCTCCTCCCCTTGAAGGAGGAAAGGTAGAGATTCTTGATATTTAACACATCAATGACTCACTCTAAAATTGATCCAAAAATTAATCAAATCTTTCCTCAACATGAGAATTTCAGGGTCATCTAACCATTATTTAGCCACTTACTTTGACATTTATGCATGTTATTGTCACTTTAGAATGTGGTATCTAAGCCACGTTGTAAAGTAGAAACACAATACGAGATGTATATGCAATTTTAAATTTTCAAGTAACCATGTTTACAAAGGTAGAAAATAAAGAGTTGAAATTAATATTTTATTTAGCCCAATACATCCAAAATATTATCATTTTAGTATCTAATCAATATACAAATTATGATATATATTACATCACTTTCCCCATTATAACTCTTGAAATATCATGTGTATTTATAGGTTGTCAATGCCAACTAAGTACTTTTCAAATGCTCAGGAAGCACACACTTCTAGTGGCTAATGTATTGGACAAGCTCAGACCTATTATCTATGTAAGCTCAAATGGAAACATGCAGAGTAGCATTTTAACAGGTACAATAATGGAAGTGAAATCATTTTATAAATTTCAAAAACCATTGATAAATAAAAAGTGCTGCTTTTTAACTTTTGCCAGTGTTTCTTTGCATGTTGTACTCTAATTTGACCAGCAGAGGGCGACTGGAGATGGCAAGACAGCATTAACCTTGAAGCCCTCAGAGACTCGGAGACAACTGGCTTGGCTGGATGTAAAAACCAACACAACGGTTCAGTAGGAAAAATCACACTATTAGAGAAGTCATACTTTATCCTTAAAAGTAGTGGATTCTAATTATAGAAACTTTGAGAATATTGACAAGTAGAATTTAAATAAATTAATGCATTATGCACTGTCCCACTGAGAAGTAATCTCAAATGCCTTTTGCTATATTGTTTCAGGCTCTCTTCTGCACACTGGATTTAATTTGATGTAAATGTCATATTGAGAGCAATGTGGGGTTCAGGGAGATTTGAGCATGTTTAAATCACAATGGAGGTAATCAACTAGAGAGAAAATAGTTTGAAGAAAATGCAAAGTGCATTGTTGACAGAATGGAATTCCTAATTAAGACAGGAGCCAGAGACACATAGCCATACACATCATGTATGTGTAACATAGATATACAGTTGTGTATATAAGGAGTTGGCCTTAGGTGGGCATATCTCATTTTGCTGTGCTTCACAGATACTGTGTGTTTTTGACAGATTTAAAGTTTGTGGCAACCCTGCATTGAGCAAGTAGATTGGCACCATTTTCCCAATAGTATGTGCTCACTTCAATGGCTCTGTGTCTCCTTTTAGTATCCTCATAACACTTAAAACTTTTTCTTATTACTATATCTGTTACAGTGATCAATGATCAAGGAGCTTTGATGTTACTATTGCAGTTGTTTGGCGGGGGGCATCAGGAAATGTGCCCATATAAGATCGCAAACTTAATAGGAAAATGGATGAGTTTTGATGGCTCCACTGACCAGCCGTTCCCTGCTCTTGCTCCCTCTCCTTGGGCATGTCTATTCCCTGAGACACAACAATATTGAAATTAGGCCAATAATGAACCTACAATGGCTTCTAAGTGTCCAAGTGAAAGAATCATATGTCTCTCACTTTAAATCAAAAACTAGAAATGATTATGTTTAGTGAGAAAGGCATGTCTAAGGTGGAAATAGGCTGACAGCTAGGCCTCTTGCACAGAATAGTTAGCCAAGTTATGAAGCCAAAGAAAAAGTCCTTGAAGGAAATTAAAGTGCTACTTCAGTGAACACAAGAATTATAACAAGGCAAAACAGACTTACAGATGATAGGGAGAAAGATTTAGTGGTCTGGACAGAAGATCACACCAGCCAACACGTTCCCTTAAGCCAAAGCCTAATCCAGAGAAAGGCTCAACTATCTTCAATTCTGTGAAGGCTGAGAGAGGTGAGGAAGCTGCAGAAGAAAAGTTTGAAGCTACATGAGGTTTGAGGAAAGAAGCCATTTCCCTAACATAAAAGTGTAAGATGAAGCAGCAAGTGCTTATGTGGAAGCATCAGCAAGTTGTCCAAAGATCTAGGTAAGATTATTGATGAAGGTAACTACATTAAACAACAGATTTTTCAGTATAGATTAAATAGCCTTCTATTGGAAGACAATGCCATTTAGGACTTTCATAGCTAGAGAGGAAGAGTCAATGCCTAGCTTCAAAGCTTCAAAGGACAGGCTGACTGTCTTGTGAAGGACTAATGAAGCTGGTGACTTTAAGTTGAAATCAGTGCTCATTTACTATTTTGAAACCCCAGGATCCTTAAGAATTATGCTCAGGCTACTCTACCTGTGCTCTGTAAATGTAACAACAGAGCTTGGATGATAGTAGGTCTGTGTAGAGCACGGTTTACTGAATATTTTACACTGACTGTTGAGACCTACTGCTCAGAAT
The DNA here is from genome assembly GCF_040939455.1 of Microcebus murinus. Lineage (NCBI taxonomy): Eukaryota > Metazoa > Chordata > Mammalia > Primates > Cheirogaleidae > Microcebus > Microcebus murinus. The sequence goes on along the minus strand of NC_134104.1, from coordinate 72,901,489 downwards.
AAAAGATAAAAATATTAGCACTCATCAACAATGCACCAAGTCATCCTAGAGCTCTGATGGGGATGTACAAGAGTTTAATGTTGTTTTCAAGTCTGCTATCACAGCATATATTCTGCAGTCCATGATCAAGCAGTAATTTCAACTTTCAAGTTTTATTATTCAAGAGATACATTTCATAAGGTTATAGTTGCCATAGATGGTGATTCTTCTGGTAGATATGGGCAAAGTATTAATAAATTGAATACCTTCTTGAAGGTATTCATTATTCTAGATGCCATTAAGAACATCCACAATTCATGGAAGGTCAAAATATTGATATTTACAGCAGTTTGGAAGAAGTTGATTCCAACCCTTACGAATGACTTTCAGAAGTTCAAGACTTCAATGGAGGAAGTAACTACAGATGTGGAAATAGCAAGAAAACTAGAATTAGAAATGGAACCTAAAGATGTGGCTGAATTGCTGCAATCTCATGATAAAACTTGACTTGATGAGGAGTTGTTTCTTCTGGATGTGCTAAGAAAATGATTCCTTGGTAAAGATGCTATGAACACTGTTGAAATGACAGCAAAGAATTTAGAATATTACATAAACTTAGTTGATGAAGAAGCAGCAGGGTTTGAGAGGAATGATTCCAATTTGAAAGAATTTCTGCTGTGGATAAAATGCTGTCAAACAGCATCACGTGCTATAGAAAAATCTTTTATAAAAGGAAGACTCAACGGATGTGGTAAATTTCATTTTTGTCTAATTTTAAGAAATTGCCACAACCACCCCTCTGGTCAGCAGTCATCAACATCAAGGTAAGGCCCCTCACAAAGATTATGACTTGCTGAAGGCTTAAATGATTATTAGCAGTTTTTAGCAATAAAGTATTTTCAATTAAAGTGTGTGTATTTTCTCTAGATATAATGCTATTGTACACTTAATGGACTACATTATTGTTTAAACATAACTTTTATATGCACTGGGATACCGAAATATTTGTGTGACTTGCTCTATTGTGATATTTACTTTAGTGTCATTGTCTGGAACTGAAACTACAATATTTTAGGTATGGCTGTTTGCCATGTTACAGGATAGGTCATATATAATAGGAAGATAGGAGAAAAGGAAGTGCAGATGTACCATATAGTTGGTGGTAGGAAGTAGGTAGAATTTTTATTTTTTTTATTTCTTGTGGCTTTTTTTTCTTCTTCTTCTTCTGTGTAGAAGGCAATTCCTATGCTGAGAACGAGGAGGTAAGGTTGGAAGTTTGAAGAATGTGAAATGAGAGAACAAGTTATATTACACAATAGAAGAGTGGGATTTAGAAGGTTGTAGAAGATGGCGACAGTTTAGAAATATGGCTGTGGGGAATGATGGAGAGGACCGACTCGGAATTGCTGAGCACTGTAGATCGAGACAGCAGCTGTGATTGGATTCCGTATGTTTATTGTGGCATCAATCTTCACGGCTGCTTGGTTTTCAGCAGCAGCAGAATCAGCAACCCATATGTAGAAGCAGAAAATATGAATGGCTGAGAGTGCTCCATTGTGGAAGTTTAGATGTACATGTGTAGTAAGGGGTTGTAGGGCCAGAAAAAGACAAAGAGGTAGAGGTGAAGCACCATGAGGTCTTTGGATGAGGCCAAGGGGAAGAAAATAACGTTGGAGAACAGAGAATTGTTCTCCAAGATATCACAGGAAAATCAGAGTACCAGTGTCATAAAATCAGGGAGTTAGCATAAAGAATGGGATGTTATTGTCAGAAAGAGGGTATTTTAGGTATGGAGTAGGTCTTAAGCCCAAAGAATAAATAACTGAAGTGGAATGCAAGGAAAGACGGCTATAGTTGAGGGGCCAAGGACATGTGACCCTAGGTTGTTGAAGGTATTGTTGTCACAGGCATTGAGTCCCATAGCATGAAAGGAGGCATTATTGTGGAAGTTTGTATTAAAATCAAAGAAAATGGACCTGAGCAGGGCAAAAATTTCATGATGTTGATCTCCAAGTTAGTCCTTGGGTAATCAGGAATTTGTGTAAGTTTCTAGGCATAGGAATTGGCAGTGAAACAAAGTCTGCTTGGGCAAAATGAGAATACTGTCAAGATAGTAAATTTTTATTTTTTTCAGGCCATGCACCCTGTGGTTTAAAAGTATCAGACAGATCTGAGTTAGAATTATGTCTTTGACATGCTAGCTGTGTGGCTTGGGCAAATTATATGTAAACTCTGAATTTTAGCTTCTCTATCTGTAATATAAGAATAATAATATAATCTACTTTAAAACTTTACAGTGTGTTTTTCAAGGAAAATATTCAATAAATGATCACTGGGTAATGACATGTAAGAAAAAATTGGATATGTTTATTGATAGAAGCCAGAAATATTCAAACTGGAAGGATGTCCTGGGTTTATCATATACAACGGCCTCAATTGTGGGTAAAGCAAGACTGAGAAAGAAGTCAGGAAATGTTCAAGATATAGGGTAGGAATATCAGATTTCTAGCTCCCAGAACCTTCTTTCTCTTCGTTGCACTATCTGGCCTAACTCCTTAGTGTGGGCATCCCTCACAAAATAACCTTTATCTAGCTTGTCTTTGAATGCTTTCTAGTTTAAGGAGCTCACAACTACTCAAGAAAACTCCTCTACTTTTTCTGTTTTTGTTTTTGTTTTTTGGTGGGGCGAGAGGAGGAAGCATATATAAAAGTTAAGAGATTTTCCTTTATGCAGCATAAATGTTTTTCTTTATTTTCACTCATTTGACTTTTTTATGCCCTTTGGCAGTTGTGTTTTCTCTTTTGCATGACAGCTCTTTAGAGATTTGAAAACAGTGACTGTTTCTTCTGATATTTCACTTCTCTGAGACAGACATCCCCGGAGTCATCGGTATCCCCATAGGACACAGTCCAGGCCCTTTGCACTTCTGATTGCTTCTTCTTGCCTATTTTAGTTTGTCTCTGTCCCTGTGGGAAACTCACCTCCAGGCATGGTCTGAATTCCATAAAACTGAGTAGGGCCATACCTTCCTAAGTTTGGACACACTTCGTGCAGTTACAGTGCACATTGATCTTTTATTAAGCTTTCAGTCTATATTCTCACACATCATTATTATGGACTTCACCAGGAGTGCAAGTTAATTTTGCAAGATGGCGCAGGGCTTGCTCTTCCAGCTTTAATTTTGTTTGATTTGCTTATTGTCCAAGTTTGATGGACTTTTTGGATCCTGATTTTGGAAAATTGGATTTATGTGCAGATTTGATAAACACTGATGAATACAAAGGCTTGGGTGACTCTCAGCTCCTTCATTTAAAACCCTAGAAAATGTCTTCTCAAAGCCTCCAAGCCTTGCCTCTTCCAGGCATAGGAAGAAAGGGGACTACATACAGCCTCTGCTAGCAGAGATGAGATAGAGACGTTTGTATGGACACTGGTCCATGACGTTGTTCTTATCAGAAAAAAAAGTATTGTTCCTTTTTGGGAAGGATTAATTTTAGTTTGCAAAATATGTATTTTATGCTACTTTGAATTTAAGTATTCTTTAGTTTGTAAGATAGATATGCCAGTAAATGGGAATAATTTTAAATTTGCTTTCTTGGGAAAATGAAATTTGACAATCTGTTGATCTACCAAATAAAATAACTCATAAAATCATCAATTTTTAGAGACCATTGGTTTCCAACTTATTCATATACATTGCATAAGTTGAACAAACTACAAATGTTTTGCTTTCTCTGAATATTAATTTCCACTCAAGTCAGTAAATTAGAAATCACCATGTGTTAGGACTAGAGCAAGTTACCAAGACAATGGTTGTAATGTTCACAGCAGGTGGCGACTGCTATATGTTTTCACTTCATGAGGAAGCTGCTGACTGGCTGGGTCAGGGCCAGTGTGACACAGGGCTTGGTTTCCAACAAGTACCTGGTCTTTAGGTTCTGAGTCAGATTATTGAAATATGACCAGCATATAAACATATTTGTGAAATGGAAATGTACATCAAATAGGAATAGGGTAGTAAGTAGAGCTTTTGTGTAGCCCTGCATACATCAATTCAACTCTCTGCCTCAGTTTATTTATCTGTTAGGTTCTAGTTAGTAAAGCTCCCTTCCAGCTCTAAAAATCAAGTTCTTAGCCTCTTTGATGGAATGTAATAGGGGGGAAAAGGAAAAATCAGTATGTAAATAAAAAGAAATGAAAGTAAATACTCTCATTCTCTCTCTCTCTCTCTCTCTCTCTCTCTCTCTCTCTCTCTCTCTCTCTCTCTCTCTCTCTCTCTTTCTATGTGTGTGTGTGTGTGTGTGTGTGTGTGTGTCCCCTAATGGAAATATGAGGTAACTTTAGGGACATACCCTTTTGCTAAAGAAGAGAATGAATTATAGGAAACAGAATAGTTCAGAAGAGTCAAAACGAACACTGAAATTGGTTGCTTTGTTCATGGCGTTGGTTGGGAAATGACCAGCCCACTAATTAGGTAGGGCCATGAGGCATACAGAAAGCCTGTGTTATCCTGGTAAATGCCAAATCTTTCCTCTCTAGCTCTGCCCTCTTCAACTCTATTTTCATTGACACGTTCAGCACTTTTTGATCTGCAGCAATTAAAAGGAAGCGTCTGCTGATGGAAGCTGGTCAGCCTTTGAATCTGACACCAGGACCAGAGGGAGAGCTGCATCTGTCGTGGGAGTCTGGGCTGTCAGGAGATGACAGGGGGTCTGCCCTTCCAAGGGGAGATCGCCTTTGGCAGGAGCAAGTGCTTTCACCCAGAGGTAGCCCAGCTAGTGAGATGAGAGCAGTGTGCACTAAGTTAGCAGACTCAAAAGATCGGGCTGGCAAATAGAATCACATCACATCTGCCAAAGAAAGTGATCAAAAGCAGCAGGACTCAGACAGCTGGCAAGAGGTGACTGCTGGTTGCTCAGCTGCTTCAAAAACACAACTGATCCCAAAGATTGTGAGAGAGTGAATGGATGTGCTCAGGATAAGGCTCTGCTGAGTTAAATGATATTTCTCTCTCTCGTTCCCTCTCTTTTATTCTATCTTCTCTTTTCAAAAATCCATCCTTTCTAGTTTACTATGTACATACAATAAATGGTACTTTGTGCAAGGTGTATAATTTTGAATTTTGGGTGTTCCAACTGGATCCTATTTATTTCTTGGGGCATCTGTCCCTACTAGTCTGAATGCTTCTTCAAACAAGAGACTACACTTGATTTTTCTTTACCTCCCATCAGTTGAGAGCCAGATGTTGAAATGAAATGAAAAGCTGCTTCATTTCGAATTCAAATATAGTTTGCTAAAAGCCATGCCTGAGGCAGAAAAGTAGAGTATCCATTTCTATATATGAGAAGGAATATTTTAATCACTTAATTCATGGTTCTTTGGCCACATTCTTTGCTGTTTCCTTTTGCCTGAGACTTTATTGAAAAAAAAAAGGAGGTCATTTTCTCTTGAAAGCAATTTAGTTTTCCGTTTTCCTTATAATCAGATGGTAACTATTTGGGATGTACTCTCAGCAGGAAAACATTCACCATTTTAAAATTAATACTTTTATTGCAATTAAACCAACCATAGCATGTTTATTCATTAAGATTTGAATTCTGCTAAATATTTGCTAAAAACATTTATGTCCTAGAAAACCAGTTCACTATTCCATTGCAGACATACATATTGAGGAAACTGAGGCCCAATATGATCACAGCATCTGCCCTATGTCACCCCATTCATGAAGGGCTGAGACAGGTGTTGGATTCCTTATCCTTGACTCCCACCTTTGAACGCTTTCTAATCTGTTGTCTGACCTCCCTTTTCAAGTAAAATTTCTAATCTAGTGACAATCAATCAACAATTTCTACATTCTTGTTATTTAAAGTAACATCTGGGAACTGGCATCATGAACATTGTCCGGCAGCATGTCAAAATGCAGAACCTTAGGCCCACTCCAGACCCATGAAATCAGAATCTGCATTTTAACTTAGTAGATTCACGTGCAGATTGAATTCACTAACTTCTCAGGTGATACTTTTAAATTTAATTGATGAATGTATTTCATTAGGGTAGGTTTTTATAGGATTTATGGGATTATAAAACAATATATTATGCATATGTTTGTATCTTAAACTCTTCAAACTGTTGTTCATTCTTTAATTTAGTTTATTACATGACAAAAGTTCAGCACCATAGATAAGTAAACAGGTGATTACTTGAAATGAAAATACAAAACCAAGAATGATGTCTAACATTGTACTGACTTTTGGATAAAGGAAGGTGCTTTGGGGCTGACATCCAAGGAGTGTCTTAATTTGACAATGTGACAGTATAAGAAGATTTTTAGAAGTGAAATAGAATGATGTTAAACTGGGCTATCCTTTTCCACTGAGAAATAAGCAATCTTAAAACAACCTTTACAAACCATAAATTGAAGGCAGGGAAATGTCTTGTTTTCTTTCTCATAGTGAATTTTTGTGTACCAGTGGTAGGGAAAGACCTGGCATCACAAACTTAAAACTATTTTATTCCTACTGTGGAACTTAGTGGCAGAGGTTACTTTCACACACGTGACTTTGATTCATCTCTTGGTTTCCCCCTTCTTCATCCCTATAGTCTGTGCCTTGTCCTCTTGTCTTTCATTATCCCAGATATTTATCAGAGTCTTGTTCTAACTATTTTCTGTAATGCCAACAGAAATTACTTTTTAAAAGAAACAAACAAAACAAAATCTGAGAATCTTAACCACTGCTTAAAATGTCCGATGTCTTCTATTCTTACAAGATTAAGTAAAACCTTAACAGACCTTCTTCTTATTGTCTGCTATGATTTGGCTCTTACCCAATTAACTAAGGCAATGTGCAATCCTTGATTGGGTTCTAGATAAGACAAAGAATGTTCCTGTTCTATAAAAGACATGAATGGGACAATGGGAGAAATTTGAATAGAGTCTGTGTATTACCAGAAGTATTGTATCAATGTTAATTTCCTAATTTTACTAATTGCACTGTGTTGATGTAAGAGAACATTCTAGAAAATTACACTCCAGTGGTTAGAGGTAAAGGGACATCATTCAATCTGCAGCTTACTCCTAAATGGTCCAGCAAAAAGTATTTTATATATATAAAATATATATAAAGCATATATATAATATGTATAAAAAGGATATATAAAGTATATACATAATATATAAAGCATTATATATATAAATATATATGTATATACACACATATATATGTAGAGGGAGAAAAGATGATATGAGAGGGAAAAGGGGAAAGAGAAACCATGCATGGGAATGATAAACATATGCAGTAAAATGTTGACATTCAGGCAATTTAAGAATTTTAGTATTTATAGTATTACAGCAACTATTCTGAGTCTAATATTTCAAGATAAAAAATGGAAAAATAATTTTATCAGCTTGCCATGCAAATCATTCTATTCCTATTACATTTCCATTATAAGATAGTAATCTATAAAATATCTTGATGACATATTTTAATGAAATGAAGCTTACAAAACAATAGGCATGCTATGATTCAAGTTATATACACTATATAGGCATTCCTATTTTAGAATAGAAAATTGACTAAAACAGTAAACGTATAAATGTTAAGGACAGTAATTTTTTGGCAGTGGGATTATGGCAAATGTTAACATTTTGATGTTAACATCTTATCTATTTTTCATCATTTATTCAAATGACTATTATTAAAGTTAGAAAACATACAATTATTATACTTGCAAATTTTTTGTTAGATTTTATTCAATCTTGTTTGGAAATTAAGATTGCAAGTAATGAGATTATTTCGCATCTTAATTTGCAAAATGTTAGTGTCTATTTTAACGTTGCTGTTATCAGCAAATCAATAGTTTCCCTTGTATTTAGTTTTTCTTAGATGTTGACATAGAAAAAAATTAAAAAACAATTTCTTCTTCTTTCTCAAATTTTAATAAATAGTTCTCTTCTACTTTAGCACTTTAACACTTGAATTTTAACTCTAGCTGTGAGAAATGAAAAACTGGTTTGGATAAATATATATAGACACACATACACACACACACACATTTGCCTCGAACCCATTGGTGAAGGTATTAACAAATGGCAAAAAGAATAAAAGTCAGGCACAGAGAAAATCTAAGGAAACAAACACCCATATAGACTTTTATTTAAGGGACAAGAGTCATTACATATTTCTCTTTTTTTATTTTTTTTTAAATCAATAGTATTTATTTGAATGAATTTAGAGATTATAAGTGAAATTTTGTAAGATGGATGTATTATACAGCTGTGAGTCTGGGGTTTTAGTGTAACCATCACCCAAATAATGTACATTGTAACCAATAGATAATTTTTCATCCCTCCCTCCTTTTACCCTCCCCCCCTTTTGAGTCTGTGGTATTTATTATTCTACTCTGTATGAATACCCATCGTTTACCCATGTACCCATAGTTTAGCTCCCACTTAATTGAGAATGTGTGGTATTTGATTTTCCATTCTTGAGTTACTTTACTTAATATAATGGCCTCCAGTTCCATCCAAGTTGCTGCAAAAGATGTTATTTCGTTCTTCTTTATGGCTGAGTAGTACTCCATTGTGTATGTGTGTGTGTGTGTCTGTGTATACATACACAGAACACATTTTTTAAAATCCAGTCATCCATTGATGGTCACTTAGGTTGATTCTGTACCTTTGCTATTGTGAATTATGCTGCAATAAACATATGAGTGCAGGTATCTTTTTGATTATAATGACTTATTTTACTTTGGGTAGATACCCAGTAGTGGGAAAGTTGGATTGAATGGTAGATCTAATTTTAGTTCCTTGAGAAATCTCCATACTGTTTTCCTCAGAAGTTGTACTAATTTACATTTCATCAGAAGTGTATAAGTGTTCCCTTTCCACCACATTCCTGACAAGATCTATTGCTTTTTGACTTTTTAATACTGGCTATTCTGACTGCAGTAAGATGGTATCTTATTGTGGTTTTAATTTGCATTTCTCTGATGATAACTGATGTTGAGCAGTGTTTCATATGTTTGTTGGCCATTGGTATATTGTCTTTTGAAAAATGCCTATTCTTGTATTTTGCCCACTTTTATTTATTTATTTATTTAGAGACAGAGTCTCACTCTGTTGTCCAGGCTAGAGTGAGTGCCGTGGCGTCAGCATAGCTCAACAGCAACCTCAAACTCCTGGGCTCAAGCGATCTTCCTACCTCAGTCTCCCAAGTAGCTGGGACTACAGGCATTTGTCACCATGCCCGGCTAATTTTTTTTATACATATTTAGTTGTCCGGCTAATTTCTTTCTAGTTTTGAGTAGAGACGGGGTCTCGCTCTTGCTCAGGCTGGTCTCAGACTCCTGACCTCGAGCGATCCTCCTGCCTCGGCCTCCCAGAGTGCTGGGATTACAGGCGTGAGCCACCACGCCTGGCCTTGCCCACTTTTAAATGGAGCTATCTGTTATTTTTCTTGCTGAGTTGTTTGAGTTCCTTATAGATTATGGATAGTAGTCCTTTGTTGGATATATTTCTTTAATGAATAATTAATTGCCCAAATAATTGTGTTTTGAGCACACCAGGGTAATCACTGAGCATTTACTAATTAGGGGATTTACTAATTGGGTGTCATCTAAAAACAACAAAAAATAGAGACTTGAACAATGCAAGCTGAACTTTTCCTTAAATTTTACCTTCTTCTTTTCTATCATCCGCCTTAGCAGAAAGACTTTGTACTTTTTGAAAATTAACAATACTTGTTCCCCTTATTTTTTTAATAATTAAACCTCACAAATATTGAAGATAAATTAGAAAATAATGAAAAGAAAATAGATATTGGGGAAAATATCATCTAGTTCCATCCATGTATTCCACTATAATTTTATCATCAACAGCTGAAAGTAAATCACATTTATTTGATATTATGTCATTTTTAGTTTTCTCTTACCCACCAATAGAGAAATCTCTTTGATGACTAGTCCTCTTAGCTAAATATCTGTGTACATTCTTAAATATTTTCTTAGGACAAACTCTTAGAAATATGATTATGAGATTAAAAACTATGCATTTGAAAAAGAATTTTGATAAATATTTTTTCCTTTAAAATGTGTATAATGTTATATACTCCCACTTTGGTAAACATCTTTTTTCTACATAAAGGTAGCTGTCTTTGTCTAAAGGTAGCTCAGGTGCTAAGACTCTGCCTCCAGAGGAACACATATCCTTATGGGATAAGAGAGGGAACTCATAGTGTTCCTAACTAACTCAGCCTCCACAGAAGGACCTAAGGTTAATCACTGGATATTTTGACACCTACAGTAAGCTACAGAAATAATTCTGGGCTCCATCACAGTTCATGATTGATTTGGAATTCCCTAACTTTAGAGACTTTCAGAGATGGCTTGATGGATTGCCAAGAAGATGAACAGATTCTGGGAACTCTGAGGACACCAAGGCTAGATTCTATAGCCCTAAGTTCTCTTGAAGCCAGGAATCACGTGGGAGTTTGGGGGCTTCAAATTAAGGGGGATGTTTACAATTTAAAAACACACTGGAATTTTCTTAGGAGAGGAGGAGGCTTCTATTCTAAGCCACTGGACATCCTGGGAACCATCAGGTCTGGAGGTCCCACATCTAAGAAGAGTATCTGTGTCCCTTCTTTCCACTGTGGTAAGAAGAAACAGCTAAGCACTACCCTTTGGAGTCAGGAAGACCAGCTGGCATTGTGTGCATGAGGTTCTGAAAAGTTAGATTTCTGAAACTAGACACTAGCTAGATTAAATCTGTTCTAGAAGCCTTTGGGAAGACCCAAGGCAAAGTTCTGAGGCCCTCTGAGTGGGATGAGCATGAGAAAATCCCCGGTTTCCAGGAATGGCGTTAGTTCTGGCATGACATTGCAATTCCATTGCTGGACCTGGCTCTCATTAAAGAACAGCTTTTGCTTTTGGGCATGGCTGGCTGTCTTTGGCAAATTTTCACAGGTTGTGGCCTATTTAAAAGGACAGCCCTGATACTTTGAAGATCCGTGGGTGTTTAGGTAAATTATTTATGCCCTGAAATCTTGTACGTTCACTCTCCAAAGAGTAATGCAATATGAATGAGGACTGAGTTCTGCCTCAATGCATAAACCATGCTCAGCATTTTTACAGAATGGTCCTTTCTGTGTGGAGTTGTTTGGCAACCTCTGTGATTTTTTTAACTTTCATGTCCCAGGCATTGCTCAAGGTGAAGCCGGTATCCACTAAATTTTATTTTAGTAGTAAATTTTTTGTGGAATTGTTTGATTCTCTTCTCTCATAAGGGTACATATGGGCTGGGTTTTCGGCATAAAACATTGGCTATTATAATTATTTTAAATTCTAAAATAATACAGAGAAGTTTTATTATTTTCATTTTTCTATAGAGAAGAAATTTAGGCTGTGATAAATTTTTACCCAACATTACACAGAAGATAGTTGAGTCTGTTTACAAATCCAATTTTGACCTTAAGTTTAATTCTTCCATTAGCTCAGAGTTTCTGAATCTAAATTGCATCAGAATTACCTGGTGTCGCGCCCGCCTCGCCAGCAAGGAAGACGCGGCAACAGGAGTTCTTCTGACCGTGCTTTAATGGGGTTCCCTTTAAACTTACATGATGCGGAAGACCCAGCCCGGCAGCGCGCAGGCCGCTATATACCCCAGAAGTACAACCCCTAAGCTGCGATAGGCCGCTCAACTGTCGAGCCACCAAAGCATTAGCCCATATCAGGACCCTTTGTTTGCATTCTCGCGCCACAGGGCAACCGACAATTATGCGTGCGCTGAACTTGTTAGCTGCTCTAGGCAAAGCCGGAAACAGGCGCCAACTTGTAATGGCGTTGACACCGCGCCCCACATCTCCCCCTGTTTTATTAATTTAATGAGAGCTGAGCAACCGTTCAGCACCATCCTTCGACCGTGCGATCAAGGTTGCAGAGCCTCACTTTCACCAGCAACCACCTATCCTCGTGCAATGAGCACAACTCGGAGGTGTGCAAAGGCTGGCTGTGGGATAGGAGACATGCCTTATTTGGTGCAATGGGAGAGACCCCTCAGAGTACAAAGGCCATGTCTGCCAAAATACCTGGGGGTAGGAGCGCGTGCAACCCAAAACGAGGCTAACCTTTTAGCATGGTCAACCACACCTGTGTAGGCTGTCCCAGTTCAAGCGCAGCAAATGCCTGTGCCAATACCACATGGTCCGTGGCTGCAAGACTGAAACAAAGTCATAGAGCTAAGAGCTTCAACAGAAACAGGAATGTATCTAGGCAAGCAGGTAACAATGGCAGAGGGGTGAGACACGGCATTCTAACACAATGTATAATTGCACGTATTGTGTACCAGAGGGTTTTTCCGTGGATACCACCCAGATAAACGGGGGCCAAACCCAGACAGGTGTAGGGGCAAAGGTCGCGTTTTTGCCCTCCCGCAATCACCCTCACAGAACCTTTAAAAGAGTCGCTAAGATTCCATGCGAAACTAGCATTCCCTGCCATACCCCCAGCCACCAATGGACAGGGGGGCCAAGTCCGTGCAGCTTCCGTTAACCCCACACAAAACACAAAGTCTCCTTTAAGGAGAAGGATCTATTTTCCTCCAGTTTACTACTCTGTGTGTCCAACGGCATGTACGCAGTGCCCAAGGAAACATTAGTAGAAGAGAAGCGAGGGAAAATTGGTGAGTTATGTGTCACAGGCATCGGCAGAGGAGGCACTGACAGGATCCTCCAGCGTGGCTCCGCTGCCGTCCTCGCGATCATCTATGCTGTCGTTAGGAGGAGTAGCCAGCACGTCTTCATGCTGCTCTGGAGGCTGCTGCACCGTTCTGGTCAGCCGCGTGGGCACCCAGATGGGATTGTCCTGGTCCTGTGGAAAAATACAAATAGCTCCCCTGGATCTCATTAACACTGGATCCGGGCCTTTCCATAGATTAGACAACACATCTTTCCACTTCACTAATTCTTTCTGTGGCGGAGCAGGCGTGACATGCCTGTCTGCTGCCGAACGTCCCTTGACATCTAAATTTAAAAAATTTAAAGTAAAGAGAGCAAAGGAGAGGCGTCCTTTGGGTGATAGCCCTAGCTGTAGGGCATCTCCCCCTTTTTGTTTTTGTAAGTACATTTTGAGCGTGCCGTGAGCACGTTCCACGATGCCTTGCGCTTGAGGGTTGTAGGGAAGACCGGTACGGTGCTCCACACCCAAGCGAGTGCAAAACTGCTGAAAAGATTTTGAGGTATAAGCTGGGCCATTATCTGTCTTAATAACCCGGGGCTTGCCCCAGGCTGCCCAAGCTTCTAGGCAGTGAATGATAACGTAACTTGCCTTTTCTCCAGCCAGAGGCGTGGCATGAAGGACGCCTGAGCACGTGTCAACAGACACGTGAACATACTGAAGCTTTTTAAAGGATGGGACATGAGTTACATCCATTTGCCACATATGTAGAGGACGCAAACCCCTAGGATTTACGCCTGTATGAACAACAGTGCGATAAGGAGCACAATTTGGACATTGCAGTACAATCTCACGAGCATCTGCACGTGTGATGCTGAACTTAAGTCGTAAGGTTTTAGCTGGCACATGATAAAGTTTATGAAAGTCTATGGTGGCGGCGTGGCCATCAGACACCCAGAGGGCGCGAGTGGCGCGATCTGCCATAGCATTTTCCGCAGCCATAGGTCCAGGTAACAAGGAATGAGCTCTGATATGCTGAATGGAAAATGGGTTTTTCCTATTTTGAATAGTATTCTTAATTTCTGTAAATACAGAAAAGACAGTACTCTTGGCAAGAATGTGAAAGGAGTTCTCTAACTGTTTAACTGCGTTGACCACATAAAAGGAGTCTGAGATGATGTTGATAGGTTCAGTGATGGTATTGAGAACCAGACCGACTACGGCACACTCTACTAGCTGAGGAGAAGAATAGTTAAACTGTTTGGTATACACCTTGTCCTGAATGACATAGCTCCCAATACCCGTCTTAGAGCCATCGGTATACACATTCAAGGCATCAACCAAAGGTAACAGTGAAGTTACTCTTGGGAAAATAAGCTCGTTCCGCATTGCAAACTGCAACAAGGCATGTTTGGGATAATGGTTGTCAATGCTCCCTGGGAAGGTGCATTTCAATATGGCCCATGCATCAAGATTGGCACATAAGGTGTTTACCTGATTGGCAGTATATGGACAAATCAGGCTATCAGGGTGACGTCCAAAATGGGACACAGCCAAACTAATACTCTTTAAAGCTATCTCGGCCACACAGGTAGGATAATGGCCAATCACCTTTCCTGGAGAGGCTTGAGGATGCACCCATAAAAGGGGACCATCCTGCCAAAGCACTGCCGTAGGGAGCGTGGGAGAAGGGAGTACACAGAGGGAGAAAGGATCATGGTGTTGAATGCGCACTAGTTGCGCCTTTTGAATGGCTTCTTCTACCTTATGAAGAGCCTTTAGGGCCTCAGGAGTCAAAGTTCTAGGAGACGTGATGTGTGAGTCTCCCTTTAGAATCTGAAATAATGGCTTTAGTTCTGCTGTGGTAAGACATAAAAAAGGTCGAAGCCAATTGATATCTCCTAGCAGTTTTTGAAAATCGTTTAATGTTTTTAAGGCATCTCTTCGGATGGACAGTCTTTGAGGCACAATTTTGTCAGGGAGAATGCTACTACCAAGAAACGCGCCTACTTCTCCCTCTTGCACCTTTTTTGGAGCGACCAGTAAGCCCTTTTCCCTTAAGTGAGCCTGGAGAGACGCATAAGCTTGGCGAAGTACGCCATTATCACAATGACACAAGAGAATATCATCCATATAGTGTATAATTTTTACCTTTGAAAACTTCTGCCTAACTGGCTGGATAGCTGAGGCCACATAAAGTTGGCACATAGTGGGACTGTTAGCCATGCCCTGAGGCAAAACCTGCCATTGATATCTTGCATCAGGCTGCTCATGGTTTATGGAAGGAAGCGTGAATGCAAATTTGCTTTTATCTTGAGGGTGCAAGGGAATAGAGAAAAAACAGTCTTTAATGTCCAAGATAATTAGACTCCAATGTTTAGGCAAAGCTGAGAGAAGGGGCAGTCCTCTTTGAACAGGCCCCATAAGCTGCATCTGGGCATTAATTGCTCTAAGGTCATGCAACAGTCTCCATTTACCAGACCTTTTCTTAATCACAAAAATAGGAGTATTCCGAGGAGAATGAGAGGGTTCAAGATGCCCAAGAGTAAGCTGCTCTTGCACTAGCTTATGGGCCGCGAGTAACTTTTCAGAGGGTAAGGGCCACTGAGGTACCCACACTGGCTCCTCTGTTTTCCAGGGTATGGGCAGAGGATCCCCAGCGGCGAGCAGCCCCCAAGAAAAACCCAGCCCTTCCCAAGGCGGGGCATGCGGAGGTGGGCGGTACCGCTCACAACCTGCCGCTTCCTGAAAAACCGGTTCCTTTTTCTTTTCTAGTTCCTCCCCCGCCTCCTCCCCTGAACTTGAGGAAGTAAGAGAAGAGGAAGAAGAGGAATCATCCTCAGAAATATTTAATTTCTTAAATTCTGACAGAAAAAGGCTATCTCCTCTGTCTTCTGTCCTGTCCTTTCCTTTGTTATTTTTATTCCTGGTACCTTTACATTTCTTTCTCTCCCTTTTCTTCTTTCTCTCCCTTTTCTTCTTTCTCTCCCTTTTCTTCTTTCTCTCCCTTTGCAGGTCGGGCTGCGCTATCCCTCCCTGCATTTTCCTTTTTTGAGCTCTATATTCCTTTTTTCCACCTTTTACCGCGGTACTTCCCTTACTGCTTCTCTCTGAGCTTGCGTCTTGCAAGTCACTCAGTGCACTTTGGCTAGCTGCTACGCGCGGGCCTGAAGTCTCATCATACAGGCATTTTATGATAATAGGCCACAAAAAGCGCCGCAGCAGAATATTACCCATTTTTTGGAAGCAGGGGAGTTTTGGCCGTCCCACACGTCAGTTCTGAACTCACCTCTGTTGAGGTCGTCTCCGCTGGTGCTTCAAAGTTGCACGAGGCCCCGGGTTTCGGCACCACTTGTCGCGCCCGCCTCGCCAGCAAGGAAGACGCGGCAACAGGAGTTCTTCTGACCGTGCTTTAATGGGGTTCCCTTTAAACTTACATGATGCGGAAGACCCAGCCCGGCAGCGCGCAGGCCGCTATATACCCCAGAAGTACAACCCCTAAGCTGCGATAGGCCGCTCAACTGTCGAGCCACCAAAGCATTAGCCCATATCAGGACCCTTTGTTTGCATTCTCGCGCCACAGGGCAACCGACAATTATGCGTGCGCTGAACTTGTTAGCTGCTCTAGGCAAAGCCGGAAACAGGCGCCAACTTGTAATGGCGTTGACACCGCGCCCCACAACCTGGAGGTATTTGTAAAAAATCAGTGGGGTCCAAAAATTTCCTTTTAAAACAGATTTCCAAATGATGCTGATTGCTATAGACTAAATATTTGTCTTCTCCCAAAATTCATATGTTAAGCCCTAATGCCTAATGTGATGGTTTTTGGGAAACAATTAGTTCAAGAGGGTGGAGCCCTCATGAATGGGATTAGGGTCCTTATGAAAAAAGTAGTAGAGTGCTCCCTTCCCCTTTCCACCATGTAAACTTATAGTGAGAAGCGATTTATGAACCAAGAAGCAGACCCTCACTAGACACCATATTTGCTGGCTCCTTGATCTTGGACATCTTAACCTCTAGAATTCTGTGAAATAAATTTTAGTTGTTTATAAGTCACTTAGTTGATGGCATTTTGTTATAGAAGACCAAACAAACAAAGGCACTCTGCAGCTGGTCCAGGGACCTTATTTTGAAAACCACTGGCCTAGGCTATGCTGAGATCTTGGAAATAGTTATCTACTATGGTTATGCTTTAGAAATTTATACTGCATTTTAGTTTGTAGAGTGCCATCAACATATTTTATATTATTATACACATGTGAGTAATCCAGTGATAGTTCTAGGTCACGTTAGATCACAGTTTTCATTCTTTAGAATTCCTACTTTTAAAGAAAGACTTTAGCTCCAAAAGAATATATGTAACGTGATAATTTGGTTTTAGTTTCCCGTGAATACTGGACAGAATACTGCTTGTGTCTGGCTGGAATTATTTATCCTTTCACATCTCTGAAAGAGGCCTGGAGTAAAACTTAATATATTTTTTTCTTTGGAAAATTGGAATTTAACCTCGAAGTATACACGTTTTGGTTGGGAATATTGATGAGCACATTTCCCAGCTTTCTGAAGACTCTGACAGCTTTTTCTTGACTCCCTGTTGAATATCTGTGTGATCATGCTCCACCTCCATGAGCACTTTTTTCACTTGTCAAGTCAGAGTGATGCTTCTCTATGGATCACATTAGAGATCTGAAAAGATTTGCATATTCCTCTAAAAATATGAAATAGCATTATTGTATTTTAGAAAGACTAAAATGAGCAGAGACCAAACTGTTTTGCTTGGAATATCTGTCTCTAGGTATAGCAATATAATGAGCTAATTGATCTGCCTGAACACTTACCCTACTTACACTTGGGTAGGGTAGCTCACCTTATTCTCAACACCTGTGCGTTATACATGTACTCCCTATTTCAGAGATCCTGTTGGTCCTTGGTTACTTTTAATAGGTTATATGTTACTTGTGCTGGCAGCAGTCAGTAAAATTTCAGTATGACTATGCTTATTGGAATCCTTAGGACAACTCTTTTTTAATTCACTTGTCAATGACTTACGTTGAGTGTAGTCATAAATGCATGCCTCAAGTATACCTTAATGGGTGGCCTATGAGTGCTATTTATTTCCTTTATTCTAAAAGAAATTTAAGTGCCACGATGTTTTCTGGAACTAAAATATTTAACATCTAAAATGACGTCTTTATCCCCAAGGGTACATTAAAATGATGGTGCTCAGTTTTCATTTGATTCTTCACTTCATTTAATTTGATTCTTCATTGACTGCAAATGTGAGTAGCTCAATTGGACCCAGATATCTGAGGTGTCTTTATGAGAAGAATCAGAAATTGGTTGCTAGTGCTGAAAACCTACAAACTTAGAAACTCACTAGATATTCTGTATTTTTTTGCAGAAAATACCTAAATTACCCCAAATTCTTTTATGAACTCAGCATTTTTTGAAGTTGAAAAACATGAAATAATGTTAAAGCCCTCAAAGTGAAAAAGACAAAATTGTTGTTCACCTCCTTGCCCCACCCCATCCTTTTCGGCCTACGCCTAGTGTTTAGTGGAAAACTGCCTTATACAATTGTTTTCTTTTCACTTCCTCTCTTCTGAGTGATGATATTTAGGGGATTTTGTTTTGCCTTGGGTAACTTCAGAGAATACTTCTTTTGCTCACTGGATTCAGCACATATTTGTGTCGTACTGTTTTCTGGCTCTAAAGGGCAGGACACTGTCATGGGCATTTTCTGAATGTTCTCATCATACCCTTTCTATGGTCATTATAGGAGATGCCAAAGCATATATTATACAAATTGGAATTCATTTGGAAATCTTTTATACCATCAGTCCTGATGTGAAAACAGAAACCACATTAGTTATTTAAAATAGAGCAGATTTGCTTTGGGATGTCATTACACAGATGTTGATGAGCTGAAAGAGTACAAAGGGAACACTGGTGACCTAGCACAACAGCTACAGGAAGAGCCTGGGATAAAGAGGAAACAGTGAACATAAGGGACCTATGTGGCTGGTTTAGCGAATGCAGGAAGAAGCTGCAGGCTTGACCAAATGTCACTACCAGCACAGGTAAAGGAGAAATGGGTGAGGCCTTTCGCCTCTCCTGCCACCTTCCAGTATTACCCTGTAATGCTGCCTATGGGTAGAATTTCTGTTAGTCATCTGGCATGGCAGTCTAGGAAATATAGTTTGCCATATTTTGAGCCCCAGCATTATAGAGTATAGAATGGATTTGTAGAGTAGAGAAAATGGAAAATTAATCAGTAAAATCACAATAATTTTTAATTCAAAGAGAATAATTTCTTTCTATGTATATACCACCATCACTGCAGGGGGCTGCAATTAAATATATAATAAAGTTTCATCAAATGGCACTTTAACTTAGTAATTTTCAACTCTATATGTTTTCACTCTGTAATTCATGAGTTTATGTCTGTCTCTCTGTATCTTGGGTGAAATTATTTTTAATTAGCATTTGGTGATTTGGAATATGGGATTTTCACCTTATGTGCTAATTTTATTTTATTTATTTTTTCTTTTATTTTTTCTTTTATTTTGGCATATTATGGGGGTATAGATTTTAAGGTTTCAATAAATGCCCTTTCCCCCCTTCTCCCACAAGTCTGAGTTTCCATATGTGCTAATTTTAGAACTTAATTATCTCTACATAAGGTACAGCTGCACACTAATAATATAGGAAATAATTTTAACCACATTAAATCAATTTAAAAAGAACCAAAATATAATATACAACAATTATTTTCCTCTAAAGAAAAAAGAATTAGAGAACCTGTAATAATACTATTTTTAGAGGACTTCAGAGCTTATCTAATCAATGAATCTTAAGTTTCTAAAGTTATTTCCACTTAATAGTCAATTATTTTTTCATAATTCTGCAATTGTATTTTATATTTCACATTTTTATGTTAACTTGAAAATACATGCAGTATTTTATATATTTGGAGAGGAACAAATATTTTATTTTTTGAATTTCAAAATATTAAAGAGGTGCAAATGTTTTTGTTACATGGATACCTTTTATAATGCTTAAGTTGGGGCTTTTAGTGTGCCCATCACCTAAATAGTGTTCATTGTACCCCATAGGTAGGTTTTTTACCCTTCTCCTCCTCCCCCCTTATTGATTTCCAATGACCTTTACATCTCTTTGTGCCCACATGTGCCCATCAATTAGTTCCCAATTATTAGAGAGTATATGTAGTGTTTAGTTGTCCATTCTTGAGATCCTTCACTAAGGATAATCATCTCCAGTTCTATGCAAGTTGCTGCAAAAGACATTATTTCATTCCTTTTTATGGCTGAGTAGTACTCCATGGTGTGTATTTATGTGTGTGTATACACACACACACACACACACGCGCACACCACATTTTCTTCATTCACTAATGAATTGATGGGAACATAGGTTGATTCCACATCTTTGAGATTGTGAATTTTTCTGCAATAAACATTTGAGTGCAGGTATTTTTCTGATGAAATGACATCTTTTCCTTTGGGTAGATACCCAGTAGTGGGATTGTTGGGTCAAATGGCAAGTTTACATTTATTTCTTTGAGGAATCAACATACAGTTTTCCAAACAGATTGTACTAATTTATAGTTGCACCAACAGTGTATAAGCATTCCTTTCTCTCTGCATCTATGTGAGCATCTATTAGTTTTTGACTTTTTAATAACAGCCATTCTGACAGGGATAAGGTAATATCTCATTGTGGTTTAAATTAAAACCATATCAGCATATTAGCATTTTTTATGATGATTAGACATGTTGAGCAGTTCTTCATATATTAGCTGGCCATTTGTCTGCGTTCTTCTGAAATACTTCTGTTCATGTCTTTTGCCCACTTTTTAATGGAGTTTTTTTTTTTTTTCCTGCTGATTTGTTTGAGTTCTTTGTAGATTGTGGATATTAGCCCTTTATTGGATGAATAGTTTGCAAATATTTTCTCCCAAACTGTAGGTTGTCTATTTACTCTTGAATATTTCCTTTGCTATGAAGAAGTTTCTTAATTTAATCAAGTCCTATTTATTTATTTTTGTTGTTGCTGCATTTCCCTTTGGGGTCTTAGTCATAAATTATTTGCTTAGGCCAATGTCTACAATAGTTTTTCCTACATTTTCCTCTAGAATTTTTATAATTTCATAAGTCTTTTATCCATCTTGAATTAATTTTTGTGAGTGGTGAGAGAGAGGGGTCCTGTTTCATTCTTCTGCATGTGGCTATCCAGTTTTCCAGCACCATTTATTAAATAGGGCTTTCTTTCCCCAATGTAAGTTGTTGTCTGCTTTGTGGAAGATCAGTTGGTTGTTAAGTAAATGGTTTCATTTCAGGGTGTTCTATTTTGTTCCATTGGTCTGTGTCTCTACTTTTATACCAGTACCATGCTGTTTTAGTTACAATATCCTTGTAGTATAATTTGAAGTCTAGCAATGTGATATCTCCAGATTTGTTCTTTTTGCTTCAGATTGCTTTGGCTATTTGGGCTCTTTTTTTGGTTCCAAATGAAGATTGTAATTATTTTGTCTAGATCTGTGAAATATGACATTACTATTTTGATGAGGATTGCATTGAATCTATAAATCACTTTGGGCAGTATAGACATTTTAACAATGTTGACTCTACCAATCCATGAGCATGAGATATTATTCCATTTGTTTATGTCATCTACAATTTATTTCACCAGGGCTTTGTAGTTCTCTGTGTAGAGCTCTTTCACTTCCTTAGTTAGTTTTCTTAAATTATATGAATTGGAAATGTTTCAGGTAGATTAATCAGTAAAAGGCACACAAAGGGAAATGAGAATGGACCAGATTGGGATTTTAACTCATCTTTTAAAAAACATTTATAATTAGAATCTACACTAACCAAAGGCAAACATTAATGTTTCTTCTGCATAATATTCTTTCACCTATGCTCTGATTATATACTTAAATGAAATTAGTTAATTTCTTCAGTAGAAGAAATTATCAAATAGTTTGACAGTGATACAGGCAGTGCATTTAGATTAGTTTAACACACAGTTATTGAGGGCCTTATATAATAGAATATAACTTTGCCTATCCTTTATATATAAGAATTAAGAGACTAAGAGAAACCACAGTATAGGATACCAGAATTAAGGCTCAAGTTTTTCCTCTGTAAAAAAAGGGGGAGGAACCCCATAATCTTTGTAGCTCAGATACTAGTATTATATTCTTATTGAAGCTAATAAAAACTGCTCCCCAAATGAAAAAATTGATTTGCTTTCTGATCAATGCTCCTTT
Organism: Microcebus murinus; assembly: GCF_040939455.1. Lineage (NCBI taxonomy): Eukaryota > Metazoa > Chordata > Mammalia > Primates > Cheirogaleidae > Microcebus > Microcebus murinus. The sequence goes on along the minus strand of NC_134104.1, from coordinate 72,879,545 downwards.
GCTACGCACTCCTACTTATCTGCACCCTTCAACAGGTGTTAAAAATCTGCTTTTCCAAAACATTTTTCTTCTGTGTCTTTGCTTCTGCCTTTCTCTTGACATGAGATTCCCTCTTTCTTTTCTTTTTCCAGTTGAAATTCAACTAAATGTTGGAAAAACTCTTATAAACATTGGCCTAGGGAAAGAATTTATGAGGAAGACCCAAAGGCAATCACAGCAAAAACAATAATAAATAAATGGGACCTCATCAAATTAAAAAGCTTCTGCACAGCCAAGGAAACTATCATGAGAGCAAACAGACAAACTACAGAATGGGAGAAAATATTACATATCTGATAAAAGTCTGATAACTAGAATCTATATAGAACTCAGGAAAATCAGCAAGAAAAAATCAAACAACCCCATTAAAAAATGGGCAAAGGACATGAACAGAAACTTTTCAACAGAAGAAAGACTAATGGCCAACAAACATATGAAAAAATGCTCAACATCTCTAATCTTCAGGGAGATGCTAATCAAAACCACAATGAAATATCACTTTTAACTCAATTGAGAATGGCCTTTATTAAAAAGTCCCAAAACAATAAATATTGGTATGGTTGCAGAGAGATAAGAGCAGTCATACACTGCTGGTGGGACTGCAAACTAGTACAACCTCTATGGAAAGTAATATGGAGATATCTCAAAGAGATTCAAGTAGAGCTACCATTTGATCCAGCAATCCTATTACTGGGCATCTACCCAGAGTAAAAAAAAGACATTTTATAAAAAGAACATCTACACTAGAATGTTTATAGCAGCACAATTGCAATGATGTGGAAACAACCCAAGCACCCATCAATACATGAGTGCATTAATAAAATGTAATGTATATATATATATATATATCATAGAATACTACTCAACTACAACAAACAATGGTGAACTAGCACCTCTTATTTTATCCTGGATAGAGCTGGAACCCATTCTACTAAGTGAAGTATCACAAGAATGGAAAAACAAACACCACATGTATTCACCATCAAATTGGTATTAACTGATCAACACTTAAGTGCACATATAGTAATAACATTTATCAGGTGTTGGGCAGATGGGAAGGGGAGGAAGGGATGGGCATATACACACCTAAAGGGTGCAGTGAGCACCATCTCGGGGATGGACATGCTTGTAGCTGTGACTCTGAAAAAATTTTAAAAAACACACCAAATTTTAAATTTTAAATAAGACCACATACAAGCTTCTAACCACAGAGGAGTATTAGTAAGTAGGGTTTGAATTCACTCATTCACACATTGATGGAGTTCATAGCATCTGCCAGCCATTGCAGAAGATGGAGGGTGGGGTATGAGGAAGAAGATATACTGCATGCTCTCAAGGAACCGAACCTACCTGCCCAGAGAACACACAAGTAACAAAATTGACTATAATAAAATAAGAAAGTAATCTTGTGGTTGAGACTATTTCAATGAGAGTGTATGAGCATACACAACAGGCCAATTTTCCCAGTCCCTTTAGGAGAAAATGGGCCAAGCTTCCTGGATGATACTTGAGTCAATGAGGAGGATTTTCAGAAGTGCAGATGTTTAAAAGAGCACGCTTTTTTCAGAAACTTATTCAAAGCATTTATTTCAACATGACTGAAATGTCAGTATTCGGTTTCAGTATGACTAAAATGTAGGCTGCAAGGCAAGTGTGGTAAGAGATGAGGCTGCAGAGACAGGCAGTGCCAGACTGTGGAGGGCCGAGCTCAGGAGTTGTTATTTAATTTTGAAAACTGTAGGAATCCCATGAGCTGTTTTAAGCACGGGAGGAAATGCGAAATAGCTTAATTGGCTCTGCGTTTTAGAAAGATCATCCTAGTAATATTGTGGTGAAGAAACTGGGGCAGGGAGAAGAGCTAAGTTGTTAATGTAAATGGGAAGGTTAGGAAGCATTCGGAATTGTGCAGGTGAAGAGCACTGGACAGAACCGAGAGACCTTTTGTGGGTAACTGCACCAGGACTTGGTAGCCTGTGAATAGTAGGGGAGAGGGAAGAATCAAGTGTAATTCCTGTGTCCTCAGTTAGGCGAGGTGCTGGTTCCACTGATTGAAAAGGGAGGAGGTTTGGTGGTGATTTCATTGATTGAAAAGTATTGAGTGACCCTGTGGAGCTTAACATGGCCCTAGAATAACTAGATAGAAAAATGCAAAATGTATTTTGTTGGATAGGTGCTTCTAGAGCTATCTTGGTTAGAACAATAGATTTGTGCTTTATCAACATAGTTTTAATTGAAATTGTATGAGTAGATGGTGCCAACCAGGGAGATAAAATACAATGAGTCGAAAAGAAGAACAAAGGTGGAACTCTGAGAAACACTGTCATGTAAGGGATAGTTGAAAGCAATTAAGTCTGTGAAGGAGGTTGAGAAGTGGCCAAAAGTATGGATGAAATAATAGGTAAGAATTGCATTGTAGATGTTTTATAGGAGACAGTTTCAAGAAAAGTTTGGTTCAGATTCCTACACATTTCAGAGAAATAAAGTAAGATCAAACCCAACATGTTCATTTTACTAGAAGCAATGGAGTAACTGCTCAGCCTTATGAGAAAGATTTCCCTTGAGAAATAGGGATAGAAACAATATAGGTGTGGAGTGAGAGCAGAATGGGAAAGAGAAAGTGTAGACCCTATAAAGAAGTTAGTTACAGATGAAATCAGTGAGATTAGATGATGTCTAGAAGACACTGAAAGAGCATTTCTTAAAATAATGGGAGGGAGATTTGTGTTTATTCATATATGAAGAAACACAAAGCAGTCGAGGAATAAGTTGAAGATATCAAAAGAAAGAAGATGTTGTGAGATCTCTAAGAAAGGAGGAAATACGATTTAGGGCACAGTTTGAAAGATTATATTTAGACTTGATATAAGATAATTTTTCTTTTGAGTCTGGAAAGAGATGATAAGAACAAGTGGAGATACAGTTATATTTATTGATGGACAGGGCTGGGGTAAAATCAGGGAATTGAGTGATGACCTACCCCTTGAGAAATAAGAGAAATTTCCTTTTGGAATTAAAAAAATGATGAAATGTCAAAATTTCTGTGGATTTTTAAACTCTAGTTTATTTTCACATGATTTCAACTGATATCCATGAAATTGAAATGGTATGCTTAAAATATAAAATTATTTGTCCTAGCAAAAGTTGTGTGGCATGAGATTCTGACACACTTTTCAATCATTCTTTCTTGATGTGATGTCAATGTTTGGTAATTTACCATGGTACATGCTTACTTATTATACAAGCATGACAAGAGAGCTACAGTAAGTAGTTTATAGGAGGTGAAGATTATAGAGGTATCAAAAGTCTATTTAATGAAGTGAATGTTTGATTAGCAAAACTTAGACTAGAAGTTGAAGAGTAACTAGAAAGTCTAAGGGCTATCATAATGTTGGGCCTCAAAACCATATTTTTGATACTGTCTGTAGAATAGATCACATATGCAGTGGATGAATTTTCTAGATCACAAGAATAGTTAATTTGTTAAATGGAAACCTTTAACATGTATCTGTTTTGTAGCCATATTTTGGCATATTTTTTATTCTGCAAATGGGAGCCTCAAAACACAGAGATGATCTTGACCTGGCTTGTTTGCTGAAATGTCCATGCTTAGGCAATGAAATTGACTCCTGGAAGAGTAATCTAGAATGCTTCTATTCCAGAGTCACGTTTGGATTTTTTTTTTCTCCATTTTAGGAGTATAGTAGAAACAGAAGAAAAGGGAATGTTTGTTAGTAGGGTTTGCTCATTTACTTAATAACATGCCAGTTGAGTAGAAGTTAAGTTAATCCATTGTGAAATTAGTCAACATAAGTAAATCTACATAATAAAGCTATGATGCTGAACCAATGATTAGAAAAACCCTGTATTACATATTTATGGGTTATCTTATTGTTTATGTTTGTTTATATCAGCAGGATAGAAATAATTATTTTTCTTTTTGAAATTTTATTTTTAATTGACAAATAATAATTGTATATATTTATGGGATTCAAAGTGATGTTTTGATATATGTTATAATGTAAAATTATTAAATCAGACTTATTAACAAATCTATCACCTTAGATACTTATCATTTTTTGTAAAAAAAATTTTATAACCTGTAAAACTTTATTCATATGTAACTCTACTTTCCAGATGTCTTACTTATAGAAAACCCTACTGCGAACTAGAAACAAAAAAAAATTTGTTCTGAACAACTTAAAATAGAAATATACAACTCCCGTTTAGCTAGTGTTGCCAGACAATTTCAATTAAATATTCTGGGACACTTGATTATTAAACAAAAAATAAATAATGCAAGTTTGACAGTCTATTGTACTTTATATTGGGTATAAGGTTCTGTGGTTTTTAATGGAAAATATTTTTCAAAAAATCTCTCATTTTTTGCTCAATGATAAATGGAAAGCATAATAAGAATATACAGTGTTCACTTTCCACTATCTGGAAACTTAATTTGTTTTCTTTTTTAGTCCATATATTACCCACAAGTCTATACATTTTTTTTTTCACACCAGCACTGAACCATTTTATATAATAATGGAACAGCAAGTTCTTTTTTTAAGGGGAATATTTTTATTCATCAAGAGATGCTATTCTTTCCAGAGATATGAACATTGTGTTCAAAGCAACAACTCGAAAGGAAATCTAAAGGAAATTTGGAGGGAGCTATTTTTAAAGTGACAACAGAAAGATTTGAATATTTCATCAAAATAAGGAGGTTACTCAAAATTAGCCAAACTCAAAACATTCAGAGAACGCTATACTAAACTTTCAAAAGACTCAACTTCTCCAGATATCTGGGGAAGTATTGCTAGTGTACGTAAGTATTGCTCCAGGGACCAATTTATTTTGTGAATTAAGAGCAACATAGTCCTGCTGCAACCAAGAATTGTTTGAAAATGACCTTTTATTTATTTTTACCTCTGAAAGATTGAAAAACTCAATGAAAGAAAATAATATATATTCCAGATGAGCAGGGTTTTTGATAAGGTTGCTAAATATTCCTTACCATAAATTAGTTTCAAAAGACAAAAACAGAATGAAACAAAATGAACAACAATGCCTTAGATGGGAAATTTAACATAAATTTGTCCCTACTGAGCAGTTAATACACAATGCTAATAAGAACGATTTGCAATTGTCAAATGCAGTGCATCAAACTTGATTAGATGTTGATTAAAAAATATAAAAGACATTTTTTGACATTTGGAGAAATTTGAATATGAACTGGATATTGGATGACATTATGTAGAAGTATTGTTCGTTTTTTTTGAGATGTGATAATGGTAAAACAATTTTAGAACACAATGTCTTTATTTCTTGAGTATGTTGAAGTATTGAGGGTAACAAGAAAAAAAACAACAGCAAAAACAAAAAAAAATCCACAAAACAACTGAATAGTTGCCTATTTCATTGTATCTAAGAGACCACTGATTATCAGATACATCAATATTTTTTATACAACTAAGAAAGAAAAATGCTGTCAATAAAAATGGTACATGCTTTTGCAACAATTTGCATTTTATTTTATATTTATTAGCAGAGATTTTGAAGTTGTTTTTGACACTTTATAAGATTATATACCTCTTTTATGCATACCTAAATAATGAACACAAAATAGATGGTTGAATTTTTTGGAAGCTCCTCCCCATTTGGAATCTGACTCTTCTGGATCCTGTTTGGACTCACAGCTACCCATGTCCATGCTGTTTCTCACAATATCATCCTTTGTACCTTTAGGGGAATTGATGTTGCAGCATTTTTTTTAAAAAGGGCTCACCCTTTACTGTGGGACTTTCTTCCAAGCTGCGGATACCCATTTTGCAAGTTTTGAGGATGATGCTTTTGATGCACTTGGGCATAAAATGACATTACCACTGCCACCAGGCCACAGAAGTTATAAAACACCATAAGTTTAAGATACCATCCCAGTTAACTTTAACTTTTGCTATTTTTCATCGATATATCATAGTTTTTTTGCAGGCTACATGTAATATTTTGATATGTATATACAATGTATAATGATCAAATCAGGGTAATTCAGATAGTTATCACCTCAAATGTTTATCTTTTCTCTGAGCTGGGAACATTACAATTCTTGTCTTCTAGCTATTTTGAAATATGCAATAAATTATTTTTAACTGTAATTTCTCTATAGTACTACCAAATACTAGAACTTATTTATTCTATCTATAATAACTACATTTTTGTGCCAATTAACCAACTTCTCTTCATCCATCCCTTCCTTCCTCTGTTACCCACCATCCATTCTCTACCTCCATGAAATTCACTTTTTTATCTTCCACATATGAGTGAGAACGTGCAATATTTGTCTTTCTGTGCCTGACTTATTTCACTTAACATAATTATCTCTAGTTCCAGCCATGTTGTTGCAAAGGATTTTGATAGGATTTTCTGTTGTTGACAGGATTTCATTCTTTTTTATGGCTGAATAATATTCCATTATTTATGTATACATCACATCTTTTTTAACTATTCACCTGGTGATGGACACTTAGGTTGAATAGTGCTGCAGTAAACATGAGGATACAGATATCTCTTCAATGTACTGATTTACTTTATTTTGGATATATTCCCAGCAGTGGGATTGCTGGATCATATGGTAGCTTTGTCTTTGGTTTTTTAAGGAAACTTCCTATTATTTTCCATAATGGCTGTAATACTTTACATTCCTACCAACAGTGTATGAGCATTCACCCTTTTCTACATCCTTGCCAGCATTTTTTATTTTCTATTTGATAATAGATTCATTCTATTCTAACTAGGATGAGATGATATTTTATTGTGGTTTTTGATTTACATCAAATTTTTGATTTATGGTTTTTGATTCCCTGATGATTAGTGATGTTTATCATTTTTTCATATACTTCTTGGCCATTTGCATGTTTTCTTTTTTATTTATTTTGGCATATTATGGGGGTACAGATTTTAAGGTTTCAATAAATTCCCTTTCCCCCCCCCAAAAGTCTGAGTTTCCAGCATGACCATCCCTCAGATGGTACACATCTCACTCATTATGTATGTATATACCCGCCCTCCTCTCCCCTCCCCCCTCCTCAATACCCTATTACTGTAGCACCTATGTGTCCACTTAGGTGCTACTCAGTTAATACCGGTTTGCTGGTGAATATATTTGGTGCTTGTTTTTCCATTCTTGGGATACTTCACTTAGTAGTATGGGTTCCAGCTCTAACCAGGAAAATATAAGATGTGCTATATCACCATTGTTTCTTAGAGCTGAATAGTACTCCATGGAAAACATATACCACGTTTTATTAATCCATTCTTGAATTGATGGGCACTTGGGCTGTTTCCACAGCCTTGCAATTATGAATTGTGCTGCTATAAACATTCGAGTGCAGGTGTCTTTTTTTGTATGTTTTCTTTTAAGAAATGTCTATTCAGGTCTTTCGCCCATTTTTAAATAAGATTATTTTTTGTTATCGAGTTGTTTGAATTACTTATATATTTTTGTTATTAGTCCCTTCTCAGAGGGATGGTTTGCAAAAATTTTCTCCTATTCTATAGGTTGTCTCTTTTCCTTATTCATTGTTTCCTTTGCTGTGCAGAAGCTTTTTAGCCTGAAGTGATTCCATTTTCTTATTTTTGCTTTTGTTGCCTGTGCTTTTGAGGTCTTAGCCCCCAAAAATCTTTGCCCAAACCAGTGTCCTGTAGTGTTTCACCAGTATTTTCTTCTAGTTGTTTCATAGGCTCAGTTCTTACATTTAAGTTTTTAATGCATTTTTAATTTATTTTTGTATATGGTTAAAGGTGGGTATCTAGTTTTATTCTTTTGTATATGGATATCTAGTTTTCACAGCACCATTTACTAAATGTCTTTTCCCCAATGTATGTTCTGGGCACCCTTGTCAAATCTGAGTTAGCTGTAAGTGCATGGATTTATTTCTGGGTTCTCTATGCTGTTCCATTGGTCTATGTGTCTGTTTTTATGCTAGTACCATGATATTTGGGCTGGCATGCCTGTCATATTGGCTGTCTCCCAGCAGGTCTCTGTACAACTGTGATATTAATAAGCCCCCAACTGCAGCAAGAGGGTTGGCTCCTTGGGGCTCTGTTGTGGAATAGAAGCTGGAGAGCCCAGTCTCTGCTCAGAGGTGTTTGCATCCCAGCAAGTTCCTGCACAGATAGAGTAGTTCCTTAACTACAGCAAAAGTAGTTGGAGCTAAGACTGGGCCCCCTATAGATCTCCTGTGGAATGGAGGCTGCCAGGCCTGTCACATTGGCTCAGGCAGGGACACATTTCTCAGCAGGTCTCAGCACAAACAGGCTAGTTCCTTGATTGCAGCAGGAGGGGCTGGAGCTGAGACTGGGCCCCTCAGGATCTGTTGTGGGATGAAATCTGGAGAACCTGACAGAAAGGCTTAGACTCCTGGGATTGGACATATGTGCAAATCTCAATCTGAGTCTGTGTAAGCAGCTCTGAGCTGAGACCTCAGCTAAGGAAGGCTGGGGAAGTGCCCCAGGCCAACTTTCAGGTTTACTGCCAAGCCTAATATCAGTAGGCAGATGAACATTTTTGCCAAGACATCAGTGTGTGATATTCCTTCTTGACCCCTTGGAAGATGGTTTTGGTTGCAGGTAAGAAGCCAAAAAGGGTCATACCCAAGCCCCTTCTAGGATTGGACTGTGAACTTGGAAACAAGCTTGGCAAGGTGGATCGGCCACCTGAGTGTCAGTCTTCACACTCAAAGTGACCCTACTAGGTCTTGGGCTCAAGCAATCCTTCTGTGTCAGCCTCCTGAGTAGCTGGGAGTACAGACCCACACCATAATGCCTGGCTATTTTTTTCTATTTTTAGTAGAGATGGGATCTCCCTCTTGCTTAGGCTGGTCTTGAACTCCTGATTTGAAGGGATCCTCCAGCTTCAGCCTCCCAGAATTCTGGGATTACAGGCATGAGCCACCACAACTGGCCTTGATAGTCTTTTTAATGGAATGAATTTCATAAAATAATACAATTACAATGTAAATTGTGTATGTTTGACATCCAGAAGATAGGAGTAAGAATTATTTTCCTATTTTCCTATTGTCCCTTTTAAAACCAAATAGAAAATGTTTGATGTGCATTTTGAGCTGGCTGGGTGAATAATGCACCTGGAATTTTGTCATTTCTTTGTGAAGGTACAGTATGGAGCATGTGAGTGCTGTCCATGGTCTGTGTTCTTTGACATGGAGTTATATGTCTCCCTGGAGGACATTCTAATCATGAAACCTAGCTCTCCTTTTCTGGAAGCTGGCCCTTTTCTCTAATGCTGTGCTTGTCACACATTTAAAGTAGGAAAGGGAGACTTTTTTAGAACCAGCTTTATGCCAGCTTGGGGTTATAATGATTCAGCACTTCAGGCGATCCCTTCGAAAAGTTGAATGTGAACTGGCTTTACTTGCCTTATGCGTAGATGTTTAGATGTTACTCTCAAATTATTTCAGTATAATAGAATTCAGTTGAGGATTTGCTGTTTGAGGCCATGGTGGGACAATTTAACATTTAATGTTATTGTATCCAAAAAAACTACCTTGAAAGCTTCTAAAATCATATTTAATGCACAATCAGTTTATCTGAGCTACCCAAAGAGTAGAGAGCTAAGGGATGGGTAAGCATTTTGTAAAGGAATTAGAATAATGGGAAGCTTGGAGTATGCCTTTTCTGCCTGGTGTCTGCTTAAAGTAGTCTTTCTCAAAAGTCATTACCTCCACGTCGCTCTGCTGCTCTTCCATCAGAAGAATCTTTCCTGTTAAAAAAAGAGGTAATGTTCCTAATATAAAGCTTCATACCTCTTTGTATTTTCTCTAATGTATCTTGCAGACATGTGTAGGCTTAGAAAATGCCAGGAGCTTTTCAACATCTTTCTTATATTTGAGGAAGTTCCCTCAAATTTATTGTATGTCTCTAATATTCAATGTAGAATCCAGAAATTTGTCCTGCCAGCCTTCCTTGATGCAAGGATAGAGGCATATGACTTAGATACTCTCAATTAGAAACATCTGTATGAAACTATGATTCATAAGAGAGCAATGTGAGGAAGGATCCATCTCCTTGGAAGCCATTTTCAGGCAAGCCCGAAAGTGTCTGGCTTTGGGCATAGCAAAGTCAGAGGCATCCAGCATCCAACACAGCTACAGTGAGTGTCCGCATGGGCACAAACAGTGTGGTGTCCAGAAGCAGTCCCTAGACCTTGTTCTTGGATGCACATCTTCTAATCCTGACTCTATGTCCACCTGTGAAATATTTTGAGCAAAGCAGATTCTTTTGTTCATTAAAATAAAAGGAATTTTGTGTTTTGCAGCTCTAAATCCTGAGAAATACACCATATCTCCCTACCTACTATGCTATCCTTTTTTCTCTCCATTATAGGGCTGTGCCTTATTCTTCTTTATCACTTTCCTCATCTTTATCCACCATAGTATCTACCACCATTTCACAGGGCTTACAAATGCACCAACTCTAAATGTTTTTTGAGTTACATTAAATCATCTTAAAGCAGCCCCAGGCAGCACTGAATTATTTACTTTCCTCTTATGAACAAAAAAGGTTTTCCCTTACACTCTTCATAAATAATACTTTTTAAAAATTATGTCTTTTAAATTGCTGAGAAAAATCAATACCTCTGTATAATATGTGCACAGCTTTTCTGGACATGACTTGGTAAAAGAAAAGTAGAACAGAAAGAATTATTGTTTTGAAAATGTAAAAGAGGAAATTCATATGATTTCTGAAACCCAAGTGAAAATGAAAAGTTGCAATTTAGATTAAATGCTTTATTTTAACAGTCAAATTTTGTTTGTCCTTGTATAAATCAATGTGGCATAATGGAAACACAAAGAACAAATTGAGATGCTTTTGTTAAATTTCTATTCCATTCCTTAGCTCTGTGATTTTGGGCAAATTATAGCTTTTGAAACTTTACTTTGTTCATTTTCACAACGAGATTATAACACACTGTCCACCTTAAAAGCTTGTTGTGAGGGTAGGAGAGTGAAGGTAGCATTGTAGTGGTGCTTTACAATTTGTAAGAAGGATAATAAAGATTGTTTTTCTAGTGTTCATTTTTTTCTGTCTAGAATACTAGCCTTCTATTGAACAACCTCAATGTGCTCCAGAAAATTTTATGTATCAAGTTGAATATCTACTACCTTACTATAAACTTTCCATTTTGTGGAAATTATTTTGGATAGAATAAATAGTATACTGTATACTTGGTGAAGTATAATAACTAAGAAAATGTATCAGCATCTCATAATTAATAATACAATTTTTTATTAGTATTCTTTCTTTTTACTCTGTAAGATGTACCAATTTTTTTATTTCAGCATATTATGGGGGTACAATGTTAAGGTTATGTATATTGCCCATGCCCCCCCCCGCCCTTGAGTCAGAGCTTCAAGCATGACATCCCCCAAGAGTTGCACATCTCACTCATTATGTTTGTGTATTCTTTGAACTGTAAGTGATACTCAAAAACAGCCTATGCAACCACCAAAAAGTGAACATTATTATTTTTTCATAGAACTGGGATTCAACACATGAAATTTAAGGCATAATTGGATTTAGGTGCTTAGAGTCTTAGGGAGTCTCTTGGAATGATTTCTCTATGTTGGTTTTCATTTGGACTCTTTGGGTGTGGGGAAAAATTGACTTCTGGAAGACCTAGACTTACTATATTCATTCAGTTTAGTAAGCCCAACAGAAAGGTGAGGCATTTTTTGATAGCACCAGCGAAGTTCCACATGTTCTCCTTGGCCCATCCTGAGTTATGCACCTGCACTTGATCCAATCACTATAGTTTAGGAGATAGAATATTCTGTTTGGCCACATCTGAATCACATGTCCATTACTGTAGCTGGTAGAGTCAGCAAGCAATCTTTGAAACTCGGACTGAGAATGGGTGGATAGGGCGATTCACAAGGAGAGACTAGATAGAAATTATATCCACTTTGTACATTTTGTGAAGTAGCTAGAACTAATGTATTAAGTAATATCTGTAGAAAGTGCTTAAACTTGCCTGAACGAAGAATTGTTCTCAATAGCTTTTATCTCTGATTTAGTAATTAATAACATAGACACCATCCCCATAACCTCTAGAGCAACAGGCTGTTTTGCAGAGTTGCTAAGGATACAAATGAGGTTATGGTACTCATGTTATCATCAGGATAGGCAGATGCATAGAGAACATTTGTCTTAGAAGACATACTCTTAGAAAAAAGGAAAATGTTACATAGTTGCAAGAAGAAAATACTGCAAAATATGAACACTTGTAGCCTGCTTTTGTGAATTTTTTATGAAGAGCTCCTAGTAATGTGCTTTCATTAGGGGTGATGTGGAGGCTACTTCCAAGAAGGTCACACATTCCAGGTGACCCAATGGCACCACAGGGAAGAAATGGCTCAGAGAATATTATTTTTAGGAAGGATGCTTCCTATCCATATTACCTAGTAAGAGTCGTCAAATGCAGGATTTTCTAATGTGACAGCAGTCACGCAGAAGCAGGCAGAGACCTAATTTTGAATTGGAACATGTGTGTCCTTACCTCGATGCTAACAAGAACCTGCCATGCTTCCTAGGGCAAATCCTTTTTTTTTAATTTGACCTTTGCTTCTTCATCTAAATTCAAGGATTTGAAAATGATAATACCAAAAGCCACTTCCTGCCCAATAACTTTATACTATTAATATTAGAAATTGTGTTTTGATTCTTCTTGAAATATGAACTATTTAATAAAGATAATTGCATGGTTTTAAATGTATGACTGTCAAAGAAGCATTGTGAAATCCTACCTTCCATCCCTGCCTATATCTATCATGCTCTGTACTGATTTCCACTTTTATTGATTTCCTTTATATATTTTCAGAATTTTATCATGAAAATGGAAGCAAATATAATTTATATTTTTCCTCTCCCCCCTATTGCTCTCACAGAAGTTAGCATGTGCCTTCTTTCCCACTGTATATATCTTAGAGTTTTTTTCATCTAAGGCACTTCTTCATTCTCTCTCTTTTTTTTTTTTAAACAGGATCTCTCTCTGTTGCCCATGCTGGAGTGCAGTGACATCATCATAGATCATAGCAACCGTAAACTCTTGGGCTCAAGGGGTCCTTCTGCCTCAGCCTCCCAAGTAGCTGGGACTACAGGCATGCACCACCATGCATAGCTATTTTTTTCTATTTTAGTAGAGATGGGGTCTTGCTTATGCTCAGGCTAGTCTCAAACTCCTGCCCTCAAGCAATCCTCCCACCTTGGCCTCCCAGAGTGCTAGGATATAGGTGTGAGCCACCACACCCAGCCCCTTCATTGTCTATTTAGCCTCTTCTATTCCATTATTTCCAATATAGCAGATCCTTAAATAACATTTCAATGTTATTTCATTATAACTTGATGAGGAATAAAACAAAGAAGATTCCTAGCTGGGCCACTGTCTGTATGGAGTTTGCATGTTCTCCTCTGTCTGCATGGGTTTTCTCTGGGTACTCAGGTTTCCTCCCACATCTTGTTGATGCACATGTTAGGTTAATTGGCATGTCTGAATTGTCGCAGTCTGAGCGAGTGTGGGTGTGTGTGAATGTGCCCTGTGGAGGGATGGCATCGTGCCCGTGGTTGGTTTCCATCTTGTACCCTGACCTTCCAGGATAGACTCAGGCCACTCACAACTCTGAAATGAGTAAGTGGGTAAATAATACTCATTTGACTTGTCTTTAGTAATCTCTCTTAAGTGTATGTATAGCTCACATCTATCTTAATGTTTAATATTAGAGGTGTTTTGGTCTTTGTTTAGAAGTTTGGTGAAGTTTTTGTCCCAGAAATATGCTATAGGAACTTAATTCTTGTTTATATCAATTTGTCTATGTTAAAATAGATTTTGTTATGTCATTTTGTTTAAAGTCACAGTTTCTGAGAACTTATTGAGGACATTCAGTGACGACTGACTATATTTTGCTTTTGAAATAATGTTATGCATGTAGATATACTTGTAGGACAAATACTAGTGGTGGAAAAGCCAGGTTAAAGAGTAAATGTTTATGTAATTTATATTTTTAATGACTGCCTTCTCTAGAAGTCATACAAATGTATACTCTACTTGAAACATGTACTCTAAAAAACACAAGCAAACTGAATGCTATAACACAAAAAGAATTATACACCATGAACAAGTGGGATTTATTTCAGGATTGCAAAATTGGTTTAACATCTGAAAATCAGTTAACATAATTCATCATATCAATAGACTAAAACCAAAAATTACATGATTATCTCAATAAACACAGAAAAAGCATCTGACAAAAACAAACATTTCATGATAAAAACATTTAACAAACTAGGAATAATACAATGAAACTTCCTCAATCTGACAAAAGTCATCTATGAAAACTCACAGTTAATATATTTAATGGCAGAACATTGAATACTTTTCCCCTGAAATCAGGACAACTACAAGTCTATCTGCTCTTAACACTTTCATACTGCATTGTATTGGAGGTTTTAGCCAAGGAAATTAGACCAAAAAAAGAATGGCAATCAGAATGGAATGGAAGTAAAACTGTCTGTATTAGCAGATGACATAGTCTTGTATAGGCAAAATCCTGGAGCCAGGGAGCCAAGGTAGTGGACTAGAAGCAGCCTGTGCCTGACACTCTCAAGGAGAGGAATGAAAATTGCAAGTAGACGCTCACCTATGGATGGGCTTTCTTGGAGAGAGCATTGTAAATCATCAGAGAAGTAACAGGAGATACTCAGAGTGCAGGAGAAGGTGACAGTGTGATCCACTTGGCAAGATTGAAAGATACCTGGGGGAGGATTCCACACGTGGGGAAGGGCAGAAAGAGAGAAAACTTGGATTCCACATGCCCTTGCAGACACTGAAACCAAAGCTGTAAGTGGACCCCCCAAGCACCACAGACCTCTAGATTTATCCGGAAGCTGTTTGGAGAATGTGCATTGACATTGTATGGGAGAGAGCACAGGAGGGACCCGGTAGCTTTTTTTCTCAGGGTGGCATCCGAGGATGCCATTCTGAGTTCTTGGGTCCAGAGTGCCTGGTCTACACAGAGCTTGACTTTGCTGCAACCACCTCTGTGTCATCCCTGCTGGGACAGGGAGGAAGCAGGGAGAGCAGATGCTTCACACACCCTGTGACTGGGAGCTCAGTTTCCCTCCCACCTACAGGGGATTCAAACAGAGCAGATGTTGGTGATGCTACCTGAGAAGCCCTGCAGCATTTGCCTCAGTGAGTCCTGGGCAGGGAGAGAGCCTCAGCCACCTGGCAGCCTGGCCCCATGGTCCCACTACAGAGGCTCCTATGCTGCCACCTGGCCTCGTGGCTCCCATTCACCACCTGGCAGGATCCACCCCCATAGTCCAACACTCTGTCACAGACTTGCTAGCCATGAGCAGTCATTGCACCTGGCCCTAGGTGGAGCAAACACTTGCAGTCCTGACACTCATGACCTTCAACTAGATAGCTTCACCAAGCTGCCTTTGCCACCATTGTGAGGAGATAAAGATAGAGAAATCTCCCACAATTCCAGCCTCTATGGAGAGAGACTATCCTAGCCCTCTGCCTGAGCTTCCAATACTGGACTGGGTAACAGCCCATCACTCCACAGGAAGATCCTCCAGCACTCACCTGGACTATGAAACAATCCCAGGGGAATGGGTCAACAAAGAACAGCTGTGTTACAGGCTCTCAGTTCATCCACCCTTGCCTTGCCGGGTCCATTTTATGGAGTAGCACACAAAAGTGTCTTCCAGGGACCTTTCCTTCTTCTCATTAAGCAAGAGAGTTCCCAGAAAAGGAGAAAAGGTCCACCACAGACTTATCTGCCCTGGGCTGAGAGAAGAGGTTTTAGATGTGAAAAAACAAACAAACAAAAAGCAGTAAAAGAACTCTGGCAACAGGAAAACCAAGCTAGCCTGACACCCCCAAAGGATCACAATGGATCTGCAGTAATGGACCCAAACCAAAAGAGAATTGCTGAAATGTCAGAAATGAAATTATAGAAGGAAAATATGATAAATCATATTTAAAAAGATGAAAACCAACACATAAGATAAAAAATATTTTGAATAAATATTTTTCATGAATATGAATAAAAAAGTGAACATGAATAAAAAAGTGAAAAAATTGCTACAGAGATGGACAACGTAAGAAACAGTATAATGTAATAGAACTTAAAGAAATGAAAGATTCATTTAGGGAATTTCAAAATACAGCACAACAGCTTCAACAACAGGCTAGACGAAGTAGAAGAGAGAATCTTAGAGCTTTAAGACAAGGCTTTCAAACTAACCCAGTCAGTCAAAGATGTAGAAGAAAGAATAAAGAATAATAAAAAATTACTCAGAGAGATATGAGACAGTATAAAGTGAGCCAATATATAAATTATATGGAGAGGATAAAAAAAAAACCATGGAAAATCTATTCGAGGGTGTTATTGAGGAAATTTTCCCTGGTATAGCCAGGGATTCAGATTGCTATCAAATGCCAGGAAGGTTCATAGCAGATAGAACCTCCACAAGACACATAGTTATCAACTGGCCAAAGTCAAAATGAAGGAGAAAAGTCTGCAAGGTGTAAGATGAAAGCAACAACTAACCTACAAAGAAAAAACATCAGGCTAATAGCAGACTTCTCATTGGAGACCTTACAAGCCAGAAGTGATTGGGGCCCTTTTTTAGTCTTCTTAAATAGAACAACTGCCAGTCAAGAATTTTTTATGCTGCTAAACTAAGTTTCATAAATTATGGAGAAATAAATACTTTTCCAGACAAGCAAACACTAATGGAATTTGTCACTACTACAGTGCTGAACATCTCTAATCATCAGGGAAATGCAAATCAAAACCACAATGAGATATCACTTATCTCCAGTAAGAATGGTCTTTATCAAAAAGTCCCCAAATAATAAATATTGGTGTGGATGCGGAGAGATAGGAACACTCCTACACTGCTGGTGGGACTGCAAACTGGTTCAGCCTCTGTGGAAAGAAATATGGAGATACCTTAAAGCAATACAAGTAGATCTACCATTTGATCCAGCAATTCCACTACTGGGCATCTACCCAAAAGATCAAATGACACTCTACAAATGGGACACCTGCACTTGATTGTTTATAGCAGCACAGTTCACAATCGCAAAGGTGTGGAAACAACCCAGGTGCCCATCAATGCATGAGTGGATTAATAAAATGTGATATATGTATACCATGGAGTACTATTCAGTTTTAAGAAATAATAGTGATATAGCACCTCTTGTATTTTCCTGGATAGAGCTGGAACCCATTCTATTAAGTGAAGTATCTCAAGAATGGAAAAACCCGCACCACATGTACTCACCAGAAAATTGGTATTAATGGATCATCACCTAAGTAGACATATAGGAATAACAATTACCGGATGTCGGGTGGGTGGGAGTGGGGAGGAGGGGATGGCTATATACAAAATATGCAACGTCTGGGGGATGGTCACACTTGAAGTTCTGACTCGAAGGGGGTGAGGGGCCATGGGCAATATATGTAACCTTAACATTTCTACCCCCATAATATGCTGAAATAAAAAAAAAAAGGAAAATAAAAATAAAAATGTACAAATAAAAAAAATAGTTCAGTCTACATGGACAGAACAATAGATTCCCACCAGTATAAAAACATCTGAAAGTTAAAGCTCATAGTTCTTATAAATAAATAGCACAAGAGGGAGAAGAAAGCAACACAGTATTTTCCAACATGATGAACAGGACAATATCCTCCATATCAATACTAACACTGAACATGAATAGTTTTAATGCCCCACTTAGAAGACAGACTTGCTGAATGGATGAAAAAATACAACCCAAATGTATACTGTCTCCAAGAAGCCCATCTAACATGCAAGGGCACACATAGACTCAAGGTAGAGGGATAGAAAAAATATCCCATGCAAATGGAAGCCAAAAGCCAGTGGGTATAGCTATTCTCATATCAGATAAGATAGACTTTGAATCAACAATGGTAAAGAAAAATATAAAGATGATCACTATATAACGGTAAACAGAACAATTCAACAAGAAGATATAACAATCCTAAATATATATGCACCTAATACAGAAGCTTCCAGTTTCATAAAACAAATTCAAATAGATATAAGCAAAGAACTTCACTGACACAACTGGAGAGATCATCAAAGCAGAAAATCAATAAAGGAACACTGAACTTAACTAGGACCTTAGAACAAAAGGACATACCAGAACATTCTACCCAAAAACTACTGAATACACATTCTTCTTACCAACACACAGGACATTTTCCAAGACTGATCATAATTTAGGCCACAAAATAAATCTCAGCAAATCTTTAAAAAAATGACATTATACCATGTATCCTCTCAGAATACAGTGGAATAAAACTAGGAATAAATTCAAAGAGAAACTCTCAAATCTACACAAAGTTGTGGAAATTAAACAACCCGCTGCTGAACAATCTTTGGGTCAATGACGAAATTAGGATGCAAATCAAAATATTCCTGGAAATGAATGACAAAGGGGACAAAAGCTTTCAAAATCTATGGCATATGACAAAAGCAGTGCCAAAGGGAAAATTCAAATCCTTAAATGCCTATGCCAAAAAACTAGAAAGGTCATAAATTATCACCCTAATGTCATATCTCAAGAAACTAGAAAAAGAAATCCAAACCAAACCCAAAGCTAGCAGAAGAAAAGATATAACAAAGCTCAGAGTAGAACTAAACAAAATGGAAACAAACAAACAAACAAACAAAAAAACCAAAATAAAAATACAAAAGGATCAATGATACAAAAATTTTTTCTTTGAAAAGATAAACAAAATCAATAGAACATTAGACAGATTAACCAAGAATAGAAGAGAAAGGATTCAGATAAGCTCAATCAGAAATGAAAAAGGAAATATTATAACTGATACTGTAGAAATACAACATATTATCTGTGAATATTATGAAAACCTTTACTAACACAGACTAAAAAACCTAAGAGAAATGGATAAATTCCTGGAAACACACAATCTCCTAAGACTCAATCAGGAAGAAATGGAAATCTTGAATAGACCAGTATCAAGCAGTGAGATTGAAGCATTAATAAAAAGTCTCCCAATGAATAAAAAGCCCCAGACCAGATAGATTCACAGCCAAATTCTACTAGACCAACAAAGAACTAGTATCTATCCTACAGAAATTATTCCATAACATCGAGAGGGAGAGAATACTCCTGAATTCATTCTACAAAGCCAGTATCACCTTGATACCAAAGCCGGAAAGGAATACTCAAAAACAACAACAACATCAACAACAACAACAACAAAAACACTATAGACCAATACTCTGTTGAACATAGATGTAAAAATTCTCAACAAAATAGTAAGAAACTGAATTCATGAGCTCATCAAAAAGATACATTCACTGTGATCAAGTGAGTTTCATCCCAGGGATAGAAGGATGGTTCAACATATGCAAATCAGTAAATGTGATTCACCACAGAAACACAAGCTAAAACAAAGACCATATGATCATCTCAATAGATGCAGAAAAACATTCAGTGAAATCCAACCCCTTTCATGATAAAAACCTTCAACAAACTAGGCATAGAAAAAATATACATCAAAATTATGTGGTAGCCAGCCATCTATGACAAACCCACAGTTGACATTATACTGAATGGGGAAAAGTTGAAAGAACTGGAAAAAGAACTGAAAAAAAACAAGGGTGCCCACTGTCAAAACTTCTATTCAACATGGTACTGGAAGTCCTAGCCAGAGCAATCAGACTCCTAGAATTGATAAATAAATTCAGCAAACTCTCAGATTATAACACCAATGTATACAAATCAGTAGCATTTCTATATACTAATAACAGTCAAGCTGAGTGTCAAATCAAGGACTCAATAACATTCACAATAACTACAAAGAAAATAAAAGACCTAGGAATATACTTAACTAAGGAGGTAAAAGATCTCTACAAGGAGAACTCCAAAACACTGATGAAATAAATTGTAGATGACTTAAACAAATGGAAAAACATCCCTTGCTCATGGATTGGTAGAATCAACATCATTAAAATATCTGTACTTCCCAAAGTGATTTACAGATTCAACACACTCCCCATGAAAATACCAATGTAATATTTCACAGATCTAGGAAAAACAATTCTAAGCTTTATTTGGAACCAAAGAAGAGCCTGAGTGGCCTGAGCAATCAAGCAAAAATCACAAATGTGGAGGCATCACATTACCTGACTTCAAATAATACTACAGGGCTATGCTAACCAAAACAGCATAGTATTGGTATAAAAGTAGAGACATAGACCACTGGAACAGAATAGAGAACCCAGAAATAAAACCATATAGCTATGACCAATTGATCATTGCAGACAACAACATACACAGGGAAAAGGAAGGCATGTTCAATAAATGGTGCTAAGAAAATTAGATAGCCACATGCAGAAGAATGATATAGGACCCACATGTCTTGCCATGTATAAAAATTAATTCAAGATGGATCAAAGATTTAAATGTTAGGCATGAAACTATAAAAATTTTAGAAAATACTGTAGGAAAAACTCTTCTAGATACTGGCCTAGCCAAAGAATTTATGACTAAGATCTTAAATGTAAATATACCAACAATAAAAATAAATACATGGGGCTTAATTAAACTAAACATTTTCTGCATAGCAAAGAAAATAATAGAGTAAATAAACAACCTACAGAATGTACATATGACAAAAGTCTAATATCTAGAATCTATGATAAACTCAAACAGGTAAACAAGAGAAAAACAAACAACTCCATCAAAAAGTAGGTGAAAGACATGAACAGAAGTTTTTCAAAATAAGACAGACAAATGGCCAAAAACCATGAAAATGCTCAACATCACTTATCATCAGGAAAATGCAAATTAAAACCACAATGAAATACCACCTTACTTCTGTTTGAATGTCCATTATTAAAAAGTCAAAACACAATAGATGCTGGTGGGGATACCAAGAGAAAGGAATGCTTATACATTCATGGTGGGCTGCAATTTAGAATAAACTCTATGGACAACAGTATGGAGAGTCCTCAAAGAAATAAATGTTGACTTACCATTCGATTTAGCAATTGCACTACTGGGTATCCACTCAAAGGAAAAGACTCAAATGTTTATTGTGGCACTGTTCACAATTGCAACTATATGGAATCAACCTAAGTGCCCATCAGTTCATGTGGGGATAAAGAAAATGTAGCATACATATCATGGAGTGCTACCCAGCCACAAAAAGGAATGAAATAGTCTCTTTTGCAGCAACTTGGGTGGAACTGAAGACCATTATCCTAAGTGAAGTATCTCAGGAATGGAAAAACAAACACCACATGTTCTCACTAATAAGTGGGAGCTAAATGATAAGTATACATGTGCACAAATAAATATAAAGGACATTGGAAATCAAAAAGGAGGGAGGGTTGGAGGGGAGTGACAGACGATAACTTACCTATCAGGCACAATGAACACTATTTTATTGATGGGCATACTAAAAGCCTTAACTTAAGCATTATACAATATATCCTTCTAACAAAAATAATTTGTACCCCTTTAATATTTTGAAATTAAAAATTAAATTCCAGGAAATGCACTAAAAACTATTAGAACAAATAAGTGAGTTCAGCAAAGCTTCAGGGTAAATATTAACATGTAATAATCAATTTTATTTCTACACACTTGCAATGAGCAATCCAAAAATGAAATTAAGGAAACAATTCTATTCACAATGGTGTTAAAAAGAATATAATACTTAAAGCCAGGTGTGGTGGCTCATGCCAGTAATCCTAGCACTTTGGGAGGCCAAGATAGGTGGATAGTTTGAGCTCAGGAGTTTGAGACCAGCCTGAGCAAGAGCGAGACCCTGTCTCTACTAAAAATAGAAATAAATTAGCTGGACAACTAAAAAATATATAGAAAAAATTAGCCAGGCATGGTGGTACATGCATGTAGTCCCAGCTACTCGGGAGGCTGAGGCAGAAGGATTGCTTGAGTCCAGGAGTTTGAGGTTGCTGTAAGCTAGGCTGATGCCATGGCACTCTAGCCCAGGCAGCAGAGTGAGACTCTGTCTCAAGAAAAAGAGAGTATAATACTTAAGAATAAATTGAACAACAAATGCAAAACTTATACTCTGAAAGTTATAAAACACCAGAGATAAATTGAAGATCTAAATAAGTGGAAAGCATTTCATGTCCACAGATTGGAAGACTGAAATTGTTAAGATGCCACTATTCCCTAATCTACAGATTCAACACAATCTCTTTTTTTAGATAATATCAAAATAATTCCAAAATTCACTTAGAATTGCAAAGGACCTAGAAAGCCAATACAATCTTGAAAAATAAGAGCAAACTAGGAGA
This sequence comes from Microcebus murinus, assembly GCF_040939455.1. Lineage (NCBI taxonomy): Eukaryota > Metazoa > Chordata > Mammalia > Primates > Cheirogaleidae > Microcebus > Microcebus murinus. The sequence continues at coordinate 72,857,096 of NC_134104.1, read as the reverse complement.
ACTCACCTTTCCTGATTTTGAGTCTTAATAATAGTAATGTTACTCAAGACAGTATGGTACTAGCACAAGGATAGACATATAGATCAATAAAATAGCATTGAGAATCCAAAAGTAAACCCATACACATATGGTCAACTTGGTGCCAACATCATGAAATAGGGAAAGAATAGTCTTTTCAACAAGTGATAATAAGACAAGTCAATTTTTACATGCAAAAGAATGAAGTTGGACTTCTACTTCACACCATACACAAAAATTAACTTAAAATAGATCAAAGACCTAAATGTAAGAGTTACAACTATTAAACTCTTATAAGAAGTGATATGAGTAAATCTTTATGACCTTCAGCTTGGCATAAGTTTATTAGGTGTGATATCAAAAGCACAAGAAACAAGAAAAAATATTAATAGGTAAATTGAACTTATTCAAATTTAAAACCTTTTATGCTTCATATGACACCACAATAAAATATGATAAACCACAAAATGGGAGCAAATATCTGCAAATATAATCTAATAAGGGAGTTGTATCTAGACTATAGAGAACTCTTACAACTTAACAATAAAGAGATAACATGACAATTAAAAAATGAGCAAAAAATATGAATAGATATTTCTCCAAGGAAGATTATAAATATATACTTATTAGCACATGAAAAGATGCTCCACAGTCTTAGTCAAGGGAAATGTAAATCAAAATCACAATGAGATACCAGTTCACACCCATGAGGCTGGCTAGACGCAAACATAAATACATTTGGTTATAGCATTATTGTTTATAATAGCCAAAAGGTGTAGACAACCCAATGTCCATCAATAGACAAATAGATAAATTTTGACATATTCATATAATGGAATATTACTTGGACAAAAAAATGTGTTCATATGTGTTGACACCCAAAAGTCTAACTAGAATCAAACTTACAAATACAAATGTTTATAGCACCATTGTTTATAATTGGCAAAAGGTATAAACACCCCAATGTCCATCAATGGAAAATAAATTATGATATAGCCATATAATGAAATATTACTTGGACATAAAAATGAATTATTGATAATCTGCTTCAACATGGATAAACCTTGAAAACTTTATGCTAAATGAAATAAGCCAGTCACAAAAGACCAAATATTATATGGTTATATCACATATTACATGATTGCATTCATATGAAAATCTAAAATGGCTAAATTTATAGTTAGAAAGTAGATCAGTAGTTGCTTAGTGCAGGGAAGGAGAGCAGTGGATAGGGGCATAGGAAGTAATAAGTTTGCTTTTTGAGGTAATGAAAATATTCTGAAATCAACCATGGTGATGGTTGTACATAACTGTGAATATGCTCAAAAACAGTGAATTGTATTTGTTAAATGGTTGAGTTGTATGGTATGTGAATTATATCTCAATAAATCTGTTAAAAATGCAAATAAAGAAGAATGAATCTTTAGCATCTTTTCTTAGGTTTAAAAATCATTAATATTTCCATTCAATGAACCATTTATTCATATTCATGACAATGTTTCTTTTTTATTGCATTTTTGTTTTGGTCTTTTCTCATTAATTCTAGGAGCTGCTTTTAAACCTAGGAGATTAGGCCTATTTGGATATATTTTTCCTTTCATGTTTTTTTTTTTGCCTTTTGACTTTGCTTATAATTTCTCCCCCAGGCAAAGGGGGAGAAATAATTTTATGTAGGTGTATTAATCTATCATCACTTTAATGGCTTCTAAATTAGAGTCATAGAGAGGCCTTTCTTACTCTAACAAAATTACTTCTGATTCATTTATGGTTACATTTTAATGTTTGCCTTTAAATCTTTAATCTATTTAGAGTTTTCCCTAACAAAAGTATGAAGTATGTATTCAGAAGTCTGTTTTGTAAGTAGCCAACCAATGGTAGCAGACCCTTTCTTACAATTTCATCTTTTCTCCACGTATTTGAAATATTATCTTACCATCAGATAGTAAACTTCCTCATAATATATTTGGCTTTATTTCTTGACTTTCTATCCTGTGCCATTAGTCTATCTCTTCATGCACCAATATCAAGCCATTTTAAATATAGAAGATATATACAGATTGTCCCTAACTTACTACTGTTCAACTTTAAATTTTTTTACTTTATGATGGCTTTTTTATTGGGGGGTACAAAAAGACATCTTATACTTAAGATATTTTCAAATTATGATGGACTTATTGTGACACAGCCATATTATAAGTCAAGGAACATTTGTGTTTTTAATATCTGTCAGCAGAGAAACTCTTTTATTGCTTTTCTTTTTTAATAGCTTTTTCTGGCTATTCTTGCTTATTTAGATTTATTTATGCACTTTAAAATTAGCTTTCTAGTTCCAATGTACATAAAAACACAAACAACAAAAATAAGATACTATCATGGCAAAAACTCAAATGACAAAGAGCAGCTGTTGGCTATTTTTGAATAATATCATGTTATATTATAAATTAACTTAGTGGGAATTGACATCCTGATGATTTCTATTCAAGAAGAAGGGATGTCTTTTAATTGTTCAGTTTTTATGGTGAGACCTTCAGCAGTGCTCTAAAGTTTTCTTTGAATAAGGCATAAAAACTTCTTGTTTTTTTGGAAAAATACTATCTTTTTATTTGCTGCTACTATAAATGTGTTATCCTCTATTTTATCCTCTAGCTTATTTTCTGTATATATGAATTGTTTTCATTCCTGATTTATAATTTGATACCCTGCTATATTATTGAATTCTCTGACTATACTAGGTTTTTAGTTAGTTGCTTAGATTTTCAAGGGATATAATTATACCATTTGCATTTTCAATTTTTAGATTTATAATTTCTTTTTCTTCTTGGTGTTGGTTAGTACAATGTGAAGTAAAAATGGCTCTAGTAGGAGTGTTTGCTTTGCCTTAAGTTTACTGCAAATTCCTGTAGTGTGCCACATTAAGATAGTATACTTATGTCTGAAATACATATCCCTTATAATTATAGTTATACACATATTTATATTAGTATCCATTGTTTTATCTTTTATTTAGTGCTTTTTTATGAAAAGATTTTTAATTTGTTCAAATGTTTAACTGGATATCATCAAACAATATTTCTCTTTAGATCTATTAACATGATATTATAACTTGAGAGTTAAGAATCCTTGCATTTTGGAATAAACTCTAGTTGGTAACAGAGTGTCATATTTTTAATGCACTGGTGATTTAAAGAAGAATTATTTAGTTTTTTCTTATTGTCCAGAATGATTACATTGAAATTAGAAAATATGGTCTGTATTGTTTTCACTTTGGGAAATTCATTGAGATTTTCTCTTTGTCTCATCAGTTTTCTTGAATATAAGTTGAAAATTTAAGGGCAAGAATTATTTTCAAGGCACAGAATTTAAGATATATCAATAAGATGCCTTTTTGATTGTGTTATTTAGATTTTCAATATTGATCTCTCTTGGATTGAAAGAAATAAATTAAAGTCTCCTACTTTTAGTGAGTCTTGATCCAATTCTTGGTAGTTCTGACTTCTTGGTAGTTCTCTAAGTCTCTATGAAGTTATTATAGTTTGTATACTTTCTCCTCTCACCCACTTTTAGTCAATATTATTAACTTTCTTTATATTTATCTTTGTATTGTAAAAGATGCCTTTTCTTCTGTTGCTTTACTGTAGATGTTCTGTTTTGAGTCCCAGTTACTACTGGCAAGGCCATCTTCTAGCTTTATTTTAACTTTTATGCTCTTTCCCACCTTCCTTCTCTCATTCATATTAATTGTATTTTTTCTAGATCATTAGCTGTTATATTTATATTCTATCCTGCCACCTCCTCCTAGCACTTTTTAAAATGTCTTTGTTCTGTGATCAGATATCTGCCATTATTGCTGCCACTAATTTTCCATCGCCCTAGTCATCTCTTGCTTGGCTAAAGTTTGTCCTCCCACTGCTTTCATTTTTGTTTCCCTCACAAAGGCCCTTTGGATCAACTATTAGTCTGTCTCCTTTATACTTGGAACTCAGCTTGACTTGATGGAAATTCCTTGGGTCACATTTTATTTCCCTAAATAAGAGGTATTTTTTTCATCGTCTTCTGCCACTGAATGTTGCTATGTGGTAATCTCAGGCCAACACATCTTTTTCACGTTACTAGATTTGAACTTTTCCCTGACTGCCCAAATAATTTTTTGTTTAAGTCAAATAACTTTATAAAAAATAGGTCAATGTTGACTGATCTAAGCCACTTTTCCCTGGTACATAATTTTCTCTTTATTTTGAAAGAGAAAATTTAAGCCTTTTTATGCCAGAAAAATTTCTTTCAGTTATATTTCTAAATATTGTCTCTGTCATTGTATTTGTTTTTTTATTCGGAGATTACGTTATGTTTATATTTGATCTGCTTTGCCAATCTTGTATATCTGTAATTTTCACTCTTATTTTGTTTCTTTATTCCATTTTCATTCCATTTTCTATCACACTAATTGTTTTAATTTCACTTCTTTATTTAATTTGCTTACTTATATCACTGATTTTTGTTACACAATGTCCATTCTCTTTTGTGCTTTTTCCAACTTGCCAGCTTACATTTTGCTTCCTTCATTTATTTCAACTCTTTTCCTGAATTGCTATATTTCAATTTTGTGATCTTCTTTTATAACCATGATTGTTTTATTAAACTTTTAAATAAGATGGTAGATTTTCGGGTTATAATTTTCATATTTACATGACAATATTCTTTCTGCTGTGTCATCTCTTTCTGAAAGTAAGTTTTAATTCTATCTTTTCACCTTCCTTTCTTGTAGTTTCTTTTTTATCCTTAAATTCCTTTTTACCATCTTATAGTTTCTTTGATCAAGATGAATGTCAGATCCTCTGTTTATGATTGATGGTTGAGTGAGTTAAACTTTCCTGATGGAGCTCTTTGCAAAGTTTTGGGAATGGGTAAGAGAGGACCAGGTATGCTGTAACCTTCCAGGATTTTCCTCTCAAACACTCTGTCCTCTGCTGCAAACAATACTACCTATTTGCTTCACACAGAGTCCCACTATTTGTTTCTCTGTGAGTGTACACCTCCTTAACTTCTCTCAACCAAACTGGGCAGAGCAGGGCTTCTTCCTGTCCTGGGTGCCTCCGCCAGTCACTTGTTGGTTAATGTGACCAAGACACAGTTCTTGTCCAAGGGAAACAGCTGGTCCTCTCACCATCAGAATCTATATTTTTGTGGGTCTTTGTGGATTTATAAAGGTTTAACTCACTCATCTTTTGACTTTTTTCCACTTTATCTCTCCATCTTATCTGATGCATAGGTTTTGTCCAATTTCAGGCTATTTCAATCCCTGCTCAAAATTCTTACCTGTCCAAATTTTCTTTCCTATGGGCCCCTAACTTCTATGGAAAGCATTTTTCTGGCTTTTTCTGCTATTTTCAGCCTCCTGAAGACTTTCGCTCTTTACAGTGCACCGTCACTCCCCATGCCACTGTGTCCCAGGGGGGTAAGGACAGCTGCTTCAGACTGTGAATTTAAATTTATAGATTTTTTTTCTGTCTCCTAGTTAAGGTGAAAATGGAACTTACTTGTTGATAGTGTCCTTCCTTTTTATTTCTTTTCTTTCTCTTTTTCCTTTTTGAATAAGGTTTCCAGGAAATATTGATATTGCAGCTAGCTCCGTGTTCATACTTTGTTGCCCAATGATTCAGTATAAACAGCAAATTAAGTCTTAAAGTCTTACGTTGTCCTTTCACTATTCAGTGGAAGCAAATGTAGCTTTTACATAAACTCTAGAGATTTTTTACTATATTTAGTGTATCTTCATGGGCCTGCAACCAGTGCAGCTGCATAGGGCTTTTTACTCAGAAGGCCCTGCACTTGGGGTTTAATGTTCCGCAGCTGGTTGCTCTCTTGATCATTTTCATAATTTTATATTTGAACTTATGTTTGTAAGCTAAGTCTGATAAGACAATGAAGCATGTGCAGTGGGAGTGGAGCCTGGGCACATGGACTGTTCCACTTCCCATCACATCATCACTTCCCTGGGACAGGCTCCTGGCTCCTTGTCCTTGCCCTGTGACCTGCCACTCTTTGTCCAGCGAGACAGCCAGGTTGCTCAGGGGTCTGCATGCCAACGTTGGTCTCCACCCATAGAGCATTGTGCAAGTAACTTAGTGAGGGCCTCTTACTCTCCTCTAATTCAGATACAAAACTCATTCCAGTGTGAAAGTTTTAATTCCTTTAGGGTCACCATACATCATGGGTTGGATGGCAAGCCCCTGGGAAGAAGAGACTGACCAGCCCCTCCCTTATCCCTGGAGTCCTGCATTTGCATTTTCCACCAGCCCTATAGATTATGTTGCCAGTCTCGACTATTACAGTGGGTCTCTGGATGTCTGTGGGGGATTGGTTACAGAAATCCCCCTGCCCCCGCCCACAGATACTGAAATCCATGGATGCTCATGTCCCTTATGTGAAATGGTGTAGTATTTACATATAACCTATGCACATCCTCTGCATACTTTAAAGCATTTCTAGGTTACTTATAATACTTAATACAATGTAAATGCTATAAAGTAGTTACTACATTGTTTAGGGAATAATGACAAGAAAAAAAGTCTATACATGTTCAATACAGACCATCTATTTTTTTTTATTTTGAATATTTTCAATCCACATTTGACTGAATCCATGGATGTGAAATCCGTGGATACGGAAAGCTGACTCTATTTATATTCTGCTGATTAGAATATTGAAGCTTAGATACAGTCACATATATAATAAAAGCCCGGGCCAAGATACTGGAGCTCTTATCCCCTGTACTCTATTTCTGTCTAATGCTACCAGACTGCACAAACATGATAGAGCATTTGAAGGCAAACTCTGGAGGTCCATTGAATTTTCCCTCTGCAACTGGTGTGCTTTCATTTTTTCAAATGTTTACTGATCTACTATTGTATACTTGTTAATGTATCAGGTAATATGAAAACCACAGAGTTGAAATACACTCAGTTTTTGCCCTTAGACTAGATACCTTTAGCTAGAGTAATTGTGCCTTCAATGAAGGCATTAGGAGGCATCATCAACTGAAAAAGAGAGCATATTACAAACAATTCTAAGCAAAACATGAACTCTCTGTAGGGGACTGAATTTTCTTCAGAGACTGGGGACTCAGAACTAACAAGATTCAGTTATTAATGTAATGAGACTTTAGTTTTACTAGTAGCCTCGTAAAAACTGAGATAACTGTATCTAGCATTTAAATATATCTGTACCCATTCATGTAACATTAATGTTAACAATTAATTACATGTAGGTCCTTTGGGAAATACTGGGACAATCATATCTTGCCCTCAAGGCGCTTTGATCTAAAAGACAGAAAAGGGAGGTAGATAAATAATAAAAGCAAAAGTGATTAAGTACTTTGAAAGAGATATAATAAAAGGCTATGCAATTCCATAGGATGGAAACATGCAAGCCTTTGAGAACATCATGGACATCTTCATCAAATAGTTGGCATTTCAAATAGACGTTGAAGGATGGAGAAGGTTTCACCATGTATCCACCTGGGGAAAGCGTGCCCAACTGCAGGAACAGCATGGGCAGAAGTAGGAAAGTAAAGGGCAATAATGAGCAGTAAGAAATTCAGTGTAATTAAGGTAGTGGTAGAGATTATAGGAAAAGGTTTTGTGTAGCTAAAAAGATGTCAGGGAGTTGTCTTCACAAAGGGCATGTTCATCTTGGAAATTCTTTCAGGTGGTGTCACATTTATAACATAAAGAATGGCAGAAGGGCAGAACCATGAGGAGGGTCTACATAAGAAAGCATGAAGTTGCTTCAGAATTGCTGTAAGGTTTCTTTTCTCTGGAGATTAAATGCCAGCATGTTTCTCAGATGACAGTAGTGTGATAATGCTTCAAAGGAAAAAGAAGAGACATTGACTCTAACAGCTATAATTGTATCTTGCCACTTTTTCTTCATATAATTAGCCATATAGCAGGCTTTTGATACAGATTTAGAGGATGACAGACCCAAACACTGAACTAGTCATGTTTCTGTCCAGAAAGACCGTTTCATATCTGTTCCTGGGAGACGAGGTGTCGTATGAGTGAAGAAATAACAAATAGCCAACCAATACAAACAAATTAGGGTATAACCATAACTGCTAACTTTATTATCTAGTTAGAATAAATAAATGTTTTGGGAAAATAGAGGCAATAGTCTTTCTGAATGTATTATTATTATGCAAATATATGCATTAATAAAACAAATATCTTAAAGTTGGTAGCCTTTTATGGTTTTCAGAGTGCATTCTTATCTATATTCTCAATTGTATTCTCATAGCTCCAGAAATTATCAAGGCATGGAATTTTAGCCCTACTTTATAGATGAGGAAACTGAAGGATGAGACATTAATGACTTTCTGAGGATCCAAAGGTTTTTGAAGTGACACAAGAGCTAATGCTGACTTTCCTGTTACATATATGGAAACAGAGACCTAGAAGTTTGTTGACTTGCCCAAAGACTCAGAGCTGGTAATTGATGAATTCAGGACTCAAATCCTACATTCTAGCTCTTAGACCAGGAAACTTCCCTCCACATGCCACTGCTTCTGAGATAAAATACGAGCTTTCCTTTTGATCCTTGCTGCCATATGATTCAGCAAATACTTAAATTCTATTTCACAAGAATGTAGTCAATTCTATTAAATTTTCTGTGGACAGTGTGCATCAGCACAATTTGTTCCCTCCTGCACTTTCCTAAATGAATAAATTCTTTCCCTGCTGAGGGGTGACATTTAAAATAAAGCCAAATAATCTTATGTTTTTAAAAATGTCAAAGATGATCAGAGAGCCCTTCTAGGCTTGGACCTAGTGGCAATTTTTTCTTGATGACTCCATGGTTTAAACACATATGAGTAGATATAATCTCAGGATCTTCTGGTGAGTTGTAGTTTTGAAATTCACTTAATCCCTTGCTATCTTAGAATCAGTATAATGCACGAAATGAGCCATCCAAAATTTAGTGTTTATGGTTATATATATAAAAAAAAGTCATTGCAGGCTACAAATCAGCAGTATACTCAAATGCTTTCTAACTGCTGGAAGAATTATTTCACAGAATGAAAGAAACAAGGGAAAAGAACATTTTGCTGCTTCATAAGCTTTAGATGGTCCAGATAATTTAGAAAATTCTTTCAGCAGGGCAAAATAACATTCAATTACAGACTTCAAATAAAGGTTCATGACCAAATATTTATGATCCACAAAATGTCCTATATCCTAATAGATATCACATATGGATTGCAATTTGGATATAAAAAAACTAGCGTTTTTATATTCCTGCCTTGCAAAGACAATGGTAAGGGTCTGATGGGCAACTGGACTCCTAGCTTTTCTTTTCACTCTCTTTTTGTGTGATTTTAGGGACAAAAATCACAGCCCTTTAAACTCCATGGTGATTCAGTTTACCATTTTTTTTGTGATGTATTTATAGTTTTTGCTCTCAACAAATGTTTTTTCAGGGCTTCCTAGATGTTATGATACAAAATTGTATAGCTGCTGCCTTATGACTTTTGGAAGAAAACAAGTTTTCTTTGATATAGTTTTTATTAACATGAGAATGATTGCCCTAAAACGTAGATCTGGTGCATATCATTCTCCTAAGGGAGGAAGACATAAGCAGGTTATCAGACAGTGCAGGACTGAAAGCCAGTCACCAGAAAATGGCTGAAAGCAGCACACTTTTTGTCTAGTGTGGCATTTCCATGTTTCTTTATCAAGCTTGTGCTGTGTTTCTACTTATGTGTGTTTCAAAATATTCTTTTGTGGAGAGCATGGGATTTGGCCTTGCATTTTATGTAAACATGTTTATAATTCATTGAGAAATCATAAGAAGCCTTCATTGGATCTGGTTTAGGGGTCTTGCCAACAACATGGCTTAAGGAGGCAGAGGACAGTGATGGTATGAAAGTTAGGATTTAGCTCCTGATAGTTAGGTGCCCAAATAGTGGCAAGTGGCTAGTCTGTCTTGCCTCTCAGAGGACTAGAGTGAAAGAAAATTCTGGGGATCAATACTCTGTGTTGTTAGTAGGCTGGTGCTCCTTAATCAGTGGTTCATGGATATTATCTAGAATAGGCAAATTCCATATGAAAATTAAAAATAAATTTATTAAAGCAAACATAAGGAGTTCATTTCCAAAATAGTGTCATACTATGGCAAGCAGAGCATAAAATCAAAAGTAAAAATCTCCCATTACAACTCCTCATTGTAGGTCCACTGCAAGAGGTGATCTCTTTTACCATTTCTGATTTACATTTTCCTGATGGATACGTGGGATTCCACAACCCATAAGCTTAAGAAATAATCATAATAACTCCATTTGTTGATCCATAAACTTTCAGCAGGAGCAACTGATTTCAAAAACAAAAGATGTAATGTTTGCTCTTATATAAACTACTCCTATCTCTATCTTCTTCCCTCCTTATCATTTTAACATTTTAATATTTCCTTATAGGCTTGAGACTTCTATGCTTTGTTTACAAACTTGAAAAAAATGAAACCCAAATGTGTTTACATTATTAAGATTATGTAAATATTATTCACTGTAGAACCAAATAGTGAAATTGGATCTGTAGAGAGAAGGAAATATAATAAGGCATTGTATTTGAGTCACTTTAATGAGAATTGGCCTTGCAAGTCAAGGCCAAATGAATTCTCTTTTTTTGCAGTCTATTAATTGTTTAATATTGTGTCAATATTTTAGATCAATTCAACAAAGCCATGAAGAGGCAAGGCTTTCAGAAATATGCCTGGAAGACTGAGGAGTCATGGAGAAATTGTGTAAGGGAAGAGAGAATGAATGGGTCAGGACTATTTGACTAAGAACAAAGTTTTAATTGTTAGAGTTAAAAGTTCACTTATAAACTCATGCCTAGTTCATAGAGAGGAAGCAAAGAAGTAAAATCTAAGGTAGTTATTTTACTAAAGTTTTTATAGGGTAGTTAAGGTACAGGGTGTTATGGCTTTGATAATTTGACATCCTGCTAACTGAATAAAATACAAAAATGGTAAGGGGATAATTACAGAATATTACCCAACAGTGAAATCTCTAGGACCTTAACAATAACATTCAAGGATATTGGCTTACAGGGATTAATGGGGTTGGTAGACATAGTATGTGGCAGAATCTAGTGGAAACAGCTCCTCTATGCAGTAGACAGGTGGGTATCCAGAAGAAGCAGATGTGACCTGGCTAAAATGGTAGTGCCTTGGAAGAGCTACAGCACCCCCTGAAAAGAATTCATGCCTGGGAGAAACAGCAGCGCTCACTGGAAGTGGTTGTGCCCAACAGATTTCACAGTCCCCAGAAAAGGAAAATTGGATGAGAACATGGGAAAGATGGTATATTTTATATGAAGGATGAGCAGCTTGTTCATGAGGTCTCATTGAAGACATAATTAGGAAAGAGAAGATAGGGAAAAAACTAGTCAAAAATTATTTACACTCATTCATTGCCTTTTATATAGACACTTGATAAATGTTATAAACACCTTAATTTGTAACATATGAAGACATTTATCTAGAGCAATATTACATCATGGGACAAAGTGTGGAAATTTGGTAAGAGGATCTATGTTTGAGAAGTCTTGTACAAGTCCCTCTAAGATGATCTGGGCCTCATTTTTCCAACCTGTCAATTGGTACGAGAAAACCCCCTTCCCCACAAGATGGTGTAAGAATGAATTGAAGAGATGTGAAAGTCATACATAGCTCCACTGGGTTATAGAACTGTTGGCTTTTACTCTACAGAATAATCTAATTTCAGAATTACTTTTCTTTAGATGCTTCCCCCAAAATATAAGACTCATACAAGCCTTCTTACCCTTTGCTCAGTAGAGCAGCAGTGAAAAATGTAATTCTTATTCTTCATTAAAACAATGAACTGGCATAGATTGCTCTAAGGTTAAGGGTATCTTTAATGTTTTGACTTCTCCCAAGAGCACTCAAAGAAGGATATATGTTATAGTCCTAATAAACAGTAATTTAATTGTCCAGACTGTCCTGGGCAGAATTTTCTCCTGTGGTGCCAGTTCCAGTTCCCTGCTCCCAACCTCTAGACCACTTAGATTTATTAACAAATCTTTTATATTATTGAGAATTTTTAAAATAAAGTTGTTTTGTTATTATAAATTATTTGGATTTAAAAAATTGTCTTTAGTAAACTTATGTGCGGGTTATGGCTAGCATGGTAGAAAGGGAAGAACACTGCAATAGAATTAAAAAATATGGGAACTTCAGCTTGGTTCTTTCTCTTTTCATCTCTATGATTCTTATTTATATTTATTTACAACTAATAATTATACATATTTATGGGATACAATGTGATATTTTGATATGTGTATATGTTGTAGAAAGAGTAAATCAAATTAATTCACATATCGATCACTTCACCTACTTACTGTTTTATTGCATGATCTCACTTATATGTGGAATCTAAAAATGTCCAATTCATAGAAGTAGAGAGTAGCATGTTGGTTACCAGCGGCTGAGGGGTAGATAGGGAAAGGGGAGATATTGGTCAAAGGATACAAAGTTTCAATTAGGCAGGAGACATAAGTTTTAGTGATTTATTCTACAGCATAGTGACCATAGTTAATAATGTGTTGTATATTTCAAAATAGGTAAAATAGAAGATTTTAAGCATTCTTACCCTCTGGGTGATTTTGAGCAAATATCTTTACCTCTCTGAGCTTTATGCATCTAAAAAAATTTCTTTCCTGTTTCTAATAAATATCTGTGGAGTAGGGAACAATTGTAATTAAATATGAAGGTTACTGCACACCAAATCAAGATTTAAATTCTCTATTTAGAATATTTGGGACTTTGATCAAGACTTCTGTCTTTTCTGAATATCATTTTCCTTATCTGCATAAGGAAGAGATACTCCCAATATTTTTATGATACGTTTTAGCTCCATGTGAGCCTTTATGGTAGGCAGAATAATGACGTCCCACATCTTAATCCCAAGAACCTGTTAATATGTACCTTACATGGCAAAACTAACTTTACAGATGTGATTAAAGACTTTGAGATGGTGACATTATTCTGGATTATCTGATTGGATTGGGCCCAATCTAATCACATGAGACCTTAAAATCAGAGCACCATTCCCACTTGGGTCAGAATGAGAAGATGTGTTTATAGAAGCAAGTCACAGACCAGTAAGTGAAACTTCTCCTAGAGCCTCCAGAAAGAAACACAACTGTGATGTTACCCAGTGATACCTGGGTTAGTTTTCTAATCTATAGATCTGTAAGATAACACATCTATTAATATGTTGCTTTAAGCCACAAATTTTGTGGTAATTGGATATGGCAGCTATAGAAAATGAATACATCATTCATATCACTTATTCTATTAATATTTATTCATCTCCAATATGGACTAGTTGTTATAGAGAACACAGAGAAGAATCACACATGGAATTTCTCCTCAGTAATCTTGTAGTTAAGAAGAGATAAATCTTATGCACAACTGATTCAAGGGGGGAATCTAAAAATGAAAAGACATTAAATGAAAGCTCATTGAAAATTTACAGAAATGGAAAGTGATTCCTGTGTAAGAGAAGGCAGAGAAACAGGCCATCAGGAAAATGTTCACTGAAGTCTTACTCATGGAACTGAAGCTTTAAAAATGTGTAGATTATAAACATGCAGAGATGGGCCTACCTTCTACGACACAGGAACCACACATGCAAAGGTTCTGAGGCCAAAAATCATGGCCCGTTTTTAAGAAACGGTGAATAAGTACCATTTGGCTTGAGTTTGAGCATGAGAAATTGAATGTTAAACAGCAATTTCACATTATAATGACTATGAGGCAGAATGAGAAATATTTCCTAGGATGCAATGTAAGAAAGCCAAATGTAAAATGATGTTTGTACTGTAACTTCAACTTTGTAAATTATGTCTGCACATGAGCTAAAGCTGAAAGGAAATACTAACCACAACAAAATAATATTAGGATAGAAAAATTCCAATTAACTTTTTTTCTTTTTTGATTACTATTACATGTTCAATAGCTGGAAATGCATGAAAGCAGTTTATGGATGGTTACATTTTGCAAATATGAAGATTTAAGTTATTTATGCATAGCTTAAAAATACAAATAATTTGCACATTAAATTCAGTGGCCATTGTTTACATTCTTTAATTTCTAGGAACCCAGCAAAATGAAGATACCATCATAAATTCATTTTTCCTTTCCCGTAATTTTAGCATTTGAAAGGAGGCATAAATATGTGTGCAAAGTGTCCTCATTTACAGTAAAAGACACATCTAATAGGTAACCATCTGATAGGAAGGACTGATTTTTCAGCAGGGCATTATGATGACAAAGCTTTGCTATATGTAGAAAAAGTAAAATATGCAGTATAATTTAAATTAAAGTGATGAAATGCAAAGATTAAGTTACATTTTATAGAAGCAAACTTGTGCTCAAGGGACTCACTTATTAGACAGTCTTGTAAAAGAAGGGAAAATATATCCGTCTATCTAAAAAGCAATTTATTACCCACCTCACTGTCTTGCTAACTTCAGCATTCTCTAAAGGTAGCAGGAAGCAAAATTAGTTACAATAGTATTCATATGTCTCTCCACCTCTATCTTATGGCCAAGATGAACTAGATTTGTTTGCAGCAAAAAAGGGAAATGTCAATAGACATGACTTATTATAAAGCTATGTACACATTTGGTGCTTTTACTAAATTAGCTTTTTCTAATTATCAAAATATATATGTATATATTGTTATCCTCTGCAATGCATTTGACTTCTCAGAGGCTGTAGTCAAATATTAAGTAGAATGACTTAGGACCTACTTGATTAATTCACTAAATCCTGTGTTTTGGGGATTGGAAGGAATCACTTGTCAAAAAACTTCGTTTTACAGAGTGGGAAACTGAGGACCAGGAAAAGCAATACTTTAATGAAATTTCACAGTTAAAGTCAGTGGTAACATAAGACTAGAAAAATGCCTCCCACCTCCCCCTTTAGTATTCTTTCTAAGGAACATACCACATTTTTGCTGGAAACGCAAAGTGGGTTAAAGGAAAACAATTAAAAGCATGTCACATGACTTAGAACGTTTAAGTGGGAAATTCAATTTTGGGGAGAAAAAAAGAAGTCAGATTTACCTCCCTTTTACATGGACAGTAACTAGCATGTTGCTCAATGGTGGAAATAGGAGCACCATGAGAGAGTGATGTGGGGCTGATACTGGTCTGACCATATGTAGCATCTTTATCTTTCTAGATAGATAAGTAAAGCAAGGCACAGCGCAGTTACTAATCTCAACTGAACTGATGCTCTTCTAAAATGGCAATAGAAGGAACCAATCAATAGTCAATATTTAAATATCTATTTACTTTCTAATTACACTGAGCCCAAAGGCTCAGTTTAATTACACAGAGCCTAAAGGCTCTGGAAGGCTACAACAGCATGAGCTTATCCCCCAGGAAACTGAAATCTGGTTGGAAAAAGGAATGATAAAATTTACAGAAGAGCAACAAATAATATTGAAAAGCATACACTTAATTGCAAGTTTATTTGTTATCTCTAAGAAAAGAGATCAGAGAGAGGAATGCTAGTAATGACTGAATAGTTAACAATGATTTATAAAAATAGAGAGTTGAACTGGGCTTTACAAGACTGGGAGGCTCAGAGTAAGAGATGGGTAGAGAAGATAATGAATCTCTTGGCTTTTGTTACATCATTTTCTTTTCTGGGTTTCTTTATACATCTGTTGCCTGTTCTTTCATCTCCTTCATGGGCTCAAACATTTTTTTGGCTCCTTAAATGGTGTTACTCAGGATGTCATTTCTAGAAGTCCTATAAATTCTCATCTTTGTTTAGTTTGAGTTGGGTAACTGTTATTTATAACAGAAAGAATTCTACCTTATCCATTGACTTTGGCTCCTTACTTTTTTCTACTTTCAATATGTTTTCTGGAGACATCTACCATTAGTTAGGCTTCCTTATTCAGGCTTTAACTATTACCTAAAACATGATTTCTAAATGTATTTCTTTAGTCTCTACTTTCTCCCTACACTACAGACTGGATCATTCTTAACTTAGAGCAATTTTCCTCCAGGAGATGTTTGACATTGTTGAGAAACATTTTTGATGAGGGTTGGGGGCACTATTGGTATCAAGTGGGTAGAGACCAGGGATGGGCTAAGGGTCCTTCAAGGCATAGGACACTCTCCAGCCCCTATTCATAGACATAGACACACATACCAAAGAACTATCCCATCTCAATTGTTGAAAGTGCCAAGATTAGAAACCCTACTGTAAACCTATATATCAAGCTACTAATTGGTCTTATTCATTTGAATGTATCCTACATGTCTTAAATTATACTTAATCAAATGGGATACATCATGTTTTTCATCACCCAAACCTTAAAAAAGAATGTTGTGAGGCTGGGTGCGGTGGCTCACTCCTATAATCCTAGCACTCTAGTAGGCTAAGGTGGGTGGATTGTGCAAGGTTAGAAGTTCGAGATCAGCCTGAGCAAGAGTGAGATCCCTGTCTCTACTAAAAATAGAAAGAAAGAAATTAATTGGCCAATTAAAAAAAATATATATATATATATAATTAGCCGGGCATGGTGGCGCATGCCTGTAGTCCCAGCTACTTGGGAGGCTGAGGAAAAAGGATTGCTTGAGCCCAGGAGTTTGAGGTTGCTGTGAGCTAGGCTGATGCCACGACACTCTAGCCCAGGCAACAGAATGAGACTCTGTCTCAAAAAAAAATGTTCTGACTGATCTCAGTGTGGTTTAGCCTTGATAGTACTTATTCAACTATCAACAGTTTCTATAATGAAGTTAGATCACACAAGCAAGAACTGAGTCAACATTTTTCACAAAGCCACAGCATGAACTTGATGAGGAAGGACTTAAAAGCAGCAGACCTGTGAGCCTTTCACCCCTGGTAGAAGGTAAATGCTTCCTTGGGAATCTATCTGTTCCCTTTGTTTTACTTTTACCTTGGCTTCTCACCACCTCCTGTCCTATTCATGCTTTTTTCCAGGTAATGCCCATGGCATTTTTGGCTAATTAATCACCGTATGCTTACAAGACTACCACGAAAAAAATCCTGCATTTCTAAATGGCTATGCCTATTTCTAACTTGGTAAGGACATGAATACAAGAGAAGCACAACTAAATTAAAATACTCAATTACTTGTACTTGGGATTGACATTCTCTATAAGACATGGTCATACCAATTTCACATATGTTTAAGTCTTTAAAATATAGAATGCTATTTCTAAGCTTTTCCCAAATGAGTAGAATACACCATTTTCCAGAAATACTATAAACTAAAAATATCAACATTTCTGATCTTTAGTAGAAAACTTATTTTTACATGAAATCACCAACTACTGTATATAATTGCAACTTGAGCGTGAGCACCGCTGGTCTGTAAACCAACTTCCTGAAAAAGAAAAGGAAAGAGAGGGAGAGAAAGAAAGAGAGAGAGAGAAAGGGAGGGACAGAGGGAGGGAGGGGGGAAGGAAAGGGAAAGGGAGAGAGAAGGAAGGAAGGAAGGAAGAGGGAAAGAGGGAAGGAAGGAAGGAAAGAATGAAAAGCCATAGGTGTAGTATCGGCTAATTTCCATGGGATAAATACTCCCACCATTGCCAATTTCAAGTTTTCAGTGGTTTAATAGCTGGCTCACAAAATTCCTGAATGTTTAAAAATTGGCTTTCACAAGCTAGCATGAGCCACTGACTACTACCGTATCTTTTTCTATGGGTAAAACAGCACTGAAGTGTGAATCTCATGGCATTGGATTTTGTCCTGGCCTTGGCATACATTCACTGTGGGACTTTGGGTTAGCTATTTCATGTCTCTTAGATTAAGGCTTCTCAATTGCAAAATATGATGGTTGAATTGATGATCTCCAAGATCTATTATAGTTGTAGCAGTCAAGGTGCCAAGTATTCCTCTAATCAATCACAATGGCTCTTACTGTACAAGCATCAAATGTCAGTACTATCAGGAAAGCATAGCACAAATGTGAGATTAAATAGCTATAAATGAGCTGCCTTTAAAAAAAATTTTTTTACTGGTTTTGCCTATCATAAATTAAATTCTGAATAAACATCCTACTTCTCTAAAATAACTACATATTGAGTTGAAATGATTCCTTATTCTTATTATTAAAATACTTTGTTAGTTTGTGTATTCCCTCAATTATGTTTTCTCTACTAAATAAAACATCTCTGTACCATTAACTTTTATGTCATTAATGTTTTTCTAAAAATAGCCAGTTTTTAAAATTTGATATCTCTTTTTGGAATTTTGGCAATGTAACATGAGTTTGATGATGTCACCTCTGAGTGATTTCATGAAGAGGCAATGTGTAAAGGAAGTAGAGACTGTACTTTTAATGCTACCTTATCTAAATAGACATATGTTTCTATTCTTTTATGCCATAAATAATTTGCTGGCATCTGGGACATATAGATATTATTACCCTAAAAGTCTGCTTCTGTGAAGTGTAACCAAGCTAAAAACATAAGCCAAGTTTGTATTCTCTCTTTCTGGTCAAATGCAAATTTTCTATTTAAAAGGCAAATTTTTCATTACCAAAAGATGAATGAGATGGCACTGAATTTCATTTGGTTCCTTTATTTTTTAAGTAGATAATGTGTCATACCAAGAATACGCAATAGGCTATTGTCCTTGATTATGAATTTGACACTTACAAAAGTGCAAATGAATTAATTTAACTAAAATTTTCTGCTTCTTTTTTTTTAATTTTTTTTATTTTTTTTTATTTTATTTTTTTTTTTAGACTTGAGCCAGTTTATAGAACTGCTTCTTTTTAAATTGCCATTTAGCCCATGATAGAACCATATTCATGACATCATAGAAGGCCAGAACTGAATGACCCTGTAGGAGTTATAATTCAATTTCTTTACGAAGTTTATGGGAAAACTGAGACTAAAGCTAGCAAATGATTTGACCTAACTAATACAGAATGGATAATTCTGCTCTTTTTATTCTATCCCAGAACACCTTGGCATTTAATAGTATCTGCTTTTTCTATTACAAGGATGCTAAATTAAAAAAAAAATTCTTTTATTTACCTGTACACTATCACTTGTAAACACCCTACTTCTTTTTACCTATGTATATTCAAGAGCCACAGATCTCTTTCAAAAGAGATCTTCTGCAAATTCCACACTAGAATTTGACCACACTCTTCTCTATTTACCAAGATACAAGTGATGGATAACAGATAGAAGAATACCCCTTCTAAGAAGCATATGCATTTTCACATATATTCAAGAGGTCCTCAGGATATGTCTCATAAACTTTTATTTTAGAAAATTTTAGATTTACAAAATATTGTGAAGATAGTACAGAGAATTCTCATATATCTCATATCCACTTCTGTCTATTGCTAACATCTTACATTGATATGGTACACTTGGCACAATTGATTAACCAATATTAATATTATTAACTAAAGTTTATAATTTATTCATATTTACTTAGTTTTTACCTAATTTCTTTTTTCTATTCCAGAATCCCATCCAGATACATGATGCATTTTGTTGTTGTTGTTGTTGTTGTTATGACTTCTTAGATTCCTCTTGGCTAAGACAATATTTCAGACTTTCTTTTGTTTCTGTGGCTTTGACAGTTAGTGGTCAATTATTTTGTAAAATGTTTCTCAACTGGTATTTGTCAGATGTTTTTCTTATTATTAGACTGGAGTTATGGGTTTTGGAGAGGAAGACCATAGAGATAAAGGTACATTCATATCATAGATCAAGGATATATACTGTAAATCTGACTTATCACCATTGATGTTAAATATAATTACCTAGCCAAAGTAGGGATTGTCAGCTTTCTCCACTGTATAGTCACTCTTGGTTTCCATACAGTACTCTCTGGAAGGAAGTTACTATATGCAGCCATACTTAAGGAGTGGAGGTTATGTTTTACCTCTTTCAAAGCAATTTCTATATAAATTATTTGAAATTTTTATGCACAAGAGATTTGTCTATTCTCTCTCATTAATTATGTTTCTCAATTATTTAATTATATCACTATGAAGTTATAGATGTTCGGAGTATAATTTTATACCACTTTACTTGTTTTATTCTTCAAATCGTTGCATCATTTATGACTTTTTCAATTGGCTCCTGTGTCCACTTGACATATCCCCATTATTGTGGTGTTTTGTTTGTTTTTGAGACAGAGTCTCACTCTGTTGCCCAGGCTAGAGTGCCGTGGCATCAGCCTCACTCACAGCAACCTCAAACTCCTGGGCTTAGGCACTCCTCCTGCCTCAGCCTCCTGAGTAGCTGGGACTATAGGCATGTGCCACCATGCCCGGCTAATTTTTTTCTAAATATTTTTAGTTGTCAAGCTAATTTCTTTCTGTTTTTTAGTAGAGACAGGGTCTTATTCTTGCTCAGGCTGGTCTCGAACTCCTGACCTTGAGCAATCCACCCACCTCCCCATCTCAGCCTCCCAGAGTTCTAGGATTACAGGAGTGAGACCACTGTGAGCCCCACCGTGTGTGTGTGTGTGTGTGTGTGTGTGTGTGTGTGTGTATGTGTGTGTGTGAGTGTGTGTGTGTGTTTAAGCACTTTCTTATTTTTTGGCAGTACCAGATGCTCTAAACTCATGTTGTATTTTTTCTTTCTTAGTCCTATAATCAACCATTTCTCAAAGAAGTCCTGGTGTATCTCATTGGAAAATGGTATTGGAAACCAAGATCTAGGTGCTAGTTGTGCTCATTGTGGCTGGGATATCACTGATTTTTGGCTTTCTCACTTGACACAGTAAAGAAATATATACATGTGTACTGACCTATGCATATTACATATATTTATAAATATTGCTATTTTTAACCATCTATGTCTATATTAAGTTAAATATGAATTTATACTGATGTCTCCATTTTCATCCATTATCACATGGATCATTCCAGCCTCCTCATCTTGGTTAACTGTAACTTCCCATGACAACAATGAGACACTTGACTCCCACTATCTGTCATCCATTTATTTAATTATTCAATTGCAGTATGTAAGTATAGTAGTTTCAGAGTTGTTAACCTAACCCAGTGGAAAATAACTTTTGAATTAGAGTACAATGCTTATCTATAGTTTCTTTTGACTTTAGCCTTACAGATTCCATTTATTTCCAAAGTTACTTAAGTCAGTACCTTTCCCTTCACTCGCTTCAGTGAGGTTATATCACGAATTTGTAATACATTTAGATTTTAATCACAGTTTGCACTCTATTCTGGGACTCTTCAACCTCATAAATGTGGGTTTTTAAATTGCATACATTAAGGTTCACTCTTTGTAAATTTCTATAGGTTTTGACAAATGCATAGAACTGTGTAACCTCTATTATAGCATCATGCAGAATGTTTTCACCACTTCGAAAAATTTCTTGCACTTTACCTACTCAATCCTCCCTCCCACCCAAACCCCTGTCAACGATCATTATAGTATCACACAGAATAGTTTTAGCATTTTAAAAAATAATCTTTCATGCTTCACCTATTCAACCCTCCACCTGCCCCCTTAATCCTTGCCAATAACTGATCTGTTTTTATCCTCCATAGTTTTGCCTTTTCCCAAATGACATATAATTAGAATCATACAGAATGTAGTCTTTTCAGACTGGCTTCTTTCACTTAGAAATATAGATTTTAAGATTCATCTATGTTTATGTAAGGCTTAATGGGTCATTTTTTTTTTTATCACTGAATAGTATTCCATTGTTTGAATGTACCAAAGCCTATTTATTCATTCACCTTTTGAAGGACATTTTGGTTGTTTCCAGTTTTTGGCTATTATGAATAAAGCTACTACAAACATTCATCTGCAGATCTTTGTGTGGGCACACGTTTTCAAATCACTTGGATGAATACATTAATGTGCAATTACCAAATGATATGGTGAGACTATATTTAGCTTTGTAAGAAACTGCCCAACTGTCTTCCAAAACGTCTGTACCATTTTGCATTCCTACCAGCAATAAATATGAGTTTCTGTTGCTTTGCATCCTCACCAACAATTGGTATTGTTATCTTTTTAGGTATTGGGTGTTCTAATAGGATTGTGGTGATATCTCTTTGTTGTTTTAATTTGCATTTCCCTGAGGACAAATTATTTGTGCATCTTTCAATATTCTTATTTGACTTGTGTATATCTTCTTTGGTGAGGTGTCTGCATAGAGCTTTTACTCATATTTTTTAAATTGAGTTGTTTTTGTTATCTTATAAAGTTGTAAGAGTTCTTTACATGTTTTGGATATGCAGCCTTTATCAGATATGTGTTTTGCAAATATTTTCTACCAGTCTTGTCTTGCATTTTGAGTCTTGACAGTATTTTTCGTAAAGCAAAGGTTTTTAATTTTAATAAAATTCAAATTGTTAAGTTTGTGTTTCATGGATCAATCACACATTTATTTGATGCTGTATCTAAAAACTCATGCTCAAACTCAAGGTTACCTAAATTTCTCCAATTAGATAATGTATAGTGTTGTATTCTATATTTTGGCCTCTGATCTATGTTCAGTTAATTTTTGTGTAATGTGTAAGCCCTGTGTCTAGTTTCTGTCTGTCTCTCTCTCTGTATATGTACATCCAATTTTTCCAGCACTATGTGTTGAAAAGACCATCTTTTCTCTATTGAATTACATTTGTGCCTTTTTCAAAATCAGTTGACAATTTTGTATGGCTCTATTTTTAGTCTCTCTATTCAGTTCCATCAAACGATATTTCTAGTATACTATGCTGGCTTCATTTCTGTAGCCTTATAGGAAGTCTTAAGATCAAGTAGTGTTTGATTTCAGTTCTCTGATAAGTCCAAGAAAAGTCATTGTTTCAGTTTGTCCATTTTTTTTCTTGTTGATGACTTCTAGGCTCTTTATATGTTAAAGCTGATCCCAGAAGTTTTCCTTCATATAGTTTTATGAATTTTTGGGAATGAGCCGATAGAGTTACTATTTGAGGTTGGGCATGGGCTTCGGGTTGTACTGATGATTCTTATTACTCATCCATTCGTGTTCAAATTCTTATTAGAGGGAAAATAATCTGTCTGTCTTAAATTCCCCTTGTTAAAATGAGAGAATTCTAATATATTATCTTTAAAGGTCCATAAGGTCATATCACAATCCACCATTCCTCTCTAGACCTTTGAGTCTAGCTGGCCCTTATTCTGGTCCCTCTCCTTATTTCCATCAGGTTTTCCTCTGCTTAGAAACAGCCTCTAGCCCACGTTGCAAGTTACACCTTTCTACTGTTTTGGAGATGAACTATGGTATTATATCATGTCAGAGCTGTAGAAAGCATGAACAATCTGCCACTCCACCTTTTTATGGAACAGATAAATAGTTGCTTTTTTTCAGTCTAACCGCTTGTAATGTTCTTATGGCTTTAATACTACCACCATCACTAGCTATTATTTCTGGAGCTTTTCCTATGTGAAAGCAGTGCTATCTATATACTCACCATTCATTATCTCATTTATTTTCTACCTCAACCTTCTAAATTAGATATTTCTCCATTTTATTCATATGCCAAATGTCATTTTGAGAGAAATACTGGTTCATCTGCCCTCTGTTTCTATGCAAATGATCTGGAATTTGAACTCATATCTGGGGCTTCTGTTCATTACTAAGTCATATCTGTGTGAGGTTTTGGTTGGCTGACATGTGTATGTTCAATTATTTGCTACCTTCAATCAGAGAATGTCTTTTTATGTGATTTACAATTCTAAAGGTTTGTAGGGTGGAAATATTATCCTTCAGAACTAAATAAATAGAATGTTCTTCTTCTGTCAGGTGTTGCTTGATGATACTGAACTAAAATGGTGGTCTAGATCCTCTAAGTAGTTACGTGACTATAAGCAAGTCAGATATCTGTATTCCCAACCACTTTCCAGATATTATTCTAAGTGCTTTACTTATCTTAGCTCATTTCTCTCACTTGTCAGGATGTGAACCTAGGTAGCATGGCTTCAGAGTCCGTGTTTCTAGCCACAATGCAATGCTGCCTCTTATGTACTCTAATTAATTATTCAGCAAATTTTTATTAAAAACCTACTGCATTGATGTTGTGTTAGGTGCTAGTAACACAGTAAAAAATAAGTCTGGCTCTACCACAATAGAGCCCATGTTTTTTTTTTAATACTTGATACTAAAACGTAGCTCATGCACCAGCATTTTGGAGCTTCTTAGAAATGAACACTCTCAGGGCTTCACCGGAGACCGGCTTAATCTTATGCACATTAAAATGTGAGAAGCACCGATTTAGAACGCTAGGACACTAGACTGCAAATTGTGGCTCTTTGTTTCTTCCTCTGGGCTCTGGTTTCTTCACCTGTAAAGAAAGAGGGTGTGCCTAGATAATACCTAAGGCCCCCTTATCTCTAGTATTCCTTATGGGTATCCTCTAGGTCACGTTGCCGAACACTGCAAAGTGGAAGTGACAGGGAAGATGGATGCGCATAAACTTCTGCCCAGGTGTGTGGGCTCTCCTGTGCACGACAGAGTGAGTGCCGGCTGCAATAAAGATCACACGCCGGTGCTGGGCGTCCCTGTGTCTCCTTGTTTCTGCAGGCGGCTGAGGAAGATTAGATCCGGGCCCAGCAAGCTAGATAGCGCCTCCAGACAACTTACGCGGCTTTTATATTTATTTAGAGAGCGGGAAGCCTAGCCCAGCTCCTGCTGTATGGAGACAGTGACAGGAGGATTTAAGAGGGCTGTTTCATTAATTTTGGAGGGAATTTATTGCTGACAAAAGGCTGCGTTATTAATGGTTGGAAAGCGGCGCTCGCCTCCCCTCCGAGGAGCCGCGCGGGAGAGCCGCCCCCGCTGGCCCGCAGCCTCCTCGGAGCCGGAGCCGCGGCGGGGCGCCGAGGGAAGCCCTTCCCGGGAAGGGAGGAGGGCGTCGATCTGGCAGAGCGCCAGCCCGGGCACAGGGCTGCGGCGGCGGAGCCTCTGTCTGACTACACTGCTGCAGTCTTCGAAAAGGAAGGACACTTAGAGGTCGCTCAACTCCATCCCAGCACTTCACAGATGGGGTCTCGGCATTCACAGAGGGCAAGTGCTTTACCTACATATAAAGCCAGAAATCAGCTCGAATTCAGATACAGCTGCATAGCTTCATATCTTCTCTCTCTCTCCTCCTTTTCCTCTTCTGCCCCCCCCCCACCTTTATTTGGTGGAATTACAACCGTTTCCTAAATGACAGTGATGGGGTTTGCCTGGACAGCTTTCTGTGCATTCTTTGTACAGCACTGAACTTTGTTTCTCAAATAATGACAGTAGCATCATATTTTTACAGACTTCAAATCATTTAAAATGGAATTTCTCTCGCACATCTCCCTTTGAAATGGGAGGAACAGAAAGGGCCTGTTAGGGCACTAACAGTTTTTAGCCACTTGTGACGGGGCCACGCTCTGGGATAGTTCTTTGCACACCGTCCTCTTTGTTGTCAACACCAATTTGGTAAGGTGGATGTTACAATCCTCATTTGTAGAGGCTCAGTGCAACAAAGGAGCTTGGTCAAGGTGTCAGAGAATGTAAGTAGCAGAGATAGAATTCTCCATCAGCTGAATATTTTTAATCATTTTATGAACTTTTTGAAGTTCAGTTCTGGGATTACAGAATAAGCTTTTGTAAAAGATTCCAAGCTGGGTTCTTGAAGGTGGGATAATGGGTCTTCTTGTTAGGAATGGAGAGGAGAGTGGTAACTGCCATGAAGCCAAGAGATGACACTACTGGAAACATACAAACAATCCTCAGTGATCTCAAAACTCAGCTGAGAACAAAGGGTCTAAGAGATGAAAAGGATAGCTCAGCCACTGTGAGTAATGGCACAAGTAACTGCCTTAGCTTCCACTTTCCTTTGCCGGGATGGAACTTGTCAATGCACACTACAAACGGTCTGAAGGTAGAATTATGGTCGAGTTTTTCCTTATGAACAAAAAGACTTTCTAGCTTTAAGAGTAGATATTTGATAATTTAGAAAGTGAGCAATTTCACTATTCTGTGACTTTAAAATTCTCAAGATACTGGATCTGGAAGGAATGGTAGACCTCCCTAGACCATCAAATTCACAGCAGTGATTTGGAAGATGAGAACAGAGCACAGACAAGGAAGGGAATATTGCAAAAGCTAGTGGCAGAATCAAAGCTTAGATTCATGTTGCCCAATAACTAGTATGTAGAGTTCTCTCTACCACAGCATGTGGCTTCCTGTCTATTACTTATATGTATCTATGTATGCCATATATCTACATATATTTATAATGTATATATTATATATACAATGTATATATAAATATTTCCTCTTGCTTATTCTTCCATCAATTGTGAGGATAAATTACCTACCTTGAGTATAGTGAAAACAAAATTACTGCACATACTTATAAATGCCCGACTGCAGAAACTTTAATTAGGAAAGTTAAAACAATTGTAGTAAATAGAGCTGTACTTAGAGTACATCTGTGCCTGTTCTTTCTACTTAAGGATTTTACTCAAGGAGATTTTAAAGTTGGAGATAATTAGATTTTGGAGGTTGAAGGTCAGAGAACAAGCGTGGAGAGAAATCAGCCCTCAAAAATCCCAAGTATTTTAGGAAAAGCAGTCCGGATAGAATTGCATGTTAGTTAAAAACAACAACTAAACAGCCATAAGGTTATTCAGTGTGAAAACACCTTGATTATCTGCTATAGTAATGGAGGGAACATTTCACTTCTGACTTGGGTCCTGTTTCTGTAATTGGTTTGCTCTGGGTGTGTTCCTCAGGAACATATACCTATCTGTAAAATGAGAAAGTAGAAATTGACAAATGTCAGTAACTGGCTGCTTTCATAATAATGGTAAGCTGTATTCTCTTCAATGTCTGTTTATTCAATTATTCATTATTTAGCAAATATGTATTGACTATTATGAGCTAGGTGTTATGCTAGGTCATGGCGATATTGTGGTAAATAGGATACACAACTCCCTCAGCAATTCAAAACCTTGTCAAGATATCCTTAATTGTTGTACTGTTATTAAGTGCCTCTTTTGTTCTAGACATTGACAGACTGTTCCCTCATCCAAAGTCAAACACTGGATAATAAATCTCTGTTATACTAAGGGATTCAGAAAATTTAACAATATAATAGAACAGCAATAGATCCAGGTCCAAGATATTTATTACATGGAAAATATGGTACAAAAGAAAAATTAACTAATTACACAGGGGAGAAGGTAAGTAAGCACAAATCAAGAATCCCACAAGAGGCCAACTGATTCAGATGGCAAAATGAGAGGATATAGAATCAGACCATTATTCCTCAAAGTGTGGCCATGGATTACCTATTTTGTAGTGATCTGTCAGCTGGTTGATGCAGACTGTAGGGTTCCTACATTAGTTCTCTGGAATCAAAACCTGGGAATAGGGGATGGTAACAAGTAAGAAATACTCTAAATGTTTCTTATGCACACTGAAGTCTGAAAACCTTACACTAGGTAATGGTACACATTGCAGATAATTAGAAAAAAGAAACATCTAGAATGACAGTTTACACAATTTAAGGAGTAAATTTGATGAGTTTTATACCTAAAATTCAGAAAACCAACTGAATAATAAGCAATATAGCTTCCATATATTTTCCATTTTGAATTTTGTGGAAATATTGATTGGAGTACTAGATGGTATACACACAATTTATGTTACTCTGATTCATACCTGCTATGGGAAACTATTAGAATTGAATTCTGGGACCTCTGTTTTTTTCCATTCACTTTTAAAATTGAGTGTCCTGGTATCTACAGAAGGACAAGAAAAGAGGTTAAAAGAATAGAATACTGAAATGCAGAAAAGGAATGAATATAATAATTTTCCTGAATAAAAAATCATATTTGTTTAAGCACAATGGAGTTTTTATTTCATATGGCTCTAATGATTAATATAACAAGTTTTAATTGTGCTTACAGAAAAACACTGAAAATGAGAAGAAAAATTTCCCAAATTGAGTTGCTCATAGGTATGCATATATATGTGAAATAACAAATAGACAATTAAAAGGAATGAATTTTTTAAACAATTTCCTTTAATGAGTTTGGAACGGCTTTCTCTTTGCTCCTTACCTGGGCAAGCTACTTCCTTATTCTTTCACAAAGTGGTTTTGTGACTTCCCTTTGCTGGCTGAAAAATACAATGGCTTTGGTATATTTTGGAATAATTGGGAATTTAGCTTGCCATACCCTATGCTTTGTGGTTTCTTGCCAGTTAAGTTAACTATAAAGCATTTATAATTTCTGATTACCTGGTACAGGCCATGAGAGAACATATAGGAAATTATCTGGATAAAAATATGACAAATATGCCTTGTTCTCAAGGCAGAGAGCAAAATCTTTACCATAATTGCCTATATCCCAAAGTGAAAAATCTCTTGTTACAATTCCCACAAAAACAAAAATGGAAGGAAAACACAACAAAAGAAAATTCTTGTTTTTAACTTATAGAAACTAAGGCCAGTTTCCTTTTTTCTTACCTTTCTTTTTTAATTTTTTTGGTACAATTTGGAATTCTTTGCTTTGTGTTTTGATGACTGGTTATATTGGTGTAAGTAGCATCTCGTTATTTATATTTTTTGTTCGTGAATATGTGTAGGTATTTCTGATGTTTAACTTAATTATCTTACATAGGTTTTAAGCATTCCTGTCAGACAGTATGTTTATTCTATTAATTTGAATTGTCTGTGGGAAAAACCATTTGTTATTATGTGCAGTCTAAGACATGATAAAACCTTTAAGGAAGTCAGAATTAATACAATTTATTATAATAAATTGTTTTCTTTCTCTACCTCACAAATACTTATTTTTGTTCCTATTTTTTTCTACCTAATCTTGGGAAATTTTATTAACATTGAGAATCTTTTCCTTTTGTGATGGTGACAAAGAATGTAGAGCTAACCATTTTTATCCCACTGTTGTGTTAAGATTCATATAGTCCTCATATGTCTATACTCATATGGTTTTGTGTTCAATAGTGCAGTATATAACTTTAAGAACTGGAGTATAAATAAAACTCAACCAATGGCAGAATGTTTAGAACTGGAAGAAAAATTAGAAATAATCTAGTTGATTGTCATTTGTGGTATAATAAAATTTATACATATTTGGTCTTTGTCTCTGGTTCCTACCACAAAATACTTAAAAACCTTGGAATTTCCTGAGTGGTGGGAGTGACTTTTGATTTTCATAATGAGCCCCTTTCCACCATTCCTGAGTTTATGCTACTGAAGTGACTCTGGAGGGCACCTAGATAGCTCAGGATGGAGGCTAGTTGCTGTAAGAAGAACCAACTACCTGGTCAGAAGATTTAAACTATTAGCCTTATCACCAACCTCCAAGGAAGGGAGAGGAGATAGAGATTGAATTTAATGGCTAATACTTTTTAAACAATCATGTCTATGTAATGAAACTTCCATAAAAACTCTGAATCATAGCTAGGCCTAGTGGCACATGCCAGTAGTCCCAGCTACTCAGGAGGTTGAGGAAAGAGGATCACTTGAGTCCAGGAATTTGAGGCTGTAGTGTGCTATGATCATAACTGTGAATAGCTACTGCACTCCAGCCTGAGTGATGTTGCAAGACTCCTGTCTCTAAAAACAAAACAAAACAAAAACGGTGTTAAAGGAGCTTCCAGTTTGCTGAATATATCCATGTGCTAAGAGAGTGGTATACCCAGAAAAAGCATGGAAACTCTGTACATCCTCTCTCTCCCTCAATGCCTCACCCTATGCATCTCTTCCATTTGGCTGTTCCTGAATTGAATCCTTTATAATAGAACAATAGTTGTAAGTATAGTTTCTGAGTCATTCCAGTAAATTATCAAACCTGAAGGGGGGTCACGGGAACCCCTAAATTTATCTTTGGTCAGATAGAAGTGAGGTAGCCTGAGAACCCCATTGTAGCTGACATCTAAAGTGGAAGCAGTCTTGTAGGATTGAGCCCTTAACCTGTAGGATCTGGGCTAACTTAGATAGTTGTATCAGAATTGAGAATCAAGTGATTAGGAGAATCAAGTGATTTGTCTGCATCCCCATCATAATTAGATCTCCCACACTTTCCAAAGAGACTTTGAGTGAATTCTAGTTTGGGGAAAAATCTCTAGTAGAAAGGGAAATATATAAGAAGAGAACAGAATTGATAATGCTTTACATTCAATGGGACTTTGGAATGTAACTTTACAGGGCCTTCCTCATCCATTATCTAGTTTGCTATTAACAAGGCTAGACGTTTAACTGCTGGCATACACTTATAGGTGAAGAAACTGAGGCTTCGGGGATGTTGTGGTCAAATTATCTAATGCAGTTGACAAGCTGTAAGTAGTGGACCAAAGTTGGCATCATGGGTTTTGGCTTTTACATTCATGCTATCTTTCAGAATCACAGGGAGAAAAACATAGTACTATGATCCATGACACTAACATTTACTGAGGGTCAGCTATGTATTGTACCTTGAATGGTGGGGGACATGAAGATGAATAAGGTGCAGTCTCAATTTTCAAATGGTTTATTATCTAATACAGGTAACAGATTCACATAAAATTAGAATATCATGCAGTGCAGTAATTCTGTAGAAGAGTTCCATTCAGAGTACTGCGGAAGCATGGTGAAGCTAGTGTTGCTTCCATTCTTAGTCAAGCCACCAGCAGCACTCACCTGAACTATTCTCTGACTTTCTTCTTTCTCTTTTTTGCTCTTGTTCTACACTATCCATTCTCCTCACAGAAGTCATCTTTTTAAAAGTGGAGTCATCTTTTTAAAATGCAAATTAGATCGTGTCGTTCCTCTGTGTAAAATCCTCAAAGGTAATCTTTTCTATTACTGAACTTAGAATCAAATTCAATGTCCTTTCCAGAGTCTGAAATACCCTGCAATATCTGACCACTGGCTACTATTCCAGCTTTCCATATTAGTACTTATCACTCTGTTCACTATGCTCCAATTTCAGTGGCTTTGTTTGCACTTGTCAAGTACAGCAAGCCTATTCCAACTAATTTCCATCTTAGGGCTTCTGTATCTTTGTACACTTTGGGCCAGAAATATTCTAGTATTCTGGACCATTTGCTTAGAATGCTCTGGGTTCACATTTTACCCAATTGTTTTGTCCCTCTTCTCTCTCCCCTTTCTCTCTCTCCCTGATATCTATTTATTTTTGTCATTCACATCACAATTCAAGTATCTCATTTTCAGGGAACCCTTTCCTGATGACCTTAATTATAGCCCCAATCCAAAGCTGACCGGCCTTCTCTATCACATTGATTTACTTTATATTATTTAGATCATTTAGCATTGTCCAAAATATCTGGCTTTTCATGTTTCTCTTTGTATCCCTCTCCTCGCCTTACCTTACTCACTGGTCCCTGCTCCCGCTACTGAAATACAAGCTCCATGAGGTCCGGTGACTGTGTATCTCTTGTCAATGGTATTGCCTGGCACATAGTAAGCATTTGATGTTTATTTTATAAATAAATACATTTTTCCTAGGAGGGTTGGGTGATGGTTTCAAACTGGAAGTTGTGTTTTGAAGAATGAAGCTCCAGAGATATTTTCAAGAAGAGAAAAAGTTCAGGTTTGTATATTACACCTAGAATTGCACATAATTAGAGAATTATTTATCCGATTCCAAAATCTGGTGCAGAAATCTTTTTTTTTTCCTGGTGAATATGCTACATAAATATAAAATATGTTTTGTACTGAGCTTCTCCTTATTTTACTTTCCTCTGCTCAAAATGTAAACTATACAATCTATTTCAATAGGATATCTACCAAATTTTTGAAGGAGTTGTTGCCAATTTTACAAGTAAGACTATTTTGCAGAGGAATGAGCATGTGCCGCTCCATTCTGCCACTTAGTTGCTCTTTCCCATTTTTCTGACTTCTTCATCATTTCATCCCTGTATTTGTATTGTTTTTCCTCACTACCTATGCTCAGGCTGGCCAGCGACACCTAGAGGCTATCATTGTTGGCAGTTTCAGGGACTATGTCTCTGTTGCTGTTATTAAGGGAGCCCACACACTGCAGTTGTACCTGCCAGGTCACCTAAGTTAAAACTAAACAGAGGGTAGAGGCAATTCAGGGCAATTCAAGTGAAATAAAGTGCTTTATTGTCAGGCAATTTTGCTTCTTTCACTGCTTTGTTCTGGCTATAGGGACAGTTTGAACTGAGCTTCTGAGAGAGCCCAAGATACCTTTGTGGAACTACCAGCTGTTCTTCCATTTTTCTCTCTTATGCCATCTGTGACTTGGTTAAAAAAAAACAAAACAAAAAAACTGTTCCTTAGTGTATGGTGGGTGAGAATGAGGAAGATGTGAAAGTACTTACTGCACCAAGCTGGCCCATATTTCTGACTTTGCGTTAAGGAAGTCAGGCAGCTTTATTATTGAGAAAGGCATAGTAGTATTTGCTACTAAGCATGTTGGTATCCAAACACTGGGACATTTTTTTCAACCTTTTACAAGGGAGAGTGCTTTATGTTACTTTAATTTATTTCAAGCAACACTTACTGGGTCCTTGTTATCAGAACTCCATGAGTGAGACACTGTGAGAGATGTAAAGATGAGTAATTGAATCTAGAAGGGATATGCATGGCAAGTATTTGTGTGTGTGTGTGTGTATGTGAATATTTGTATGATACATGATATAATAACAGTGTTTTAAGTAATGTCTATGAGGAATTTAAAGACAGTTAAGATCTCAATATGATGGTGCTTGCAAAACAAGAACAGGCTTCAGGACTGCAGATTCACTTGATGTGGGTCTTTAATGATCAACTGCAGTTGACTAGGATAACTCTGGGTCAGGGAAATCATTTCAGTCTTAAGGTAATGGCCTATAGCTGAGAAAATTTAGTGCATGTTTGGAAAATCAAATAAGTCAGTTTGGCTGGAATATATGATATAAATGTAAGATAATGTGAAATGGGACTGAAATAAATGAGACATATTGTTGAGCTCTTTAAATTAAAATAAATTAACTATGTTATAGGTAATAGGGCATCCAGACACTTTTGGTTAGGTAGTTGAAATTTTTGGAAGTACATTATAAGTAGATTAATTTAGTAAATTATGCAAGGTATCCTGGAAATGGAGCATCCAGAACAGAGACGGTGAAACCACATTGGCTGTGTTTCTTGGGTAAAACCGTGAGGCTTAGCTAGGCATGTGAAGGAAAGTAACTCAGATGTGCCCATTGTCATTTGGAGGCCATATATCCAGGTTGCTCAATTTATGGTATTTAGAATGTAATGGGGTGGATAGTAATATCATTCACAGAAATAGAGAATTCATGAGAAGATACTAATTTAAGGATAAAATGATAGATTCACAAAAAACTAAGATCCCTAGTAACTTTCTGGTGTCCCATTCTGTCCTGAAAGCCTGTCTGAGTTAGTAATTTAGAATAGACTTTGACAAGTCTTTATGATATGTCCTTATGCTCCAGGTTTCAGGGTTAGTTAATACTGTAACTCATATGGCAAATACAGTTAGAAAATTCCTTGGCTTCTGGTAGAATTTGTTGTCTGTTCAATTTCTAGGGAGATCTCAGTATTAAGGGAGCTGGGTATAATAAAAAGTGCACTGACTTTAAAGTCACAGCCTGGAGTTTGAATCTTGTATCTGCTACTCAGCTATGGCATGACCATGTTGCCTGAGCTGAAATGTTGTGGCATCAGCCTACCTCACAGCAACCTCAAACTCCTGGGCTCAAGCAATCCTCCTGCCTCAGCCTCCCAAGTAGCTGGGACTACAGGCATGTGCCACCATGCCCAGCTAATTTTTTCTGTATATTTTTAGTTGTCCAGCTAATTTCTTTCTACTTGTAGTAGACACAGGGTCGCTCTTGCTCAGGCTGGCCTAGAACTCCTGACCTTGAGAGATCCTCTTGCCTCAGCCACCCAGAGAGATCTATTAATGAAAGAAATAATTGTATGAAATAAGGCTTTTAAGAGGAGTTCACTACATAGTGTATCTTTCTTCATTGCAATATACCCAGCAATTTTCAGTTATAAATCCCATTGACTTTCAGTAAGCAATATATATTTCTTAAGCCAAACTTGTATTATTTCATATGGGTTGTTTTTTTCTGAATTTTGTCTCAAAAGGTCACTTTCTTGCAATATCAAAATAGCATTGCCATATAGCCTCATAGCTGGTAACTAGTTCCATTGAAAGTCTTCCATGTCAAAAAGCATTGCCTAATTCTCACACCTCAAAGAAATCAAAATTAATGAAAGCCAGGTTTGATAGGGTATTCATTAAAATACTTAATCATTCATTATAACCTCTATTGATGGAATTTGGGGAGAATATGTGTGTTAGAAGAGCTGGGATTTAGTACAAAGATAAGCAATTATAGCCTGCTTCTACCATATAAGAACACTAAATTCATAATTTAAGAAAGAAACTGACATATAGAAGCAGCCAGCTTAGATGGGTGTGCAGTCGTATAAATTTTATCCATGTACCTGGGATTGATTTGTCAACAAAAGAATCATTTTATGGGAACCTTGAGAGCTGTCTTAAATGCTTAAAGGTCTATCACATGAATGTCATAATTTAGGACTAATAGTAATATTTACATTAACTAAGTATGGCTTGAATGGAGATTTTTCTAACCATTGGAGCTTCCTAGACTTGTAATAAAGTGTCTAAGTATATTTTGACTCACAGTATGCAAGTGGCTGAGCATAACCATCCACTGGTTTGGCCATGGAAGAAAGTTCTACTTTGTTAGAAGGGCTAAAAAAGTTCCAACGGCCTGTTCATAAATTGGCATGAATTGGGAAAATTGAGATATTCACAACTTTAATTGCAGGAAAGGGCCAGTCCCTGGATCACCTAATTCTGTTAATGCTTAAATTTACCTTTAATTTCAACTAGAAAAGATGTTTAGGTATGATGGTTTAACAACTTCAGAAACTGATCATGAAATTGCCTACTGTTAGGTTAATAAACACCAATGTATCTATTTTAAGTTAATCAATTCACATTTACTTTACATTCTCCTAAACTCATTAAATATAAACTAAATGCATAGTTGGGAAACTTAACTGCAAACACTTTCCCAGAATTTATACAAAGCATGAATACAAAATATGTTAATGGCAGCTGGAGGCAGAGCAACTTCAATACTGTAATGTTTAGCAAAAAGCATGTTGCTATGTTGGTGAGGAAAAACTAGAGTGAAACACAATTAGACATCTCTATTAAATGCACATTTTGTTATTCCATAAAGAAAAAATCAAAGTCATTGTGTCATTGTCATGGCAACGATGGAATTTTTCCATCTATAATCACTACATGCAGATTTAGTAACATTGATTTCATTTCTAGGGCTATAGTTCAGTATATTTCTGCCTGGTTAGTTTGAAAATTGTTAATATAGTTTAAATTGAAGTAAATTGAAGATGCAATATAGAGAATTGAACTGTAGCTAAAAACAGTCTACAACTAAAAATAATAGGATGGCTAATGTTCAGAAAAGGGAGGAACAATCAACACATTTATGCCATTTATTTCTAAAGCTTCAAATTTAGGTGAGAGGTTTTGTCTTGGATATATGGAATTTAGTGACCATAGGCTATAAATAAGTGTAGTCTGCTGGAACTCATGAGGATTCTAATTTCACACTGGGGATCCAGTGTCAGCCAAACAGTCAAATATTGACTTCTCTAACATATATACATATTTTTTAAAATAAATAAATAATTTTGGGAAGCAGTTCCACATTATTTTTTCTGTACGTCTTACACAGCATTTACCTGTGCTATCACTACCATAATTCTCCTTTCTCTCCTCATGGTGTTTTTTTAGGATTTCCAGAGGAGGAGGATCAAAACTGATAGCAGAGGACACCTCCTGCTTTCCGTACAGACATGCACATTTTTTACAGAAATAGATCTTTTTCTCAAAAATTTTGAGAATTCATGATCTAAAGAATTGGAGAATACACAGGATTGGATTTACTGTTATTTTCCCATGTTGAACACATTATTCAGTAGGTTTTAGAAATATGTGCTGACAATTATCACCTGATAACTCTTAGTTGACAAAATATGGAATGCCTATAATATTTATATTACCAGGACAAATAGATTGGATAAATCTATTTTTAATTCCAGAGATTCTATTAACTCTTGATGACTCTGTAGCCTATGCATGACTGTAATATTTTGAAAATTATAATAACCGAAAATAAAACTATACCCTCTCAATATAAAAATTATGCTGCCTGTCACCTGTGAACTTTATCCATTAAGGCTGCTATAGCTGAATACCCTAAAGTGGTGGCTTATAAACAACAGAAATTTATTTCTCACAGTGCTGGAGACTGGGGAGTCCAAGGTCAAAGTACTGGGAGATTCAGAGTGTGCTCGAGTAACGAGTGCCATAGATTGAATGTTTGTGTCCCCCCCAAATTCATATGTCGAAACTTAATCCCCAATGAGATGGAATCTGAAAGTGCTTATTTAAGGTAATTAGATCATGACAGTGGAGCCCTCATGAATGGAATTAGTGCCCTTGCAAAAGAAGCCCCAGAGAGCACCCTTTGACTCATTCTACCACAAAAGGACACAGTGAGAATATGGCCACTTACCAAGCAGGAAACAAGCCTTTACCTGACTCTGAATCTGCTAGCACTTTGACCTTGGACTTTCCAGTTTCCAGCACTGTGAGAAATAAATTTCTGTTGTTTATAAGTTACCACTTTAGGGTATTCAGTTATAGCAGCCTGAATGGATAAAGTTAACAGGTGACAAGCAGCATAATTTTTATATCGAGAGGGTATAGTTTTATTTGGGGTTATTATAATTTTCAGAACATTACAGTCATGAATAGGCTACAGAGTCATCAAGAGTTAATGGAATCTCTGGAATTAAAAATAGATTTATCCAATCTATTTGTCTTAGTAATATAAATATTATAGGCATTCTGCATTTTGTCAACTAGAATTGTCAGGTGATAATGACCATAGAAGTTTCAGTGATTAGGTGACATGCCCTTGGTCTTATGACATGAAAAGATTGTTGCTCATCTGTTTTCCAAATTAAAGTTAAGACCTGAATACACACACACACACACACACACACACACACACACACACATGCACACACACACACAAACACCAAATGAGGAAGTAGAGAATAAAAGTAACATAGTTCAGAGACACTGCTTCTTTTCTGAGGGTATAGTCATGTCTTTGTAATTTTATTTTCCTATATATAGAATTACTGTGGATGTGGGTATTGAATTATGTGAATAAGTGAAGGGGTAATAGATAAAAAATGGCTGTACCCTGAAGCATTAAAATTATCTTTCTTACCCTTTTGTCCTTCTCCATTCCAGTGTAGAAGTTATTTGAAAGTAGAAAAGAAGGTGAACTAACATTTGTAAGTTACCATAATGAAGGTTAAGACAGGCAACTTGGAAAAAAAAAAGCATTTTCTCAATAAGTTAGGAGAATGATTTTTATCTAAAGTGGATAATTTCTATAAGAGAAAACTCAGAAGAGACTATCGTTTTGCATCAACCTCTCTAAAAGGAAGAATGAGAACATACAGAACAAAGGTGATCACATAGAGGATATAAAAAAATTTTCCAAAACGCTTATGTAGAAGTGCAAACACTTGAGTTCTTGTTCCCAATATGTCAAGTTGAGTTATATGACCTTGGGTAAATCCCTTTACATTTGTGTTTCTTGGGGTCTTTATGTGTAAAATTACTTGGTTGAGAAGGAAGAATGGAAGATTCCTTGAATTTCTAGTATTCTATAACATGATCTTTGAGTCTGGAAACATAAATGCTACATAATAAATGATTTTTGTTATGCTTTTGTTGTTGCCCCTTTTACTTTGTGGGGATTCATTTATATTGTAATTTACAAGAATATTAAAGTACTCATTTTTGATGCCTGAGAATCTTTTTTAAATATTCACTTCAGTATAGATACTTTGAGAAGTACTATTAAATATTTTAGAAGATGCTACCAATGAACAGAAGTCATTCTGAGTTTATGTAAATTGAAGCAAAAGTCATTTCCTCTTATTAGAATCTTTCCAGAGCCTAGAAAGTCATATGGCACCTACCATATTTGAATTCTGTAACCTGATCTTTGGTGTACCCATCTTCCCCTCTTTTGGGACACTGGGCAAGACCATCTCTGAATGTCCCCTTTTCATCAGTGTGTATTTAATCATCAAAGATAACTAACTTTGTACAGTTATCTTTTCTTATTGACTTGTTAAACATTCCCCTTACCTAGAAAAGAGGAGGAATAATGAAGAGTAGAAATATATAGTGCTATACTGCTAGGCAAAGACAATGAGTCATTTAAATTCCCTCGTGGGGGGTTGAGGAAGAACAACACGCTTCCATATCCACTTAACAGATGCTCAATTGCTCTCCTTTGTACTCTGCCTTTGATGATAGTTGTATGATGTCTAAATTTAAACTTTCAAAGTGTCAGTTATTTAACTTCTAAGGTAGGGGAGAGGTATTATTTCCATCACAGAAATGTTTTGAGGACAACTCACTCTCACTGTACGAGTGCGGGGCTCTAAGATGTTTTGCATGGACATACTATTTTGAATATTTTACTGTTTACTGTTTACTCAGCAGGTTAGTACTTTTCTCTTGATCTTACTGAAAAAGGAGCAGAGGAAATAGATATCAGGGAATTGGGATAGACAATAGTGCAGATTAAGAAGCTGAGAAAGCTCAGAGAAAACAAGTAACTTGCCTGAGGTTACATGAATAATTAGTAACAGAACTGACACAATGAGATGTCTTCATCCCAGTTTTAATGTTCTTGCATCTTTGCTACCCTCTTCTCTTGAATTTCTTTCAAGCCTCTACTGTACTGTCTAATGCTCACATTGCTATTTTCTTAGAAATAGATCAATATTGATAATTTTAAAAATAATTTAATCTATTATCAATATTGGAGATGTTTGTTTTGATATGGGATCTGAAGTGCATCATAGAGTTGAAACATGTTACCATTTGGATAAACAGAATCATTGGTGAAAATATGTTTTTAAGAAAATAATCATTATCATTTATAAAGTGGGTACTTTATGCCAGTGTTATTTTAATTGCTTTACTTATTTTAACTTAATGAATCCTCACAACACCTGGTAATGTAGTTACAATTATTATCATCATCCCTGCTCTGTGAATGAGGACACTCCTGCCCACAGGGAATAAGTAACATGCCTAAGGTCACACAGCTGGTAAATGCCTAAACAAGGATTGGAACAGGTAGTCTGGCTCCACTATTTGTGCTCCACCTCACTACATCCTACTGTCCCCCCAAATAATTGTCTTATCTTTTTTTTTTCTGGAGAACTTTATGCAAAAAAGTACAAAGAGGAAAATAAATTCATCTTTGATCCCACCACCCAGAGATAATGTGTTAACAATACTGAGTTGTTGTTTAATTGCAAATCAACTTATACAAAAATATCCAGGCATTTCAGCAGCGCTGTAATTCAGTAAAGTTTCCCTCGTTGGATGTCATTGGATGCTGTAGTATATCCAGAGTGGAGACACTTCAAAATATTTTGGGCCCTGTAAAATAAACAGCTGCTGTTTGAAGGCTAACTCCTATTACCTTAGCACAACACTGGTATGCTCCTGGCCCCTTGGACATGCTGACAAGATACAGATTAAAATGGGCTTCCTTAAGTGAAGTGCTCACCTCCAGACAGACGGAAGTTTCCTGTGTATCTGGCCTACTTCCTTCCAACCATTACCTCCGAAAGAAAGGTGTGGGGTTGGTGCCTCAGAGCTCATGACATTCCCCAGGTTAATGTGTCTTGCATTTATAGTCATACAGTTTTTTAGAATTCAAGATGAAAGTGGCTTTCTGTATGTAAGTAGTAATTCTGTTGTTACCAATAACATGAAAATAGAGTCAATCCAAAAGCAGGTATTTAAAAAAAAGACAGCCTTCTTAAAAAACACAAAACAAGCAGCTTTAAACACTTCAGACTTGCTGTTCGATAAAGAAACTGTTAGTAGGAATTTGCTAGTTAAGAAATTTTTTGGGTTGTTTATGATTAATTCTGTCGAAGAAGTTCAGGGTAGCTATGCAGGGAATGGGCATCTCCGGGAATCTGACTTGAGTGTCTGTCTGAGTGCTGAGTTCTGTGGCATAGTTTCACTAAGGAAAATGTTTTAGGGTACTCAAATGATGGTAATTCATGTGTTCTTTTGTTTCTTTTTTACCTTAAAAATAATTTAATGCAACCACGAATAATCTCATAAGCAGGTGAAAAGGGCAAAATGGTGGTTTCAAATGTCAAAATCCTTGGTGTCCTAGAAAATGCATGTGGCCTAAACATTACAAATCAATTTTCTTTGCTATGCTTGCAATATTTCAGATTAACACATAGCCTTTCACTGGTTTGTTGTACAACCTATTTTTAAGGAGGCATTATTTATTTGTAAGGAGTAAATCGTGTGCATGTGTGTATAGTCCTAATATAATTGTTTTCATGTTAGCTTCCAGTGAATTTCTAAATAATCTTGGGGATAAAAACTTTTGTTTATGAATTATTTGCAAGCAGACAAAATTTCTGACATTTACTCTACAATTAAATCATAATTCTTTCAGCCAAGTAATGATGCAATCATTGTGAGTTACTTAATAAAGAAAAAGAAAATCAAATAAAGTAACCAAAAATTTAATTTAAAAAACTCTCTAAATAGCAATTCTGGCAATATAAAATGTAAAAAATTAAATTTATTAAATTTCCTTTGTGGAGGGGGCCAGAGCTTATGCTGGAAGCTGGGAGGAATGGATCTACTTTCATCTAACTTATATTCTAGTTAAGTAATGGAAAGTAAGCGAAGAGTAAGGACTAAACACATACACTGTGATTCACATAAAGTGTTAGAATTTTATGTGTATATATTATATTTTGTTGCTCTATACTTTTTGTTTTTATTATTACCTTAAGCTATGGAAATATCTCAAAGATATCCATAATATGGAACTAGTCTTTTCATTTGGGGGACAAGGAAAATGCAGGCACTAACGAATTGAATAATTTTACCCTATTATCAGGAAGAGAAGAAAATTTCTTGAGATTTAGGCCTCAAGTTCTCATTCACTCTTCACATCTTCTGCCATTCTAAATAACATGCTCTATTTGTCACAAAATCACATGGTTGCAATCCATCCTTCTTGACACCCTTGGTGTCACTTGACACTTCTTGGCAGAAGCGCTAATGCATGACTCTAAGTCAGAGCAATCAGACCATTTCCATGCTTGGAAAATGAAAGAACATGTGACCTAGAGATGTCTTAGAAACTGTTTTCCTCTGGGGAATTATAAAAGAGCCCAGAAAACCATTTAGTTTGGACATAGAAAAAATTCCAGGAAGATGGGGAAAAGGACTGACTGGAAGACATTAAAAGCATGTTTCAACCTCGAGTGTCTATGATTTCTTGAGGCTTTCTCTACTGCTATAGTTTTCTGGGTCTAAGAAAAAATACAATGTATAGATGAGGGTAGAATCTGATTGTTTTTCCTTGTCAAATCTCCAGGAAAGGGAATAAGTCGAGTAACAATATAATTCCTCATAATATTCTTTGTTAATAGCCATGACATGTGATTCTTGAGCATCAAAGATCACATCTCAATCCTGACATCTCAATCCTGGATATAGTACAATTAGAATCAGAATGTCAGCTAATATATCGTTTGATATTCCTGCCCAAACAGTAATGGTAACCAGTAAAGCTCTGTGTAGAAGGAGAGGGAGGAAGATGAGAACTGGTTGCCCTTAGCTATCTTTTTAAAGTCTCAGTGTCCTCTTTTGTGCAGACACCCTTCCCTTGAACCAAACTCTTACTTGTATAGTATGCTTTTTCATGACTGTGACTTATGCCATCTTCTTTCTTTACCCTCATAATATTTCTTCTAATCAAACCTTCTTATGAAATCTTATCTATTTTCATGACTTTTCTCAAATACCATCTCCTCTGTGAAGTCTATTATGATGAGGTTGCAACCTCTCTTTCTTTTGAGCCTCTAAAGCACTCAATTCTTTCCTTCAAGCCCTTAATCTCTCTGACTTGTAATAATGTCATTTGTGTTCAATGTTATTTATTCTCCTAGACTCTGAATTCTATGTGCAAAAACTGTCTTCTACTCTCTCTGTAGCTTTCTAATTACCTATCAAAGTACCTGGCTCTTGGTAATGATGGTTCACTTTATAGGCTAATAAATATAAACAAATATATGCTACTTACCATAATATAACATACAAGATAGTGTTGTAGGCTTTAAAGTCAGTCAAAATAAGAATCTTTCCTCTACCACTTAAAGTACTTGAGTAAATTATTCAGCCTCTCTTTTCCTTAGTTTTCTCATGTGTAAAATTGGGATAATATTTGTACTTTTCTTAAAAGGTTAGATAATCCTGACAATATTTAAGATAGTA
This sequence comes from Microcebus murinus, assembly GCF_040939455.1. Classification (NCBI taxonomy): domain Eukaryota; kingdom Metazoa; phylum Chordata; class Mammalia; order Primates; family Cheirogaleidae; genus Microcebus; species Microcebus murinus. Next base: position 72,814,563 of record NC_134104.1, on the reverse strand, counting down.
TCTTAAATAATACATGTAAGTAGCTCAGCATCATGCCACATAGCTATTATTTTGATTATATCAGATTCTACTGATGTCTACATAGCAACTACTATACTCAAGCATCTTTCAGACTACTTAAGAGGACAAGAGAAGAAAACAGGTAATTAGAATCCATTATGATAAGAGGTGTGATTAAATGGTTTGCTAATAATAAGCATTTTTTTAGCCACCAGTTTCATGTATTCTTGCCAATTTAAGCTGATTATTAGGATTGGAAAATGTCTGCTTTTCTGCCCAACAGTTTAACAGCAATATAAACTTTCAAGCTGGGGATCTATGTAGAGGTTCTGAATTTATATTAGTACTAAATGAGTGTGACATATAATCCCATGGTCAGAGAAAGCCATTTCTCCCAACACTTTAATGTACTTTATGGCCATGAAAAATCCTAAGAGTGTTTCAGTCAGCAGTTCAAGAGTCAGACTTCTGTTAAATTTTTTTCTTATATAAAGCCAACTGAAGGAAAGTGATAGTCATAGACTCACAAGAATTTTAAAGCTTAAGGATAATGTGACCCATATCTCTCATTTTACAGATGGTGAATCTGTGACCCTTAAAAGGAAAGTGACTTGCCCAAAAGTTACATAGTTTTTAGGTGGGGGAGTTAAGACTTTGAGGATACATTATGCAGCTTTATAAAATATGTTAACAGAACATTTACACATTTATTTAGATCATTAAACTTAAGAATTTAAGTAGCCTCAGCAAACTTCTCACACAAACAGAAATTGCTTTAGTCACCTCTGATAGATAGCCCTCTATCCTGTGATTTATCACATATTGTAACATAGAATTAATTTGTTTTCTAGATCTGTTTCACTATTAGACAGTTTTAGATGTTAAAAAGTTATCTTTTACTTATTTAACTCCTTTCAACTTCCACATGCTTGCAGACAATAAAAATAAAATGTTATACTTCTGTTTAAAATGATACTGTGAGCCAAACTACAAAGGGATATTTTCAGGTGTCAAAGATGAATGCATAGCTCCAAAGTGAGTAGGAATAGTGACTTTCTTTCACATATAACACAAGAACAAAGCCATCATGTCTATTAGCATTTTAAAGTCTACAAAAAGATCAGGCTCATGCTGGCTCAGTTCATCTTTTGAACTGAGTTACCTTCATAAACCAGGAATCTGTTCCCTCTGTTGATTATTTCTGCTGCAGAAAGCTTCTATAGAAGCGTTTAGTGTTGGGAGAAAATACTTGCTAACTACGCATCTGACAAAGGACTGATATCCAAAATCTACAAGGAACTAAAACAACTCAACAAAAGACCCAAATAACCCCATTAAAAAGTGGGCAAAAGACATGAACAAAAATTTTTCAAAGGAAGAAATACAAATGGCCAATGAGCATATGAAAAAAATGCTCAACATCACTAATCATCATAGAAATGCAAATTAAAACCCCAGTAAGATAACATCTTAAGCCAGTCAGAATAGCTATTACTAAAAAGTCAAAAAATAACAGATGTTGGTAAGAATCTGGAGAAAAGGGAACACTTATACACTGTTGGTAGGAATGTAAATTAGTACAACCTTTATGGAAAACAGTTTAGAGATTTCTTAAAGTTCTAAAAATAAAACGGCCATTCTGTCTCACAATCCCACTACTGGCTATCTATCCAAAGAAAAAGAAATCATTATATTAAAAAGATACCTACATACATTTGTTTATCACAGCATTATTCACAATAGCAAAGATATGGAATCAACCTAAGTGTTTATCAATGAATGATTGGATAAAGAAAAGGTAGTGTGTGTGAATATATATATGTGTGTGTGTGTGTGTTATATATATGTATATATATACATGTATATATATGTATATATGTATACGTATACATATATATGTATATATATGTATACGTATACATATATATGTATATATATACACACACACCATGGAATACTGCCCAGCTATAGAAAAGAATGAAGTCATGTCTTTTGTAGCAACATGGATGGAACTGGAGGCTATTATTGTGAGTGCAATAACTCAGAAACAGAAAGTCAAAAACAATATGTTCCCACTTTTAAGTGGGAGCTAAATAATGTGTACACATGAACATAGATAATGGAATAACAGACATTAGAGACTCAGAAGGGTAGGAAGGTGGAAGGGGAATAAGGGCTGAGAAATTACTTAATGGGTACAATGTATGTTATGTGGTTGATGTATATACTGAAAGCCTAGACTTCAACACTACATAATATATCCATGTAAAGCAACTATGCTTGTATACCATCTATCTATAAAAATAAAGAATAAATAAAATTCATATCAAAATTCAAATAATATAGAATAGTAATAAGTTCGAGGAAAAAAAGAAATAATCAAGGAATCTTCAAGAGATGTTCATCACCACCATGATCATCCTAGAAAAACTTAGCCAAACACATTAAGGATATAGTTACCTGTTCATGTCTTTGGGTATAAAAATAATTGTTTTTGGGGGTGGGGTTTGGGACATACAGTTTTTGATGAATGGAGATATAGGATGGAAATTCCACTACCTATTCAATTTTGAGAACAACATAGAAAAGTAAAAATTGAAAACTATAAAAAATTTTATGGAACCAGTAAGGCCAGTAGACCTGAGTAAAGATAATTACAAACCTCCCTTTCAGGGTGGAAGAGAATAACCACTAAAAATAACATTATAGGCACAAATTTCAGCACATGGGAGACCATACATGTTATGAGAAACAGCTAGTGAATATAACAGATAGGAAAACTGACATCCAAGGTACAAGATAACATAAACTCATCTGGTAGCAACTTTAGGTATTTTTAAATTTTGAAAATAAAAAATAGAACAGAATCAGGAATTAAGAATAAGATTTGAAAAAGAGAATAGATTTAAGAAATAAATTTTTGAGTAGACCAAATAAAAATCCTAGGAGTAATAAATATAATTCTCAAGATAAAAACTAAATGGAGTAAAATAAACACCATCTTTACTGACAACTTTTGTAACAAATTTACCAAGAGATACAAATAGACAAAAAAATTCCTTCTAAATAATTTATGGATTACATAAAAATTCATTGTGTCTTTGGGTCAAAAGGTATAGTAAGTTCATACTGAAAGCTCCCCTTGGGAGCAAACATTTAGCAATAACATTTTATGTGCTAGATGGCTAGATAAAGATAAAGCAAATAAGATAGGGAGGCATAACTAGAGAAATAACAACATGAACATCTCAGTGGTTGAGAGACAGAGAGTTAAAGTGTTTAGTAGTAGTAAAAGAGCTATAATGAATGCTGTGGTCTGTGTTGAAAAGCCAGTAGTAGTAACTGAAGGCTTTGTTCCTATAGAGTAAGGAAGAATAGGTGTTCCACGCAAGTTGGGGGCTTAGAATCTTCTTACTTGGAATCAGGAATCGAGTGTGACAGTCTTCCTTATCTGAGGAGGCTGACTGAAACAATTATCCACTGCTGCTTGGGGTCACAGTTTATATGGAGTCCTGAACTGAGAGATGAAGGAAGGAGTACAGACATAGCTTTAAGAAACTGAATTAAACTACTCTTCCCTGAATGATGCGATCTGCAGGATCACTATTTTGTTGCAGTGTTAGACTTGGGAAGTGGTATTGTAAATGTGGTTCTAGATTGATGGGTTGGAGGATGTAAGTAGAAACTGCTAGACAATGGGAAGCAAGTATAAAGGAAAAGTAAAAATGTAATATAAAAATAAACCAACCTTTTACCTTAAAGTAAACCTAGAATCCCTAATTGTATTTGTATGAAGTTATTGAATGGCAAGAAGTACAGCCAGGAAAATCAATGATTATATCACTAATTCACTCTACATGAAATTAATATTGCAGAGCAGTTTTACAAGGACTTTAAAATAAATATGTTATTTATATTCTAATAGTTTATTATTTATTATGGTGGTAATGAAAATTTATTCAAAATGGATCTGGTTAAAAAAGAAGTAAAAAATAATGACAAATGATAGATTAGGAGGATTTAATACAAGTTTAATAAGAGTTCCAGAAGAAAATAATAGAGATAATGCCAATGAAATATTTGAAGAGATATTGAGATATTAGCTGAGAATATTTTAGAATTAAATAAAGAGCGGAGTCATGAAGCTAAAGTGTACAATAACAGCCAAAAAAGATAAATAAAAATACAAATGAGATAAATAAAAAAAGAAATACAAATTGGGTTCTCTGCTTAGAGTTTCACTTGGCTGAAATTAAGGTGTTGACCAGAGCTGAGATATTATCTGACTCTCAAAGTTCTCTTCCAATCTCAACAGTCATTTTCAGCATTCAATGCCTTGCTATTACAGGGCTGAGAAACTTTCTTTCTTTCTGGTTGTAAGTTGGGGGTTATTCTCAGTTCTTGGAGGTGACTCTTTACCATGCCACATTGTTCGCTCTGCAACATGAGAGTTTGTTTCTTCCAAGTTAGCAGTAGAGAGACTATCACAACTGCTTCTTTCAGGAAGGGTTCTTTCCCTTTTAAGGACTCTTCTGATTAGGTCAAACTCAAGCTGGATAATCTCCCTTTCAAAGGATAACTCAGAATCAATTGATTTGAGACCTCAATCCTATCTGCAAAATCCCTTAGTCATTGTCATATAGCATAACCTAATTCTGGGAGTTAAGTCATCATATTTAGAATCTTGCTTATTTTCAAGTGGTGGTTATAGTGGTAGGATTACAGAGGGCATATATACCAGGGGTGAGAATCTTTAAGGTCATCATAGAATTCAACCTACCACAGCTAGGAGGATGCCAATATCTGGGTGCTGGAACATCTGCGACCCCTCAGGCATCTGCCTATATGTGATCTTTTCATGTGGTTTCTCTTCATGGTGGCTTTGAGGTAGCTATTTTTTTCCATTTTTTAAATTTCAAAATATTATGGGGGTACAAATGTTTTGATTACATGGATTGCTTTTGTACTATTTGAGTGAAAGTTCTAAGGGTCTCCATCACCCAGATATGGTACATTCTACCTGTTAGGGATGATTTCACCCATTCTTTTCTCCCTCCTCCAACCTACATGATTTCTGTTGAGTTTTATTTCCATCTGTGCACATGAGTGTTGATCAATTAGTTCCAATTCAATAGTGAGTGCATGTGGTGTTTGTTTTTCCATTCTTACAAGACTTTACTTAGAGGACAGTCTCTAGTTCCATATAGATTATTGCAAAAGATATTAATTCATTTTTTATGGCTGAGTAGTACTCCATGGTGTACACATACCACATTTTATTAATCAACTCATGAATTGATGGGTACTTGGGTTGACTCTACATCTTTGTAACTGTGAATTGTGCTGTAATCAACATTTGAGCACAAGTATTTTTTTGATAAAATGATTTTTTCTTCTTTCAGTAAATAACCAGTAGTGGGATTGCTGGATTAAATGGTAGGTCTACTTTTAAAACTCTGAGGAATTTGCATACGATTTTCCATAGAGGTTGCACTAGTTTGCAGTCCCACCAACATTGTGTACATGTTCCTTTCTCTCTGCATCCACACTAGCATCTATTATTTGGAGACTTTTGATAAAAGCCATTTTCACTGGGGTTAGGTGATATTTCATTGGGGTTTTGATTTGCAATTTCCCTGATGATTAGTGATAATGAGCATTTTTATATGTTTCTTGGCCACTAGTCTATCTTCTTTTGAAAAGCCCATTCAGGGCTGATAACCAGAATCTACAAAGAACTCAAGCAAATCAGCAAGAAAAAAAATCAAACAACCCCATTAAAAAGTAGCCAAAAGACATGAATAGAAGCTTTGCTTCCTCAAAGATCTAAAAGGATCTTATATCTAGAAAACCCCAAAGATTCAGCCAAGAAACTCATGGAATTGATAAATAAATTCAGCAAAGTCTCAGGTTACAAAATCAATGTACATAAATCAGCAGCATTCATATATGCCAACAACAGTCAACCTGTGAATCAAATCAAAGACTCAGTACCTTTCACAATAGCAACAAAAAAATAAAATACCTACGAATATATTTAACCAAGGAGGGGAAAGACCTTTATAAGAACTGTGAAACAGTGAGGAAGGAAATAGCGGAGAATGTAAACAAATGGAAAAACATGTCAAGCTCATGGATCAGCAAAATCAACATTGTTAAAATGTCTGTACTAGCCAAAATTATTTAAAGATTCAATGCAATCTCCTTTAAAATCCCAACATCATTTTTGCAGATCTAGATAAAATAATTCTATGCTTCATTTGGAACCAAAAAGAACCTGAATAGCCAAAGCAATCTTAAGCAAAAAGAACAAATCCAGAGGCATCACTTCATCAGACTTTAAGCTATAGTAATATAGCTAAAAGGCTATAGTAATCAAAACAGGATAGTATTGGCACAGAAATAGAGATACAGACAAATGGAAAAGAACAAAGAACCCAGATATAAAATCATCAACATGTTGGCATTGGATCTTTGACAAAGTAGACAGAAAAATACACTGGGGAATCCCTATTCAATAAATGGTGCTGGTAAAATTGGATAGCCACATGTAGAAGATTGAAACCAGATCCATATCTCTCACCACTTACACAAATTAATTAAATATGGGTAACAGACTTCAATCTAAGGCATGAAACCATAAGAATTCTAGAAGAAAATGCTGGAAAACTCTTTTAGATATAGGCCTAGGCAAAGAATTTATTAAGAAGATCTCAAGGGTAATCATAGCCACAACAAAAATAAAATAAAAGGGACTTCATTAAATTAAAGAGCTTCTGCAGAGCCAAGGAAACAATCAACAAAGCAAATAGTCAACCTGCAGAATGGGAAAAAAATATTCGCATGCTTTCTTTTCTTTTTCTTTTCCTTTTTCTTTCTTTCTTTCTTTCTTCTTCTTCTTCTTCTTCTTTTTTTTTTTTTTTGTGAGACAGAGTCTTGCTTTGTCATACAGGCTAGAGTGCAGTGGCCTCACCATAGCTCACTGCAACATCAAACTTTGGGGCTCAAGTGATCCTCCTGCCTCAGCTTCCCAAGTAGCTGGTGATACAAGTATGTGCCACCACACCTGGCTAATTTATATATTTTTTTGGGAGAGATGGGGCCTCGGTCTTGCTCAGGCTGGTCTCAAATTCCTGACCTTAAGCAATTCTCCTGCTTTGGCCTCCCTGAGTGCTAGGTAGCTATTTTATTTTGCATAGCAACTCAAGACTTTCTGAGTGTGGGTCCTAAGAGAAACAGGCAGAAACTATATGGTCTATTTTAACCTTATCTTTAAAATTACTTCTAGAGAAAATAATTTAAATATTAACTCAAGAAAAAGCTGAAAAAGGGAGTAAACCAAGAAAATATTTTAAATCTCTTTGGTAATCAAAACAAGACTATCAATATATCCTTGAAAAAAAAGATACAAGGTTTAGATAGTTTTATAAATTACTTTCTTTTAAATTTCAAGAAATAGATATTATAAAAATAGTTTTGAAGAGCAAACTGGTGAAAACTTGTGACTTATTTCCTTTAGATAATATAAATAAAAATAGAATAAAACTTTTTAACTTGGTAAAATGTACGTATCACACCTTCACAATAATTATGTTCAAGGATAAGTATTAGAAGAATTATCATTAAATTCAGGAAAAAAAACAAGGTTTTGATGGTAACTGCTTAAATTCAATATTGTAATGAAAGTACCAGATTATATATTATTAAAGATAATAATTAATATGATTTTAAGAATTGGGAGGGAAGAAATAAAATAGTGATTACTTTTTAAGAAAGTTATTTATATAAGACTCAAAGAAAGTTTAAAAATGATTAAAACTTATTGCAAAGACCAACAAGGTGATTGGCATAAGAGTATCGTCAATTACTAAGCACTGACTAGGTGCTGGATGTTATTCAAGTTGATTTACATGAATTAATCCATTTCATCTTCTTAAGAGCTGAGAGCTGTCCCTAGCCAACAACTAGTAAGAAAATGGGAACTTCAATTTTACAACCCCAAGGAAATAAATTCTCTCAACAACCTAACCTAAATAATCTTGAAAGAATCATAGGTGATTTGACTTAGAGACTCAGAGCTAGAATGACCTTCAATAACTTTTTAAAATCTGCTTGTTTAGCAGAAGACACAATCATGATCTAGAATCGTAAACCCATCAATCACCAGCTTATAGGTGGGAGAGTCAGGCTATACATTCCAAATTTTGGGGCTTTCATTGCTTGGAATTTTTGGTGTTATTGTGGCACAGAAGCTTATTTCCACAATTGCAAAATGAAGAGATAGAAATATACAATCTCTCAGAGTATCTGTAGTTTATCATTTGAGTTTTAAAAGTTAAAATTGTATTTGTCATTCCTCAACCCATTAAGCAGTCTCTTTTTATGTGCCTGGATCTATAGAGCACCATTTAAGCTAGGTAGAGCACAAGTAGTGATGGCTAGAAGTAAACAAATAAGATTTGCCCTTGTGTAAACAATCCCAGATGGATCTCAGAAAGACAGCTTGAAAGGGCAGCCTTATAGAATCACACTGCTGCAGCAAGAGAAAGCACTTGATAATGGGGCAGGCTTTATTTGCCTGCACACTTTGCATTTGCTTTTAGTCAGATGGGAAAGCAAAGCTTATGCCAGCCCAGCAGAAAGAAACTCCGCTTTTGTTTATGTCTTAGTCCCTTAGGTAGGAGGTTAACTTTGGGGATGACAGATGAAATGCTTTGGTTTGTCATTTATACCACTGTGCACAGATGGCTCTCTGGCATCTATATGATCTTTCTCAGTACTATTTACTGCACCTCCATCCGGTCCCAAGAGACCAGGTGTGAAATCCAGCACTAAGCAGTTTTTGCTAGCTGTGAATTGCATTGAGCCAAAGGGGCCATGTGGCTGGACTTTGCAATTGGAAATAATGTCATTACTTATAACGAAATTCAACTGCCTGTGAATGAAAGCCCTAAAATATTCTCCAGAGAGAAATTTTTCTCATTTTACAGATATTACCTATTTGGGTTATCACTTAAGAAATATGACCATTTATATAGCATTTTATTTTTCCTGGTTATAAACAAGGACATTTTTCAAATTTATTTTTCTTACTTGCAAATATAATTATGAGTGCCTTATTTTAATTCAATTCAACAAATATTTATTGACACTATGTGTAGGTATTGCTGTAGATGCAATGATAGATAAATTGCAGCTACTATTGTCAAGTAAACCACAATCCAAAGGAAAGAAAATGGGATGAATGGAAAAATTCCATACAAAATGCAAGATGTGCCTCTTGGAAGGCTAGAGAAAGGAGAAATTATTAGTTGGGTAAAATTAGGTATGGTTTTAGGGTGCATTGGGTGTTTCATTTGCTTAAGCCTTAAAGAAAGGCAAACATTTCCACAGACAGAAAGGAAAGATGGTCATTTCACATATGAAAATCATCACAATGCAGGAAGGTATAAACTGCATATTGTACAGAGCAAGAAATAACAAGTTCTATATATTTGAAGCTGAGTTCTTTTGCCTTCACATTTGAAAAGTATTTTAAATGTTTAAACATTCCTTGCATGTAAGCCATTAATCTTTCAAATAGAATTATATCTCCCATTTTACAGAGAACGCAACAAAGTCACAGATAATGATACTAACTAACAGTTACTGGGTCATCATGTGCCAGGCACTGGTCTAAGGTGCCTTCAAGTGTTCCCTTATTCAATCTGTGAAACAACCTTATGATTATGGTATTATACTAACTCCACTGTACTGGTAGAGAAATGAGCTCCAGAGAGGTTAAAACACTTGTTCAGACTTGCACTACTGTTAAGGATAAAACTTGGATTTGAATAAGTTTGGATGGCTTCACTGCTTCAATATATAAATTACTTCTTTGATTTCACATATGTTACACAATATGGACTTGTGTGCTGATTTTCCCAGTGCACTTTCAGTAGAATATTTTTGTTTGTTTGTTTTTACTTACCAATTATGAAAGAGATACAGGTTTCTGTGGTGTAGATTTTATCATGTTCACCTCACACCAATTTTGAAGGGGAAAGTGAAAAAAATAAGATTGGGCAGAAGGGTTTAGAATTAATTAAGTAGACAATGGGCCATTAAAATATTCCAGCAGAGAGGTGCTCAAACTAATGTTGAGACTAGATTGGAAGGAGAGAGAAGCTGCAAGAGGAGAAATGATTTGGAAAGCCATTGCTGAAGTCCAGGGTAGTGTGGATGAGATCTCTACTAGAGTTGTTCAGGAAGAACTACTGGCATGTGCAAGCAACAGGTGACTGGCTCTTGAAAGGTCATAAAGGTACCCTCCAGGAGTTTGTTCTTTATTCATAAAGAAACTCCTCATGGTCAAATTGGGCATAAATCCAAGAATCTCCATGGTTCAGTTTGGACTCTTTCTGGATATTCTAATTTTCTGCTTCTGTCTGTTTTAGAGGAATTAGATGGCCAGATTCTGCTTCTGTAATGGCCAAGTGAGCTAATTCCTCATTCATGTCAACTATATACTCTGGGCAAAATAAAAAAGTAATTACCTAAGGGATCTATAGAGTGAACATGAGGGGAATTGAAAGTTGGAAGGAAGAAGGGACATGTACAGAGTGAGTTTCCTGGTATGTTAGCCTGAGGGCAGGTGGCATTTAGTGCTAAGCATAAAGACTAAGACCTTAACAATTTTCAGACTCTCTGACCCCAGGAATCAAAGAAGAGAGTTCAGGGTAATTACGACTTCTGGGTAGTGAGGGCAGAATCCCAGAAAAGATAAAACCAGAGAAAAGGACTCCTTATTCTGTATATAAACTTTACTCGAATCTCTGGCTGACCCTTGAACCATGCATGTGTGGGTAGACTCTAAGCAATCCTATTGAGACACAGCAAAAGAAAACAAACAAACAAAACATGGATGGAATTGAGCTGCTGCCTAGGAGACGAAGTTTGCAGTTTATGTCCAACAAAGTAATTGCTTACTAAAGAAAAATATCATTCTTTGGAAGAATAAATCTGACCCATTCTCAAGAGAATAAACAATTATGGAGGCTAAACTTGGGATGGCCCAAATGTTAAAATAAGCAGAAAAATACATTAAGGTAATTAATAAACTATGCTTTTATTAATAGAAAACCACACTGGTAATAAATGAAAACAGGACCTATGGGTGGAGAAGTAGAACCTATAAAAATGAACATTGTGGTGGGGGTAAGCCCCAAATGTGGTGGACCCCAGAACAGAGTAGACCTGAGAGTTATGTTTTGAAAAACAACCAGAAAACACCATGACTACAAAAACCTTTTTGACACACTCCAATATGCCATAAGGGTAACTAGGACAAACTTTTGATCGAATTTCGGTGGTTCAAGAAAGTCCCCTTAAATGTTTTCTCCATGAAATATATTGTCATAAATTTCATGATTAGAAAAGTAACCCTTTAAAAAGCTGTTGTCTTTTGCCCTATATTCCGAGAGCAAAGATTTGTCACCAGGATCAAATGGGAGTAAGGGAAAACAGACACGACACCAAGAGATGACAACTATAGATGAAAATAATGGTCCCTCTCCATTTTTTGCCTGCCACCTCCCTTGTCCCTCATTAGAACAAAATCAGACATGTGAATTTTAGAATATGTTTATTTGCTTGTTTATCTCATTTAATTAGATACATTCCTCATACTTTCAGGAATAATTTGAGAATACTGAAAATAGCACATATAAATAAGAAAGAGGAATAGATATCAATGCATGTTTCAGAAATCATGTAGAGAAATAAAACACAATAATAATTACTCCCAAAACTTAGGATTCAGTGATTTTAAAATTGAATGTTATATTTTACTTTGACAAGAATTTAAAGAGAATCCTGTGAAATAATAAATGACTCATTAATAAATAATGATTTTTTTAGTCATTAAAATGTTAATTATGAAGATTATGTAGTGACATGGAAAATTCTTCTGCTATAATTGACAAAACTAACTTGCAAAAGATTATGTATAGCTAAGGTAAAATTGTCTTTTTTAGGGCAAGATACACAAAAACAAGAAAAAAAACAACAGAAAAGGAATTTTAAAGTTGAGGGAATAAAATTACTGTAGGTTTTTCATAATTTATGTAATTATTATGTTTACGCAATAAACTTTAAAATTGATTTGCCTCTGGCAACTAAGAATCAAAAGAAAACAAGATTGGATTTTACTTTGATCATTAAATGAATGGTGTTCTCTTTATAAAAGAAAATTATTAAAAACATAAAAGTTTTAGACCTACTCCAGGCTTGGAGCCTCAAAGATTCATGGTGTAGATTTGAGGCTACCCAGGTGTCTTGATGAAGAACATAGATTTGGGAGCTCTATCTACCCCTATTTCATCAACCCACAGCAAAGCATAGGATAAACTGAAGATTCGCTAGAATAGATTAACTGTTTTGTTATTTGATCTTGCTAATGAGACCTGGACATTGTGTTTGTTTTCCAAGATGTTCTTAAAAAATTATACTCACTTCGCAAGCCACTTTAGTGCAGAGGCAATTTAAATTACATTTCAATCAATAATGCAAATAAAGTTCCTTCAAGACCAAGAGTTGGAAAATTACACATTATAAATGATTTCCTGACTGTCAGACAAAATTTGCAGATTTTTGCAGTTCTTGGGAGAAAATCAGAAGACAGCAATTCCCCCATTAAGTTTTTATCTTCTCAGTAATGTATGTCAGCCCCAAAGGCAGTGCTACAATCATAATTCATTTGGTAATTTGACCTATATGAGAGAAATAGGCTGAAGGGACTGAACCCAAAACTCCTAAGAAATGAGGACTCTATAGTGCCTTTATGCTAGTTTTATTCATATCTGTGATGGTGAATTTTATGTGTCAACATGACTGGGCAATGAGTTGCCTAGATATTTGGTTAAATATTATTTCTAGGTGTGCCTGTGAGGGTGTTTCCAGATGAGATTAGCATTTGAATCAGTAGACTGTGTAAAACAGATCACCCTCAGCAATGTGACTGGGCATCATCCAACCACCAAGGCCCAGATAGAACAAAAAGGTGGAGGGAGGGAAAGTGTACCCCCTCTACCTGACTGCTGAGCTGGGGTATCTCTTCCCGCCCTCAGACTGGTACTTACACCATCAGCTCTCATGGTTCTCAGGCCTCTAGACTCAGACTGGAACTATAGCCCTGGCTTTCCTGGGTGTCCAGATTACAGATGGCAGATTGTAAAACTTCTCAGTGTCTACAATCACAGTAGCTAGTTCTGGTTTCTTATAATCTCCCCCCACCAGATATATGTGTATGAGTCTATTTACACACAGATGTTTTCTCTACCAAACTCAGATCTAAAATGCAGTATTCTTAGGATGCATTGTAACCCATGTATATGGAGGATTGATTTGAATATGTGCAGATTTAGGTATATGTGGGCGGTTCTGGAGCCAAATCCTCCTCATATACTGAGGGACAACTGTACAAGATCCTTATCTACTTCCTATATTTTAATGCTTTTCTATGAATCTATCTCAGAGAGGTCTCTCTCTTCTCCCAACCCAACAGTTCTAATTTTACCATCTTATGGGACTTACCATGTTCTAACTTCATTATTGTTATTTGAGGTTATATGGAGATAATCATTGATTTTGATGCTAGATAAATTTAGTGTGGAATTCCAATTCTCTGACCAATATTTACCTGACATCAAATAAGCTTTATCAAATTCTTAAAGCCTCGTATTTCTTATTAATAAAATAGAGATAATCATATCAAACTCATAAGTATTGTTGAGGATTATGTGAGATAATATATGTAAAACATTTAACAGACCAGAAAAATATAAATACTCAGTACACTGTAGCAGCATGTACTTTCACCATGCCTTTTATTAAATTTCAGCTTCTTGAGAGTTAACTCTTTAAGCTTATCTTCTTTGGCACTATAAAGTCAGAGAAGTAAAAAAATAATGTCGATGTAGTTTCTGTAGAGAGAACATTCCTGAAGCATAAGCACATATTAAATAGATAGAGCTTTTGTTAATTACCCTCTGCCAAGTCTGGTCTCTCTGTCTCAGTGAGTATTGATCACAGAGAAGTTCTCAACCTTTTCTGTTGCTTCATTGGTTTGTTTGCTTCCTGCATTTTGCTCTGGTACATCTGATAGATGAGGTTTTGCAACTCCCTGGAAGTAGCTCTAGCTTGGACTCCCACACAAGATAGCAAACAGAAAGGCAAGAAAGTGTGACTGAAGTTATTAAAAGGGAAGCTTCATGTCTGTTCCAACTTACAAAAGAATGGCACACCATTAAAAATCTCTCACACTTTAGCTGTTACTGTACTCAAATTATTTGGAATGTACCTCAGTTGTGAGGTACCATGTACCATGACTCAGTACCTGAAAGAAGTTTTAATGATTTCTGTTTTTCAGAGATCAATTTATTTGACCTGAGTGGGGATTTTCAGTTCCTTACTCCTTTCTGTTATCATTTTAGAGCTTTCTAATGATTACTTTTATTATCTAATAACATCCCTCTTCTTTTCTAATTCTTTATTCTTATAATCATATTTGAGGCTGTTTTCTATAAGTTAATGTACTTAGGTTGTTTCCATTTTCTTTTTTACAATACCTATTTTAATGTTTTTATGTGTTTTCCACATATTGCAATGGCTGAAATCAGTCAACTGTTGTTTGTGTCAATTCCCCCAGCAGAAGGATCTATTTCATTTATCAATTTGTCTCTTATGGTCTCTTGCACAATACTCTTTATACTTACTGTATTTAAGTCAACAGATGGAAGATTGTTCCAGAAGGTAAATCAGACAGTGAGATAATTCACCAGAGACTTACACCTAGTCATATATATCATTCTTTCTATACAGCTGAGCTGGAGTCTTTCTATTTAGTGCAGAGCTATGATGTCTAACTCCAGAAAAATTTAGAATTTCACAGATGGGATAATTTTATTCATTTTTTAACTTCTCTAGTCCTGAAGATGCTTATTTACTTAGTGACAGTCGAGACTCTGCCTCATTCTACGTTCAAGGACACAACTGGTAAATTTAATTCCAAGGTGTTTAGACAGATAGAACAATACAAGAACTAAGCCAGAAAATGGTGTTTGTTACTGTTTTTGGTACATTCCTCTTTGGGGGCGACTAAACCACATACATCCCCTGAGAAGGTGACTTTCAAATTCAACTCTAAAGGTGAGTGCATCTAGAGACTGCAGAAGCTGCGGCATTAAGGAACAAGGTACTCATCTCTTGTCTAATAATCCTGGTCCACAGAGAAGCTCCGACTACCATGCAGAGAAATGTAATGATTTATGCAGTGTGTCCATCTATATTGTTTCCAAGGAACAGGCTGTCTGCTGAGAGACAAATCTAACAAGTTCAGATTATGCGTAAAACTGTAAGAGATACAATTAGCCTCACAAATTGTCAGAGGATCTTAAGAGTTATTCACTCTTAAAGAATTCTAATGATTAGGTATTTCAAATTTCAGCCTTTATAATAAAGAAGCAAAAATAAATGTCAGTTTTAATCTCCCAATCAGTGATTTCTCAAAATGAATCTGGCAAACCATATCACATCTATCTTGTAACTTGCCTGTGAGGAAGACACTGGAGAACAATAGATGGAAACCCTAGCAAGGGAGATGAGTAATGATGAGTGCGTATTTTCAATTTATCTTTTTTCTCACGAAGTGAGTGGCTGGAATTTGAGATTGCTGTGGAGCTGTTTGTTAGCGATGACAACTGTGTGGTCTTGGTTTGGAAAAAGTGTTCTCTGCCCGGCTGTTGAGTCATGTGGGACCACTTGCAGTTTTTGTCTTAAAAATGACAGCGTGGTCATTTAATTTCTGACTAATGGCCACAAAGCCAGTTTTGCCTAGATTTCCCCTTTCTTCAGATAACAATGCCCAATTCTGCCTAGATTCCCATTTTTTTTTCAGATAAAATATCAAGGCATAATTTTAAATGAAATGACTTTTTGAGAGCTAAAATATTAAACATAGAATAAGAATTAGAACTTCTAGAAAATAGTTTATGTATTCAGAAATACCTATTAAACATATTTGTATGTAAAGTATCATGCTAAAAAATGTGGAGGTGGAAAGGACATAAATAAATAGTATATTTATTTATCATCACTTGTCATTTGTCACCAAGGAAAGGAGTTATGTAAAAATATGATGAACTAAAAGAAAACAAATTGCAGAATAGAATAAGAAGCAGCATTGTTATAAAGACTAAGTTATTTCAAATAATCTGGTGTAGACAATGTGATTTTATATATATACACATATAGATGTTTATTTTTGTTTGATATATATATATATATATATATATATATATATATCTCAGAAATTAAATGTATTACTAAGCAATCCCCAGGTACATCTAGAATTCTAATCAAGGACACACACTCAGGACCACTAGCATTCTCATTAGTAAGTCTTTATTCCAGAGACAGCTGTGACTAGTCTGTATAGCTTGGGCTACAACCAAAGTTTTGCTGGCTTTCACCCTGAATGCCAGAAAAGGTTTTTACTGGTGAACTTGGCATACTATTAGAAAGATGAGTAGATCAATCCTTTAGTAAAGGATTGATTAAATTATAATTTAATTTAAAAATTAAAATTATTTAATTTTAATAATAATTTAAAAAGTAAAATTATAGCTTTCCTAAAGAATGTATTGTCAAAAATATTTAAGAAACACTTCATACACTTGTGTGAACAGAGTATAAGAATCTAGCAAGGCCACTATCCTTAATCAACTAAATCCCAAAAGATTAGTATATAGCTGTAAACTCTGATTTCTGCATGTCCAGTGAAAATTATAAGAGCAACATCTATAATGATAACAGAATCCTGCTTCTAGAATCTTGATAAGACTATCTCTAGTGAATTTTTCTTGAAATATGGTATTTTAATCCCTTAAAGAACAAGAAGCTCCAGAATGGACCGCAAAATTTATCTTGTGCTAACTTACTAATAAATGTTTAATTCGTAAATGTCTGTATGTAGAAAAAAATTTATCTGAGATTTGCTTTCTTTTATGGGGGTACAAACAGTTTGGTTACATGTTATAACTTTGCCACAACCAAGCCATGATTTGAGGCGTGCCCTCCTCCCCCTTCCCCCCCTCCCCCCGCCCCAGCAATGCTCACTGCATCCATTAGTTGGGGGTTGCTTTCTTTATAATTTTGTAACAAGGCTGTGGGGGAGAGTTTACCCAATTCAAAGTTATTCAGCAACTACTATTTAATATTATCTACCAAAAGACCCTGGACTTGGGCATGTCAGATAGGCTTAGGACAGTTTACAAAAAGAACATTCCACAATTTGAAAGAGGGGAAAATATGGAGGGGGGTTGTGACTATATTTAGGTTATCAGTGAATACTGCAGGTCCTAATTTTGTTCCCATTTCAGTATTAAGTCTATCCCCGATTAATGGCTTTTCTCAAATTTGAGCTGTTTTTCATCCATTGAGAGTTATTTCCTGGCAATGTAACTTTTTCGTATAGGGCCATTCACCTTGGCTATTTTCCATGTGAGATATAATACGATCAGTGTTTTACTGGAAAGAACATGGAGTCCAGAAGGAGAAGCTACATGAATGTCACATTGAGCTAATTGCTTTTGGCATTAATTTACATTTTTATATATTGATTTTTATGCATTAGACTTCTAAACAGGTCTTATAATTTGATTCACAGGTTTGTAACTATTGGCTATAATTCAGTTATGTAAGATCATTTATTGTTATGACTTCCATAGAAATGCAAAAAGCAAAGAATGAAGGAAATGTGTATTTAATCTCAGTATATTATAAGACAAGTTAGAAGCATCTGAAAGCAATGAAGAAAAAGAAGTGGCTATAAAGGTCATATTCACAGTGGATAGGGGAAAATATCAGAATTTCAGGTGGCTATTAGAGATAATGGACGTAGCATCCCTACATTGTGGCAACTATGCATTTCGGTGTCCTTCTCTTTCTGGAAAGGGATTTTGAAGGTCATTTACTACCTATTCTTTATCAGTGCCCTGTGAAGTAGGTCATCTTCAGATTTGGAGTCTAATGTTCAGAAGGATTTCCTGAACTTGGAGAGTATCCAATAAAAAGTCTGAAATAATAAAATGGCAAAGTGAAGATTAGAATTCATGCCATCAATACACCTACATTTAAAGGGGTTATTAAAATTCATTTTTTAAAAGCTTGGTCAAAATTGTTGTTTTTCAACCTTGTCTGTATTTTAGAATTATGAAGGAAGATTTTAAAAATACTGGTCCCTAGGCCACATACATGCCTGATTACATATGTATCTCTGGACATGGGGCCTAGGCATCAATATTTTTATAAGTGCCAAGCTAATGTCAGATTATGTAGGTAAATTTGGAAACCATTAGTCTAAGTGACAGTAAAAATGTTGTCAAATTCTATGACAATTTAATTAGCATAGATATTTATAAGTATTTGAATAACTTAAAAATAAAAGCTTATGGCTAGGGAAAGTTTTGTGATAGGTGTGTTTTTACAGTGTCACTGCAACCAATAATTTGAAGTTTTGCTTAAAATACATTTGAAAAGATGCAAAGCAAGTCAATCTGAAACTTTTTTGCACCAAGAATTCTATAATTCTAGCCCATGTGTTTCTGGAACTATCAATAAGAAAGACTCCAGAAGTACTTTTTATCCTTTTGTAGGAAGCAGAAAACAAAAGATGTAGTCATTGAGGTTATCTGAAATATGGAGTCAACAGAGATAAATATATGTCAGAAACATATGAAATATACCTGACATTTTTTTCTTAGTCTTTAGCTATAAAGACTAAACTACTTATCTCCTCCAATCCATACTAAAGTCATCAAGTAGGAAATGGAAAGATGCTCTATCATTAACTTTGACAGGGAACTGACATTGCTGGAAAATAATAAGAAAATAGTATCTATGACATCATGTCTTATTCTTTTAGATTTTTCAAAATTAATAAAATGATGTAAAATGCCACCATATATTTATGAAAGTATTTTAAGAACAACTGGTCAGAAATATTTTTGCAGACATCCAGTCAACTTTGCCATAGTTTCCAGTGAAATTTTAAGATGCTAATTATACCATCTGTTACAATCGGTTCTGTGGCTTTCTTTGTTGTTTCTTAAAATCATAAAAGATTTTAAGACTTTCAAAGGTAATTAACAGCCTTTTTCTACCTGCTCTCCTACTTTTATTTCATATTTTTCAAGGAAGCAGGGTAGAATACAGTACATCTAAGACCATCTCTACTGTTCAGATTTTCCTAGAATAATTTCAACTTAATAGTCACTTTCTTATCTCTCAGACATAACTGACAGTATACCAGGGGTCCTTAGCAAATCAGTTCCTTTCTGTTAGGAACATTCCTATTTCTCTCTTTTCATTATTTTAAAGTATACTCTAACTTATCGTTGATTATAGTCACTTTGTTGTGCTATCAAATATTGTTCATTCCATCTATCTAAGTATATTTCTGTACCCATTAACCATCCACTCTTTATTCCCACTCCCTGTTACTCTTCCCAGCCTCTGGTACCTCTTATAACCATCATTCTACTTTCTGTTTCCGTAAGATCAATTGCATGAGTGAGAACATGTCAGATTTGTCTTTCTGTGCTTTACTTATTTCACTTAATGGTCTACAGTTCCATCCATGTTATTGTCTCTTGTGGCCTTCAGGACGCTTGAGTGTGGCTTCTCAACTGAATCCAAACTTCACAGAACAAATCTTTTTACTAAAACAATGCATTCAAGGATCCAGAAGGCCACATGGTGCCAGGAAGCCGCAGGTTACCCACCCCACCAACAGAACAAGGCAGTGTTTTTGTTTGTATTTTCTTGGTTTTTTTCCTATGATGATGTTTGGGTCTAAATTTTCACTCTTCCACTCTGAGAATAATACTATTACAGCATTCTGTCTCTTTTGGTCTTTCATGTTCCCATTGAAAAGGAAGAAATGGTGATGATATACCTAGGTAAGCCTTGAAAGCCCGAATAGTGAATAGTTCTAACTTTATCTTGGATGATTTATCACTCACTATTATTAAAAATATCCCAACGGGTGTCATGCAGATCAAAATATATCTGTGAGAAGCTCATTAATTAAGGCATTTGGCATATAAAGTTCCAAACTGCTCCATACAATATCTTCCTTAGAAATTCGTAATGCACATTCTGCAAAGACCACAGTTTGTGAAACTCTGATCTAAATCTTTCCTGGGCAGAGAGCATAAGAACAGAGACTATACTAAGAAGACTGACATGAACTGGGTAAGCATAAGAAATTATAAGAAGAAAGATAAAAAATTACCTACTATACACATGGCTCTTTGAAAAGTTGTGTGAATTTTAACAGAAGTGAATTATGCATAGAGTATTTCCTAACATAACTTATAATCTAATAGAAGATATAAAACAAATCTAGAAAACTAATATAAAGAAGAATGTAAAATGGGCCACAAGAGAGGTAGGTACAGGTAGGATACTACAAATATTCTGTACTAGAAGAAGTTATTACCAGATAGGAATGGGCCGGAATTATAGAAATCTTCATTGAACAGTAGCATTAACTGAATTTTAAAGGATATGTTTGAACATGGAAAGAAAATATGTTAGGTAGAGATTGATACATAGATAGGAGGCTAGAAGGTGTGGATCACACTTGGGGAAAAAGGAGCTTTTTATATTTGGGTAGAGTACAGGGTAGACATACCTGGGGAAAAGTTGGCAAGGAAGATGTTAAATCAGTTTAGATTATGAAGGGTCTTGAATTACAGGTTCAAATATTAGCTTAGTAGATAGCTATTTAATGATAATTAGGAGTAAGTAATCATTTTTGTACTGTATGGCAATTAGGCATGCATGGTAGGGATTTACTTCCAATGGCCCTTAATGAGTAGAATATTTTCATATGGAACTTGAAAGTCAAATGAGAAGAACAATGGAGGAATTGGGCAAAGTGAACAGTTTCCTTAGGTCTTTAGAAAAGCAGTCCGGAACAGTTTTGTACATTTTAGTGTGCATGCTCATTACCTGAAATTCATGTTAAAATGCAGATTCTGACTCAGTACCTCTGGAGTGGAGTCTGAGACTCTGCAATTTTTAGCAAGCTTTCAGGTGCTACTTGTTTTGTTTTTTTGCTTGTTTGTGTGTGTCTTTTTGCTAATCTGTAGACCACATACTGAGTTGTAACTATTTTAGAGAAATGGTTTCCATACATGATGACATGTCAAAAATCACCTGTAGAGCTTTAAAAATCACCAATGCCTACACCTTACTTAAAGAGATTCTGCTTTAATTGGGTTTTGGCATCAGTAGTTTTAGAAAGCCCTCCAGGAAATTCTAATATATGGTCAGTGTTGAGAAGTACTGTTCGAAGTTATGTCTTAAGTTAGTGTTTTCCCACCCCTGAATGCACATTGGAATCACTCAGGGAGGTTTAAAAAATCCCAGTGCTCAGGCGGCATGCCAGACCAATTAAATCAGACCCTCTAGGGGAGGGACCTGGGCATTGGTATGTTTCAAAAGCTCCCCTGGCAATTCTAATGTGCAGCAAAGTTTAGAATTACTTACCTGGAGTGATTTAGGAATTTTTGTCTCTTCTGTACCTGGCTGGAAGTCTGGGCCTTTAAAGCTGTGGAAGAGCCAGGTGAACATCCTATTCCATTGTCAAATGGGTGCAAATCCTCAAACATCAATGCAAATAAGACCAGTTGTCTAGTGCCTTTGGATTGGGGGTAAAGACATAAAATGATTGTTTTTTTTCTAAAATGAAGTCTATTGAAGACTCTATGGACCAATGAAGGGATGATCCTTATTTTGTTGAAAGGCAGCACTCTTGTGTGGTCCCTTTTAGGTCTGCATTTTTAATACATGGCAACAGGTATTCTGATGGGAAACCTAAATAATAACCATAAAATCATGTAGAATAGTGAAACATGTTATTTGGATTAGGAAGACATGATTTGGCAATGGGGATGATGGTGGGATTGGAGGGGACTCAGAAGGTCTGGCCTTTGTTCTGTTACTGATTTGCCTTTGTGTACCTCAGTTTCATGGTCTAAGCAGGGAAAAATGACACCTCTTTATAGGGTTATATAAGGACATAGTACACATGACAATTTTGCTGTAAAGTGAAATATGCAATACAAATGTCAACAATTAAAGGAACATTATATTCAGCAGCCCAGGAATGATGATAAATAACATTGATGCTGTTCAATCCTCTTTTTTTTTTACCCTGTAATCATTGCTCTCAAGCATGCAGCTGCTTGATATTGGCATTTAAAATTCTAAATGTTTGGTTGGGGTTCTACAAACAATTCTCAACATGAAATGATCATTTGGGAGGAAATCAGAGACAGGAAAAAGATTGGAAAAAGAACCTATCCTGTTTCAATGTTATTTTACTTTTTAAACAACCCAAGATGTTCTTATTTTTATAACTGTAAAATATCACTGCGTTATTAATAATAAAAAGTGGAAGTCATTATGCAGACATGGCTTAACAAGAGCAAATTTGAATTATTTGTGCTGAATAGGTAGGTAAAAATATAAGTCCTAAGTTGTTTATGAATCTAAAGATAGATTAAATATGAACTCCATCTGGACTCAAAATTAGCAAACATTAAAGCTGTTTAACACTGAAACATTCTAGACCCTCAAAGCTACGAACGGGAATAAGGGCATGTGCTTGAATTATCCATTCAACATGACTATGTTCTGTGTTGTCATTTCAGGTATGCTAATCAGATATAGAAAAGTCAGCTATAGTATTGAATTTAGAGATAAACAAAACAGGGCAAATACTATATACAGATCCATGATAAAGATACTTCTTAGTTTCTTTTTGTTTTCAATGTGACACTTTTCTCATACAACTAATCATAAGATTCAAACAATCTCTAGAATTGGGGTGACACCTAGTACAGTCCCATATATACTCAAATGACTTCAATAATTTATATACCCAGATGTACTCAGATATACCCAGATACAGGGATATGAGAATAGACTTTATTGCTAGGATTCTGATCTATAGTTTTTAATAGCTGGAATCAGATGATATAATTTATTTTAAAATACTTACCACTGTGCTTGACACTTGTCACACAACCCATTTCATATTCTTCCTCTTTCGTAATGTCAGGCATTTGAGGAACTTTTATTATATGCCAGGTATAATAATACTCAGTCTTTCTCAGGTATTGGCTTTTGTGATATTCATTAAAACTACATAGGAAGCTATTATCATTCCCATTTATCTCATGAGGAAATTAGAATACAGAGAGTTTAAGTACTTGCCTATGGTCACTTAGCTAACAGGTAACAGAGGTAGGAATCAACCCTAGACAATTGATCTTCAGAGTCCATGCACTCTTCACTAAACAAACTATTTTTACTTCCTGATCCAAAGCTCTTTTATAATTGACTTTTAGTTAAAAAATAAGAGATCATAGTTTTGCTGGAAATTGGCTGTACAAAGATAAATATGATAATCTCTTAATTAGACCTTACTATCCACAGCTATCCTCATGTCACCTTCTCTTTAATGAATTGTTTGGTTATTCCTCACTACTTCAAAAACACACTTGGAGACCATGGAATCACAGACTCTTACAATTATCTCATATGCGTTGTACTATGTATTCATGCATTCCACTGCCCATACCTAGTCCCGGACCCACATTTTACAAATGAGGAAAATAAGGTCCTGAGAAAGAAATTGACTAAACCATATATTAAAGTGAGCTATGGGAGCTTCTGTCAGCCAGAGAGATATGATAGTTGCTTTCAGAGTCAAGAGTCATTCATTTTGGGATCAACTCCATGTTTTGTGTTTTAATGAATTGTATCTGAAATCAGATACAATTGCTATTTGGCCCTCTGGGAACTTCAAATCTTGGGTAACTCAAAAATCTCCTGGGCTCCTACTTTTGATGGTGTCTTTTAATTCCTCGCTCATTTGACTATTTAAAAATTCCCTGTATCTGAGAAACAATATATCCTTAGCATCTCTCCTGGCTAGCTTTTGGGATCACTTGTCTGTTTCTGGATAATGAGAATTCACTAAATGTTTTCAATGAAGAGACAAATGCAGAGTAAAGAGGGTGACAAAGGCTCCCTCCCTGACCAAACTTTAATCAAGTTCCTCTGAGCCATTGCTTTTTCACTAGACCTTGTCCTTTTTGCATTGCTGTTGGCCTACTGTGCCCAGTTTTAGCCAAGAATTGTGCTAATAAAGTTTATCAAGAATCCTGCCACCCTTGGTATCTGATCACCTTGGCCTGCCTTTATCAAGAAGCTAGTTTACCAAGAATTGCCCTATCCTGGATATCTAATCAAGTTCTTCTTAGTAATTTTTCATCTGACTCCATCACTGTGCTGTTGGCTATAAATTCCCAATGATCTTTGCTGTATTTGGAGTTGAGTTCAATCTCTACTGCTGCATTGCTGTAGTCTCTCCCCTATTACAAAAATTTCAAATAAAAGCTTCCTTACCATTTTAACAAATATCAGAATAATTTCTTTCTAACAAAGGTAAAAATGTTTAAAGGAGAGAAGCAAGAACCCTATTCCCTTTTCTTCTTTCTACTCTTTGGCGATTTTTCTACAAAAGAAGAAAATACTTTCTACATCATTGATTATTATGGAGATCAAAGGAAAGACTATACAAAAATAGTATACATAAAATATAATATTAAAATAATACTTGGCATAGTATAGATACTAAAGAAATAGTAGGTATTATTTATTTTCAACTGTCATTTTCTCATGCTCTTGGTTATTCTAAATGAGCTTTGCTATTCTGGGATTTATATACATAAATTGGGCCTGAGCATCTGAAATTATGTGCAAAATCATTTATATTTTAGTATAAGTAT
This sequence comes from Microcebus murinus, assembly GCF_040939455.1. Taxonomy (NCBI): domain Eukaryota; kingdom Metazoa; phylum Chordata; class Mammalia; order Primates; family Cheirogaleidae; genus Microcebus; species Microcebus murinus. The sequence continues at coordinate 72,789,658 of NC_134104.1, read as the reverse complement.
TTCTTTTACCTAGGGAGAAGATCTGTAATTTTTATTGTATTCTCCAAATGTCTGCAACCTTAAAAATATTGCAAACCACAATTATACATACATCCATATAGAACACATCTACTTTCATGGTTCCATGTTGATAGCTGCGAAATATTTCCATCAAATTGTCTTCTACATTCCATCTATATTTACCACATTAGGATTCAAATTCAACATCTCTAATTCTTTTTTCTCTTCTGTCCAAACACCTACCCCAATTTGGCTCCTCTTCCTAAAGACTTTATGTGTAATGGTGCATTACACAGAAATTATCCATTCTCAAGGTGCACACCTTGGAATGTAGGTACATACTTGTACAAAAATCTTGATGGGTCTCTCTATTATACCTTCAGTAGCAGTTCTGCAATTAAATGCTGTGTTTTGTCAATTTTACCTAGTCTCATTTCGGACCATCTTCACTTAGTACCGACATTTCTGGAAAAGCCCCCTAACTGGTCTTCCTGGCCTCTAGCTGTTTTTCAAAGTAAGTCCATCTTTCATGGCATTATCATATTTTACTTTTAAAATCTTAGAAATAATTTCTCTGATGGTTCCTCTCCTTCCCAAGTTCTTGCTCAGGCTGGCCTCCAAACGGTCTAAGCATAGTCTCCTCGAATTTCCTGAGAATTTCTTTCCACTCTCTTTTCTGCCTCTCTAAATCCTAGCCATCTTTCATACTTTCATACTTTATTTCAAGTCCTACTCGTTTCAAAGGAGAGTTCCCTGATAGTTATCTTTAACTATTTGCCTTTTCTAACTTCTTACTGTATGGATTGCTTCATATAGGTTAGTACTTTGTTCTCTTATGGGGTGTGTGTGTGTGTGTGTGTGTGTGTGTGTGTGTGTGTACACGTGCATGTGTACTACTTTGTCTTTCCAGGGACATTATACAGACAGGAGTTGCCTTATACTTCACACCCCTCCCACCACCAGATTTTTTTTAGCTGCCAAGTTTTAAGAGCACTTTTATTGTGAAGAAGGCACAACCAAACTACAAAAATCAAATGGAAAAAAAAAATAATAGTGGCATGGGGATGTTTTGCCACTCGCATTAATGCATTTATGTATATGTGTCTTGTCCATTTTAGATTATCTTAGTAGGTCTTTGAAACATAGAATTGAGTATTTCGCTATGATAACTATATAAGTCTGTACTTTTTGTGAGTAAAATAAAACTAGTATAACTTCGACCATTAAGATCTGGCATGTGTTTAATATCATGTGAGAAATTAAACACTGTCTGTCTCTTTGGCCTGTTGCACAGGGTACTGTGCTAAGGATTTGCATACACACAGTTATGCATTCTCAAACAACTCTCTGGTATGGTGTTACTTATGATTCCTGTTTTCTTGCTAAGGCTCAGAGAGGTTAAGTCATTTACTTAACCTTACACAGCTAGTAAGTAGCCTCTAACTGCATGGCTACAAAGCTTATGTTCTTTCAAATATGACACTCCACTCATCTAGATAACACTATGCATTTGGGTATTTTTAAATGTGGAATAATTTGACTATATATTTCAGTGGTCATTCAGCTTCCTTATCTAGGTAAATACTAAAGGAGGAGACAGATTTTTTTAAAAATGTGAAATCTACTCAATAAATAATTGTGGCTGATTAGCAATCTTAACCATGCATGTAGGTAGGATTTTTATCTTAATTTCTTAAATATTTTTGAAAGGTGTAGAGCAACGTAACCATATAAACTTTAGTTCTTTAGAGTAACAGTATACTATGAAGGTTGTTTGACAAGCTATTTTCCTATATATGGAAACATACATAAACAAATAAGTCTTTTGTTATTTTTAAACAATGCCTTCCTACAAGATATTGTTTATGAAGAAGTTCCCATTAAATAAAAGGTTACATCACTCAGCTGCTTGTCATAAGTTATTACCTGGCTCTGCAATTTGGGGTATCGTGAAGCCATTCCTACAAAGGTAAGGACACGGGTTTTGTAAAAGTCTTTGTCATCTGAAAAACTTCCTCAAGTAGTTTTACAGAGATACACTTTTACAAATGTCTTGCAGGTTTTGAAGGGGTTTTTTTCCATGAAATTTGTACACAAAACATACCTAATAAAAAGCTAAATGAAGCACAAAAATATGTGCTCTATTTTTCCACTTCCCAATTAAGAAAAGTGACTGAGTGAATTTAATTTTAACATTTAATGATGTCTTACTTAAGATATGGTATAAAACTATTTAAGCAGTAATAATTTCAGAATGTTTGAGAGAAAGAAAACAATGAAACATTGTAGAATAACAATTGTTATTTATTTATTGTTTACTATGTGCCTAACTTTGATAGACACTTGATATCAGCTTTGTTCTTCAATTCCAATCTCTATTATTTGGTGAGCCGTATAAATAGTACAATATTGTAACTTGATAGGAACTTAGAGATCACCTAGTCCAATCCTCTAATTTTATAGATAAGGCCACTAAAGTGAGGAAATGATAGTTAAATTTTTCAAAGTCATATGACAGTGTAAAGACAGTCTTACTGGAATTAAACATCCAGTTTTCTTGACATTCCCCCAACATTCCATCTTAATTCTTGCTAATGTGAAGGCATGAGATTTGCAAATACACACTTCATGTTAAGGTCTGAATCCTGTATCGGTAAGGGTTATTGTACAGCTGCAGATAAAACTCTAAGTGTTATTATGGTGCCCCACCCAGTGACTTGTGGGGGTGGAAGGACAAATTCCCATGATGCTCAAGGCTAGCAGAGCTTTCTCTTTGTTGCTATGACTATATTTTAGAGATGGCTGGCCATGGAGTTGACACCATTGAATAATGGGTATTACATAAATTCATGCTGAGTTTCTCCTTACTTTGCTTTTAGAAAGAGGTTATTCAACTAGGATAATTATGTAATATTGCATCACTGCAGGCTGCATTTTATGTTTAAGAATCCCACATAAAGGATGGCTGATTTGCAGGATGTTCTTTCTGAATCACATAAGACGAACGTATTCTAGGCCCCTATTAGTGATTTATTCATTTCAGTAAGCAAATGGTACTGATATATATTGTTGGCAAACACAACCAGCTAACTTTCATGTTTATGAGTTGATAGGATTAGGTTATATTGCAATATTCTATGTGCTGAGGTTTGTAGCTATAGGCTGGTAAATTATGCCAACTATCATGAATCTTATATTTTCCCCCTTGTTTTAATAATAAATCTTCTGCATAATAAAATAGTGAATTTTCCAAATGTTGAGGCTTATTTAAAACATTATGACATTTTATAAAACACTCATTTGTAATATAACTTGATCCTTATTATATTAATAGTAATCCTGCAAGGCAAAAATAGGGGTTATTGCTCTGCTTATTGAAGAGTACATTTAGGATTAAACAAGTGAAATAACTTGGGTTCTATAGCTGTGAAGTATGTCACTATGACTCTGTTGTAGGCATTATAATGTTTAATCCAATGCTCCTAATAACAGACACACTACACAGACACACACAGACACACACACACACACACACACACCATTTAGTTCCATTAATATGAGCTTTAATGCTATATTTACATATATATAATGGTAGAGTTTTATTTCTGTATTTATATATGCTGTTTACCCCCACCCCATAGCCTCTACCTGGCCCAGACTATCCCATTACATACAACCCCCTCCCTTTCTGATGCTCCCATACCCCTAACCCACCTCTAACCCTTATGGACATGGACCTCCTGGTAAGGGCCTCATTCTACTTTTTCACCCAGAACCACCCCCTACCTCTAGGCTGCAAACCCCAGTTCAGAGGAGACTGCAGTCCTCCTTTGAAAACCAGGGAAAGCAACACACAACATATTTTTTTGGTAAGACTAAACACATTTTTGTATGACCCCCCAAAAAAGCATATGTAAAACCAATGTTTAAAATCTGTCCACATATAAAAAAGCATGCACTTCAAAATAAACATTCTGAATTGAATTAATCTAATGCACCCATGTGTAATCGGAAACTATTTTATCTGACAGTCCAAGTTGCAGTATTTGGCAGATAATACTGTTTTCCAGGTGCTTTCCTGAGTTATATTTATGTTTACTTGCACAGCTCATATTAGCTGTCAGTTTACATTTATGCTTTCATATAGCTTTAATTCAGAAGTCAAAAACAGTCATATGTGATCATCAGGTGAGTTTCAATTTAGCTAATATTTTAAATTGATTTGAAATAAATGCCAACATTGGAAAAATTGAGAGCTTTTACATAAAACTTAGTTTTCTGGCTTCTTGTGCCCTGTCTCTGAATTAAACTGTCACCTGAATATTTTGGTGAGACAAGCATCCACTTGGCAACCTCATGATACATGTGACCCTCCTGTTCCCAGTAGAACCTTGAGTTTCTGATATTTGTTCTAGAGCTTTTCTCTGTATGTACCCAGGATTTTTTTGATCTTAGTTTTTCTTCTTTGTCTTTGCCTTAGTTGAGGCCTTTGGCATTTATTACTTGAACTAGTTAAGAAACTGATTTTCCTCTCATAATATTTGATAGCTTTAAGGCCAGTAACTTGATCTCCTGGTTTCAGAAGTAGCTTCTAGTGCAGATACTGAGGAGATAAATTGTTCATTTTCTGATAAAATGAACATTTAAAATTATATTTCAAGCTAATATGATGCTATGACCATTATTTTTAACCTGCTTTATTGAGGCATGATTGACAGGCAAAGAGCTATACATATTTAATTTATACAACTCAGTGAGCCTGGGGATATGCATATACCCATAAAACCATTACCACCATCAAGGTCTTAGATATATTCATAACCTCCCAGAGTTTCCTCCTATCTCCTTTATTCCTATTTGTGTGTGTCTGTGTATGTGTGTGTTTGTTATGAACACTTAACATAAGATCTATCCTCTTAGGAAATTCTAAGTATACCATACAGTATTGTTAGCTATAGGCACAACGCTATACAGCAAATATTCAGATCTTACTTATATTGTGTAACTGAAACTTTGTGCCTTTTAAGCTTATTTTACTTAGCATAATGTCCTCTGAGTTCATCCTTGTTGCAAATGACAGAATCTCCTTCTTTTGTGATGCCGAGTATTATTACATTGTACATACATCACATTTTCTTTATCCATTAATCTGGCCATGGCCATCTTTAATTTGATAAGACATGTAGAGAAGGCTCACACTGCCCAAAAGTGCAGTTACCCATGCTACCTGCCCCTTGCCCACCCTGGCCTCCTCACCCTCTTTCTCTTCCCTTGAAGCTGAGCTGTGTCTGCCAGGCCTCTCTTCTCACTGCCTCCTGTACTCACTGAGTCTTCAGCAAGGTTTTCCCTCTGCCTCAATAACCTTTCCCTCCCTCTCTCCCCCATTGTTTACATCTGTATTTGGAGCCCAGGGAAGACCAATAAAAAGATGTTTCAGGTGTTTAAATGTTTTTCTTATCAATGCATTTGTACTGGGTATAATATTTCAATTTCTCAAATGGTCTAGGAGTGTCTCACCATTGAAATGATCTCAGGCATTGAACTAAAAGAATAAAATATATGCTAATATGAAAGGAAGGGCAAAAGAGACATTGCAGGAAGAAATATTTTATAGCCAATATAATGGTATATCGAACCACTTTTAGAATAACTAAGCATTTCTGTTAAAAACATAAAAGGTCAAACAGCATATCTTATAATGCAAAAAGAAATCCATTCAATTTTAAAGTTGTTCTTGCACTGCCCAATGTTACTTGGAGGACAAAATAACTGAGGTTAATAGACTTTAATATGCCATTGGCCTAAGTGGTTGAGAAAAATATGAATTTAAAGGAATAAGATATTTTAAGCCTTCAACGACATGTCATCAATCTCTAAAATGATTTTGTTTCCAGTTTGTCCTAATACCGTGACAGTTTTTTTGGTAAGTTTAAATTCTACATATTTCCCATCAAGGAAGCAACTTTCAATGTCTCTATTATTTTAATTTCATAATCTTTGTCATAGATAATGAATCCCTATTCAGCATTCATTTCTTTGGAATCAATAATTACAGATGAGGCTTGCTGGAGTTTGGAGGCAGCCAGAGGGGGCTTGATTCTGATATCTGGCATTTGTCCTGACTTCTACTCAGTAGTGTCACTTTTTTTAAGTAAGCCCTGGCTCATTCACAGCTTTCAATAATCAGTGTTCTGGTTAATGCCCTCGTCATACTGCATTTGATTCTTTAATACCTTGTTATTCACTCTATCTACATTTTTACTTTAGGTTATTATCTTGTTCAAAATAATGCCAACAAATTTTAAGTGATCAAGACACCAAAAAAAGAAATATTTATTATTTTCAAAGCTCTTATTAAGAATATTGTAATATTGTATTAGCTGAACAAGTATCTCAATCTTAACAAGTATCTCACTGAGGACTTTTAGAATAACAACAACAATAACAGTAACAACAACAAACTAGTAAAAACCAGGGATTTCCTCCATGATCAAAACACTGAGATTCTGACAACTTGAAAAGGAGGCTGTCTGTGTGCACCAACTCTTGATAATTTTTGCCATTCAAGTGAATTGAGATAGTTTGTAGAGAATCTTTAGTCAGGCTAAAAAATGCTTTTGCATGTGCTGTTCCCTTTGACATGAAAGCTCATCTCCCAATGTTCCTCTACTCCTGTTTTACCTCTTCAGGGAGATCTTTTTTGGGGGGAGAGGGGTGCTAACTAATCTATAGCAATGCAACAACTCACTTCATTCCTTTGCATTGATTTATTTTTCATAATATTATTGTTACAAATGCATTACACATTCATTTGTAGATCAACTAGAATATTAGTTAAATGAAGGCAGGAATTTTGCCTGTTTTGTTCATTGTCCTATACTTAGAATCTAAGATAGGAGCCTGGAACAAGCAAGTTCTCAACAATAATTATTGTTGAATGAAGTAATTTGTGAATTATGAGCTCCTTAAGAAAGTTATTTTATTTTAAAACTTGGCACAATGTGACTAAACCATCATGATAAATATCCAATCTACCACTTTTCTTAAAGTTCCAACACATATTTGTACTTGTGTACACTGTGTAGTCCATCAGATATATTTGCACATGTGACCGGTAATGAAAAACAAACAATATAACCTAGTTAAGCCAAACAGTAAATTAAAAAAAAAGGCAGCCTTTATCTAACTTCAGTGTTCTGTTTACTTCAAACACATTTGTGGTTTTTAATAAAATTTAAAGGTTTTGTTTTTCCCGTTTAGTGGCAAAGTGGTGGAATCATGAGATCAGCAGGATGCAGATAAATGATGAGTTTACCTTAATGTAAAATGCTTCTCATAGTTTTTTGTTCTTTGTCTTTAGCCTGGGGACCTACAGGATACTTGTTATATACACCGCCTGAAATTTGTCTGTGGATGCCACTGGGAAAGACACTTGAAACATCTTGCTTATCCACATAACCAGAATAACCTTTTATTTACATTTAAAGGCAAGTGCATTTTCTTTCAGCAAATTATCAGTGAAGATGGAAATGCTAATTTATTTGTTTAAAAGTGTGTAAGTTAGCTCTGAAAGAAAAGTTCCTGTTTGATTCTATAACCAAACGTGATTGAGCATTTGCCATATACCATCCATTCTACTTCCTTCTGAGACATAAAAGGTCACCAAAAGGCAGTGGTTGCCCCAAGGATTGCACAGAGCAATAGGAGAGATAATTTTTTTGTTTATTCATACATTCATGCATTTATATGTATTTCATCTTGTATCCAAAATGACTTAAGGTAATCTTCAAATGGTTATATATTATAAAACAATATAAGTTAGAAGCAGGTAAGAAAGATAAGAAAAGGATAACCAAGACAGAACAATAAAATATGGCTAGACACAGGTTATTGCATAAAATGTGAGCTATGGAATTGTATATACTAGCTGAGGGATATACTGTATATGAGCTGATAATTACAATTTAATGTGTAACGCCAGAAGTATGCAAATGGTCTCATTTTAATAGATAAAAGGGTGAATAAATATTTCTCAAGACATTTTCAGTCATACAAGGTATCATAGAATAAGTGGTATTTTTCCAGAGTTTCTGAGTGAAAGTAATAGTTGTTTAGACAAACAGAGTGAAGGCTTACAGTACTCTAGGCAAAGAGAAAAACGTGTGGCGTGTGCAAAATTATGGATGCATGTATAATTAAAACAGCATGCAATGTTTGGGAAATTAAAAGATAAAGATGTAATAGGAGAAGCAAGGGATGGTGGTGAGATGGGAGCTGGCCTCTGGCTGCATTGATTTGATGTCGCACAGAAAAGCTTGAGTGATGTTACGCATCAGTTAACACACTTTTGGATGCTGTGTTTTGGGGAGGGGGTACGGTTTATTCCATTTTCAAATATGCTATAATGTTTACTGTTGTCTGTAGAGGTGAGCTGATGGCTCAGCTGACCTGTGGGGGAGTTGAAGCCATTCCGAGAGTATAGCTGCATTCACTTATTACCTCTGTATCACAAAGTGACCCTTCAAATGAAAATACTTTAAAGCCGAAATGATAGGTAGATGGTTCATGGGAATTTTCAGAATCCTAATTCTTTCGCAATTGGTTTTAATATTTTTTCAGCAGTAATCTTTCAAAAGATGCAGCTTCATTGAATAATCCTGATACGTCAACTTTTTTTTTTTTTCATCAAGGAAAATATCTGGCTTCAAAGCAAAAAGGTAATAATTTAAAAATGACAGAAACAACACAATGTCTTTATTTTTTGTTGCCTGCATCTCATATCCCTTCCCTTTTTGGATCAGACTTCCACCTTTGTTGAGCCTTTTCCCTCACACAGGTATTAATACATAAATAAGTCAAGTATTTTCCCAGACTTTGGTCCCTTACTACGTAGTTAACAGAACAACCCTCTAAGCACTACTCTGATTGTATCACTAACCCTGTTCACATGCTCTTTGTGTGAATTCTAATTGATTACATGGTATTTACAGTCCTTTACTGTCTGGGACTTACACAAATCATGTTCTTATGTTATTTAAGTCCATGCTCACCACAAGGATGACAAGTTTTTCTTCCAGACATCTTTTCTTTCTCCTCTTCCCTCTGTCATATCTTCAACATATACATATCCCATCTCTACTTAATGAAATCCTGAATATTCATAGATATCTCGTTCCAATGTATCTCTCCTTATGATGTTATTCGAATTGCCCTTGAAACAAAGCCCCATTCTTTTGACAACAGTAGCAATTTCTCTCTCTCATCTTGTTTGTGGCATTGTCTTGTTTTAGACTACATTGAGTTTTTCATAGATAGAAAAATGATTTGTTCCTCTTTGTTTCTTCTCATTTCAACCATCATGACCTCCCCAAACCCAGTGCTTGGCTGGGTGCCCCATATATAATGTGTTTTTTATGAAAGTATGAAAAGATACTAATCCATAAAATAAAAGCAAATAGCATCTTTGAAAGCAGCTGGTTTGGTGACAAGTAACATGCAAGAGTTGCACTGCATTGCACCAGGGAGATCATTAGGAAGACACTGAAGACCCAGCTAAATGACAGTTCAAACAAATTAACCACCTACATGGGGCTGTAATGGATTTCATTTCCTGCTGCTAGCCACATGGAAAGAAAATGCCTCGCACATAAAGCAGGTATCTTGTTGAAATGTTGAAAAGATGTCATAAGGCCCTGGCCTGAGGCCAGGTAAGGAATCAAGATCAATCATATTCTCTGTAGTTGATGACATCATCTGTTGTTCACTAAAGCAAAAACAGATTTAATAATTCTATTACTTGTGTATATATTACTCTTTATAAGTTACAGAACATTTCAATACCCATTATCTCATTTATTTACATCAACAAATCAGTGAATGAGGAGAGGCTGTGTTTATTTGTCCCAATTACAGGTGGAGAAGCAAAAACTTAATTTAGAAAAGTAAATTATTGAACATCACAAAATTACTGAGTTGCAAAGTAAGTCTAGAACACAGAACTTTGACTTCTAGGAGAATATTTCTTATTTTTAAAATAGGAAGTTCATCTCTGATTTTGACAAAACAAATAAAAAAACACTGAAGATGAATTCTAGAAGATTAGAAACCTCTTGCATTCTAATCCAGAGTGTTTTTGTTGTTGTTGTTGTTTAGCCTGTCATGGAATCTATGGTAGATTTCTACTTCATTGCAGAAATTTAGACAAGCTAAAAGTATATTTTCCAGAATTCCCTTTTGTGCATTGTTCTTAGTTAATGTAGCTGACCTGAATCATTCTTTGATTTTTTAGACTTCTGGGACAGTGCATATTTAGCTCCACTTTGCAGGGCATCAGCATGTTTTGGAGAACACTTGCAGCATCAAAGTTGGAGATTTGGAGGTGGTGAGCTACTGATGTAGGTTCCTCTCTGTCCTTATGGGTTCCAGCTTGTGTTTGTTAGTTCTGGTTTGCCTTAACTCTTACCAACCTCAAACCCATCTTCCCTTTCATACTGATTGGTCTGTGGAATTCAAGCTGTATACAATAGCCTCACATAGACAATTTAACCAGTTCCCACAATTACATTAGGTCCTATTTCTATACTAAATTTCATGTTTGAAGTGTATGTATATGATATGTACATAATATATAAAACATATAAAATGTGAACAAAATTTTATATGTATTATACATATGAATTTATATATTGCTACTACAAAATGGGAGCAAAGAGAAATGTTTCTGAAATAATCTAAGGGAGATCCCTTGGGATGACTATCAGTACTCCCATGTCCTGAGATTAAAGTCAATTTAAAAAAGCAATAATAGCCTACTGCAGGCAGGCCAAGACCCTTCAAGAATGGCCAAGACCCTTCAAGAATGAAGGTGTGAAAATCCTAACCAGCAAGAAGCTATAATCAGCTGAGATACTTGCTGAAGGTAGAAGGATTATAGAGTGAGTGGTAGAAGAAGGTAGTTATAAATACCACTAAGTCTGTAAGACCAGTTGTAGAAATGTGCACTGTATTACTTTGAGATGAATAGATAAGTACATATTAGCCATTTTTCTCTTCTCCCTTCTCCCATTTACCTACCATCTACAATAAAGTGTGTTAATAGTAGTTAATTTCATATCACAGTATTTACATTTCAGAACATCAAAGGGGGAGCATGACTCATCTAGAAAAGGATTGAACATCGGTCCAGAATAGAGGAAGAAAATTTGTGTCCTCTGTTGGGAAGAGGGCTAGCATGCTTTTGGATTTGTAGGAATAGTTGCATTTTGTTAAGTGGAAGCATATGGGAAGTGGAAGTGCTACTGTCTTTACTTGTAAGTATGGGTGGAAGAGGTGTAAATGGATGCCAACTTGACAAAGAATAGACTGTGATGGATTTGTATTCTTTGAATTTAGCTAAGCTGGGACTACATTTCCAAGAATTTCCTTCGCCAAAGAGTTCCAGGTTAGTGGGGCCCACAAAAGATATTTTGCATAAGTTTTGGAAGATCTATTAAATCAGTGGGCAGTTGAAATAGGAGATGAATGAAATAGTGAGAGTGAGGGCAAACCCATGAGCAGTGATTGGATCTATAATGGGCTGAGACCCACAGAGGTGTCTTGGGATGTTCAAGTCTCCGACTTGAATGATACAGTTGTCCTGCAGGAGATGCTGGAGTCCTTCATCAGGGTGGTAAATGGCACTTGTGACAAAAATTAGAGAAACCAAAGGAGAATTTGATGGGAACTTCAGTCAGTTGGCCTGACTGTTGCCCCACACTAACAAGGTGAGCCAGCTATAAGTGACAATGTGAGCAAACTACAATAGTGCATAGTTACAACCTTGTCCTTGTAACGAATATATGACTGTTGTTTCACTTCCCTTTTTTGAGCTCAGTCTCCAGCACCAGACACAAAGACAGCAGCCTTACGTGTATCTTTAATCAGCTCCCACAGTTGTATACCAACAAATACGGTCAATCAAAGAGTGTGTGTGTGACTCTTAGTGGTACAATTTCTTCTCTGGAATCTGCATTGCTTCATAATAAAAAAAACCATTAGACTCCATATGAGCAGGATTAGATGCCCTAATGAGCAATTGAATTCGCTTTCAGGCCATAATAACAATGATGATCATAACAATAGCTAAAATTTATTGTGCCCTTACTACATGACAAAAACTGTTCTAAATGTTCTATTTTATAAAAAAAAATCACAATAACTTTGGATGTAGGTACTATTACTATCACCATTTTCATTTTACAAATTAGGTATGTGGGATTTAAGTCACATCTCCATGGTCACATAGTTGATACGGGGAATCCACATCAATTACCAGCTCTGATTTGAAGCCAGGGTGTCTGCAGCCTCAATGCCTGTTCTAACCACTGTGTTACTCACCTTCCACATCAACCCCCTAAGTGAAACTCATTCTGAACACTCTGATCTCAGATTTATTCCCGTATCAGATAGTCAACTGGAGGAGGGGAAGTGAGATAATAGGATTATCTGTGTAGTTATGAATTAGTTAGGAATTAGAATAAACGGGTGATAAAAGGAAAGTGAAAGAAGTAAAAGAGGAGGAAATGGGAACAACTTTTGCACCTTGAATGTAGTGCCATCAGAGAATAAATAAGCCAGACTGATAAATTGACTAAGCTTGTCTAAGTGAAAATCAAGTATTTTCCCCAGTATGCATAGCATTGTATCAAACAAGACTCTGGTTTGCTGTGCCAGACATCTGGCAAAAGAGTATGCATTCTAACTTTTTTCTCCTTGATCTTGTCAGGATTTTATAATTGTAAATTTACATTTCATATTTTAGTATACTAAAATGATTATATTCTATATTTAAATTTATACTCAAATTTTCTGTTTTTATGGTAGAATTTAACTTAAAACAGTAATAATTTAATTTATAATAATTTTAATTACAGTGATCAGATTAACAAGATTCTTTTTATCTAATATCTTTGATTTTATTAAGGTAAAGTTATATAACATAAAATTAACCATTTTAAAGTTCACAATTCAGAGACATTTAGTACATTCACAATGTTGTTCAGCAACAACCTCTATCTAATTCTAACACATTTTCTTAATTTTTAAAAGGAAACTAAGCAAAGTACCTGCTTTTTGTCTTTGATTTTTATATATTTTTTTTGGTGTAGAAAATCCTAGTTTGTTTTTTAAGTGTACCAAAAAAATCTCCCATTCTGCATTCATTTGTTTTCTTTTTATTACTGATACTAGAATATTCTCCTAATCTCTGACAAGTTTTCCTTTTATTGTGTGTGTATCTATATAATTATCATATATCTGTAATACAGATCTATTGATAAAGTTATATATTAATATTTTTATCTATTCAGTGTACTTTAATGTTTTATATATTTATATTTTAATGTATCCATATATTTAATTTTAATGTATTCAATCTTCCTGTCTTTTTCTTTAAGGTTGTACTTTCCAATTCTTGTTTTTAAAAATGCTTTTCTCTATACTGAGATAACACAAAAATATGTTCTTAGAAAATTTTAAGGCTTTATTTTTCAAGATTTTACTCTGGAATTTATGTTTATACAGTGTAACATAGGAAATATCTTTTTAGTAGGGAGAGCCAGTTTATTCAGAATCATTTTTTGATTAGCCAATTCTTTTCCGATTGTTGTACTACCTCTCTCATTTATAAATTTCTATCTACATGTGTGCTTAGAGAGATTCATAAATTATCTAGAGTAGCCCCCTTATTTTAATAGGTGAATTAATGACAACTAGGCCAGAACATGCAGTGTGGAAATGGAATACTTACTCTTGTCAATGGATAGAAGATAGGCAAATGCCTGGGTAACAGTCTGATTCTTATTATATTAGCTGCATGTACACCAAAATGCCTACATTTTTGTTCATGTTTCTAAGTAGTTTTGATAAAAACAGATATGTAAGATCTGAATAATGCTCTACATTTCCTTTTACATTTTAAATAACTTATCACATGATGGATGATGGTGATTGATCACCTATATAATTGACCGTGAGTCCAATAAGCTTATGTTTGAATTCTAGGCATACCAATTATTAGCCTTATGACTCCTGAGAAATTGTTAAATTGCTGAACTGGAATTTACATATCTGCATAACCACATAAATAAGATTGCTTTCAGTATTACTTAAGATCGTGCACATAAACAGCTCAGAATCTAAGGCAAAATATATGCTCATTCATTGATAGCTATAATTATAATTATTTCACTTCCACTATTATTATTTTTCAAATGTCCAAAATTTCAGAAATGTAATTAAATGAGTCTCAGTATAGCAAATGAGTGGAGAGTCATAAGAAATTAGGAATAATATGCTCAATAATTAGACAGACGCTAATACATTTAATAATCTAATACATGATAAAGGACTTTATCATAAATCAATTCATATAGACATGAATTTGCTAAGTACTTTTGTCATATTTAGTCAATCGTTTAGTTAAAAAATATTTTACAGCCTTACTCCACACCCTACAAAATCCATATTTTTTTAAAAAAGTCAAATTAAAGGCCAGGCTTGGTGGCTCAAACCTATAATCCCAGCACTTTCAGAGGCTGAGATGGGAGGATTGCTTGAGGCTAGGAGTTCCATACCAGCCTGAGCAAGAGGGAGACTCCATCTCTACAACAGTTGGAATTTAGAAGAAACTTCAAATGCCTACTGATCACAAAATAAGCATTCTGAAATTTAAAATTTTCCATCTTAGCAATAAGCAGAGAATAAATAGAAAATGGAAAAATTTAATTCACGCTAAGAATCAAACGTATTAAAATGTATTTGAATAAACTCAAGTCATTTGGGATCTATATGAATTTAACTACAACTATTTTTATGAACATAAAAAAATTAAACTTTTAAAGGTCTTAACTCTCACCAACTTAATTTATTAAGTCTAAATCCAACCAAAATTAAACAAATTAGCTAAAAATTACCTTAGAGTATAACCTACCAAGAATAACAAATATGTGTAAATATGTATATACACTTGTCACATACACTTGCAACGATCCTACTAAATATCAAAACATGTAAAGCTACCATAATTAATATGGAGTGATATTTTTCAGGAGTAGATAAATAGCATAGCAGATGAAAATTCAGAGTCAAATGGAAAGATATTTGACAAATGATGAAGTTATTGCCATGAACTCTTAGTGAAGTGATCTCACTCTATTTTTTTTGGTTTGGTGATTTTTTTTTCTTTTTCTTAATTTTTTTTCATTTCAGCATATTACAGGGGTACAAATGTTTAGGTTACATATATTGCCTTTGCCCCACCAGAGTCAGAGCTTCAAACATGTCCATCTCCCATACAGTACGCAACACACTCATTAAGTGTATATATATCCATCCCCTCCTTCCCCCCATCTGCCCAACACCCAGTGAATGCTATTACTATATGTGCACTTAAGTATTGATCAGTTAATACCATTTTAATGGGGAGTATATCTCACTGTATTCTTAACTCAGTATGCTAATCCTAGTTGAAAAAATGAACACTCAGTACTTTGGAAAGAAAGAAATTTATCTCGGAAGAGTGAAAAGCAATAGAAAATAATGAGAAAAGAAACTAGTAAGCATGTAGATAAATCTATGTGTGTGTGTGTGTGGGTGTGTACAGATTAAATTTGGAAATATAAAAAGTTGAAATCAAATACAAAACAATTAAAAATATGTAAGGTGGTAGGAGATGTTCAGATTTAGAGTTTGCTAAGGTCTTTTTGTTGTAAGGTAAAGTTAGAGATGTTAATAACTTTAGAATTCATCAAATCAAATATGCTTGTTAAATTTTTAGTAAAATTTCTAAAAGGTTAGATATGAAACATATAACTTCCAAACCAGTTGATGAACAAAAAGAAAAATAATAGTTGATCATTCCAATAAAACGTAAGGAAGGAGGAAGAACATGCTTAGAAAAGCTGGGTAAACAGCAAGCATAAAGATGTAAGAAATAAATCAAACTATATAAGACATTGTGATAAATATAAGTAAACTTCTTATGTACCTTTACAGTCTGGTGTAGTTAAGAGTGTAATAGAGCTATAACAAATAACATTATTGAGTGCATATTATATGCCAGGTGCTGTTCTAAGCATTTCATTCTATTAACTTATATAACTTTTATAAGGACTCTCATATAATGACCATTGTATTACATTTTCAAGAGAGGACAGGCAAATGGATAATTTATATATCAGACAATAAATAGGGGAACTCGGGTTTGAATTTCAGGTAGGTTGGCTCTAGATCCACTGTCTTTAATCACTATGCTATAAAGCTACTCTAACAAGAGTTTAAAACAAATGTCATTCCTAAGACTGACATGTTATGTGTGTTTCCTTTAAAAGTATTAATAGCAAAAGGATTCTTGATACTAGAACTTCTATTACCATTATATCAGTTATCTTATAAACCTAGTAGGGAAAGATAAAGTAAGAGATACTAGGATTAGGAAAGAAGAAACTTTTGCCACAGTTCATTTGGAAAGTAAAGATGGTATAATGGTTAAACAAGTAACAGAGCCTAGAACCAGAATTCTTGGTTTCATAAGTTGACATTGACCCTTTCTGATTGTATGAATTTCGGCCAGTTGATTGACTCTTCTTGGTCTAATTCAGTCACATGCTATAATAATTATTCTTATCTTATAGGGATTTATGAAAATTAAATGATGCTTGCATTTACTAAAAAGGAAATAATTTTATTTAGATAATATTAAACTTAAAATATAATAATAATAATATGTGTAATCAGGAATGAAACCACATGAATACTCTTATACCAACACCAACCATATAGGTTTTATATCCTGGAACATTCTTTAAAATTTACATTTTTTAATATGTTAGTTGATCATTTTTTAATATGTTACTCATCTGTAATTACTCATATCCTTAACTATTTTTCTCATAGGCTGATTTGTTTTTATATACATATTTAAATCAAAATATATTTGATTTAAATATATATATATTGGCAATCTATAAACTACCAATAATATACCTATAATATAAATGGATTCTTGACACTAATCTTTTATATGTGCTATTCTTCTCTCAGTCTTTGACGTCTTTATTTTTCAGTTTGTTATGGTGTTTGATGAACAAGAGTTTTTATTTTAATCTAGGCAAAGTTATCAATTTTTTTGAGGTTTTTACTTTTTATATCTATAAAAGGAATTCTTTCATATTCAAAGCCACATCCTTTGTATTTTTTATATTTTCTGGTAAAAATTTATTCTTATCAATGTATTTTATCCATTCAAAAATAACTTTTCTCTTTTTGTAAAAAAGCATTTTTTAAAATACAGAAAACAATTGCTTCATTATAATTTATTGAATACTGTCTTTCTCCAGTTATTTATAACATTCCTATGTCATTTATTAACTGTCTTTGTATGTATGAATTTGTTTTGAGTCACTCTATTCTATTCTTTTGGTCTATCTGTCACTGCCTGCACCAATGTCTCTTAATAACCATATCTTTGTGATAACTTTGGCCATCTTGTAGTTGAGTTCCTCTATCTTATTCTGTGTTATCCAAGAAGCAGAGCCTAAGGTGGAAAGCTTAACTGCTACAAATTTAATGGGGAGTGCAATCCTAGGGAGGAGAGGTGAAGGACAGAGGAGTGAGGAAAGGAAGGAGAGTGAGCCCTTAAATGTACAACTGATTTTTGTATATATAAGACCGTCTTCAAATAGGCAGTATACATTGAGTGTCATGATGGTCTGTACTAGGGGGGAAAGGGAATTAATCTATTCACAAAGAAATTTTTCTAGTGCACATTTGTGCTATAAGTTAGGGCTGAGCAGAGTTCCATGGCTTGGCATGGGTAGGGAAACCCTGAAACAGGAGGCAAGAAGGATGCAGCAAGTGCATGAGCTGAGGCATGGCCAGGTTAGGGTGCATGCATCGCAAGGTGCCTCCGGCAGTAGTGGCTGGAACAAGAGCAAAGGAGCCCAACAGGATCTGTAGTAATGCATGAGTGGTGGCCCATATACCTTCTTGCTTGTTTTTATTCTGCAAAATGTTCTTAGCTATTTTGGATCCTTCATATACAATATGAATTTTAGAACCAGATTACCAAGTCTCTTAGTGAGTTCAGGCAGCTATATCCACAATACCCTAAACCGGGCTGCTTAAGCAACAGAAATTTATTTCTCACAGTTCTAGAGGCTGGGAAGTCCATGAACAAAGTGCCAGCAGATCTGGTGTCTGGTAAGGGTACTCTTTCTGGTTCATAGATGGCGGTCTTCTCTGTGTCTTCACGCGATGGAGAGCAGAGAGAGATGAAGCAAGCTCTCTACTGTCTCTTCTTAAAAGAGCAGTAATCTCGTCCATGAGTGCTTACCCTCATGACTTAACTTCCTTTCAAAGGTCCCATCTCCAAATACCATTACATTGGTATTTAGGCTTCAACATATGAATTTGATGGGGGTGATCATAAACATTCAGTCTGTGATATGGAGAATCATAAAACAATCCTGTTTAGATTTTGATTGAAATTATATAGAATTGATAGATTGCCTTTTTTTATAATTTTAGTTTTTCATATGGCACAAAAATATTTTTCCATATATTTTGGTCATATGTAACATATTTAAATAAAGTTTTATCACATTCTTCCCTAATGATTTGCAATCTCTTATATATTTATACCCAAGGATCCATTAGCTTTTGTTACTACTATATGTTTTAGCCAGAATATATTATAATATTATTATATATTATATAATATAAATACATTAATAGATTATTGTACATTATATAATATAAATGCATTATTATACATTATAAAATAATGTATTATATATATTTATTATACATTATATAATGTCCTTATAATACATTATAATGTACACAAAGAAAATGGGTAACATTCATATCAGAGGATAAATAAATTTTAATATAGTTTGAATGTTCCCCCTCCCACAAAGTTCATGTGTTGGAAACTTGCTCCTCAATGCAGCAGTGTTGCAAGGTGGGACCTTTAAGTGTTGATTAGAACACAAAGGTTCTGCCTCATAAATGGACTAATGCCATTATTGTGAGAGTGAGTTTGTTATTGAAGGAGTAGGGTCCTGATAAAAGGATGAGTTTTGGTCCCCCCTTATCTCTCTTATGCCCTTTTATTTTGCCCCTCTGCCATGGGATGATGCAGCAAGAAGGCCCTTGCCAGATACCAGTCCCTCAATCTTGGACTTTTTAGTCTCCAGAACCATGAGCTAATGCATTTCTGTTCATTATAAATTACCCAGGCTGTAGTATTTTGTAGCAGCTCAAAACAGACTAAGACAAATGATCAAGTAACTTTGAAAGATGCTCATGCTTCCTAGGAAACAGGATAATTTATATTTAAAAAATAATACATTTCCAATATCATATAAAAATAAATAATCTGACAATATGTGTAGTTAAGAATGATACCAGTAATGATTATTAATTTTGATAGAGGAGATAGTAGTAAATATATTTAGATCAATTTGATAATATTGAGTAAGATTAAAGAAGTAAAAACAATTTTCAGAGAAATGTGCAGGTGATTAAAAAGACATAAACTGAAGAGGAAATTATATTATGATGGAAAAAATCTGAATGTTCACTAACAGGTGAATGGATGAATAAATTATAATATATCCATAATATGATATACTACAGAGCATTTTAAATGAACTGTATTTACATATATCAACAAAGATCAAATATCAAAGAATATAAAATCACAGCAAGAATCAAGTTTTAAAAATGTTTACAGCATGATAGCATGTACATAAAGCTTAAAGCATAAAAATAATACTATTCATTCTCAATGAGCAAATACAGGAGGTAAATATATGCAACCATGAATGGTATTGGAAAATGCAAAATTAAGCATATTCCGTGCCTTTTGAAAAGGAGGGCCAAGAAATACAAGAGGAGCACCCAGAGGCCTCAACCCTACCTACCTATAATATTATCTATCATTTAAAAATCATGCTTGATAACATGATAAAGTGGCTACATTTTAACATAGAAGTGTTTACATATGTGTATGTTATAACATTCTTTCTACAATTAAGATTCTTTGGGATAAAACATACCCAGGCTTATAGCCAGTCCAGAGAATTACTAACTTCTGTTTCATTGTGTAGGGTTTCTTCTGTAGATGATTTTAATTTCCTTAGAAAATAAGGAAGGCATACTTTGTGTTAAAGCTGAGATGGGTTTAAGTGACATTGTTTTTAAATCCAATTAGGTGCTTTGATTCCATTTATTCAGAAAGAGATCTATATGTACATATGCTGCTTCCAAACATCACTGTCTTTTTCTAATTAAGAGAATATTTTATCCTGCCTAACCCATTTCACCTATAGATGAGTGCTTGATTTAACATTTACATAACTAATTGGCTACATCTGCTTGCTACTACTTCCTCAGGAAGCTTTGCAGCTTCTCAACAACATCCAAACCTATTACTTTTTAAGAACCTATTTTCCCCATATGAACCATTTTCCATTATTTGAGCTTTAAATAATATTTCAACATAAAATATGCAGTTTAACAGGGATATCTAATGATGTCTATACAAATCCTAAAGTGAATATTTTTGCAAAATAAAGTATCTTTTGTTATGGGAATTATTCTTTATAAACCATCACTCTTTATTACCTGTTTTTTTAAAAAAAACTTTTTTTAGTTTTTTAGATTAGGGTGAATGTTAATTCATTTTTATCAGCAGAATATTTTGGGGGGTGTTTATCATCCTTAAAAAGCCTTTAATTAAGGGTTGGAATTTTGAGGAAATTATACAACATCTATCAAATGAGAGTGTTCTGTAAGTGCTTATAAAATCAATAATCTAATGATATAAATAGATATAAAGAGATCACAAAATTAAAGAACACTTGTCTGTTAACATTCTCACAAGTGTAACAAACCTAACATTTTATGCAAGACGACCAAGAACATATACCTTATTTAATATATTCAGAATATACTTTATGCTTTATATCAAATAATATGAATAATATTTCAGAATATTTTAGAATAACAAGTGTACTATGCATAAAAATAGCAATAATTCTAGTTACATGGGAAACAGTCTTTGAATATATAATAATGTAGCACTGGGGCAATACAACAATTTGTTTCTGAGTGACAGACCTCCAGGTCCTCAGTAAGCCCCAAACACTTACGGAGAATAGACAAATAAGAAATAGACAGGAATTGAACTTCTAAAATAAGGAACTTGATCTAAATATTTTAGAGTGTTTTCCATTTTAACAAAACAGAAATTCATCACATATGTGATTATGTCAGTCCTCCAGATTAGTTTACTTGGAATTTATATCATTGCAATTCTATAGTCAGTCCCTTCTTTTTCACTGAATGCTCCAAAACCACTCTCTTTTCCACAGTTGCTGCATAATTTCTTAAATAGCTTTAGAAACTTTCAAGAGGAAAGGAGCTAAATGAATAGATTAATGAGGGGTTGTTTGTGAAATTTTTAGAGCTCCTTCAATGGCAGGTGTGATAAATTACAGTACATTATTGTGATGATCATGCAGCAAACCATTATTAGTACTTAATGTAAACTATCTCGTTACACAAGCACTACTTGAGTTTCAACATTCCAAGCAGAAAATGTAAACTGTTCACACAATTTCCAAATAAATATACCTTTCTCTAGACCGAGAGTAGGCTTTCATATAGAAATGTCGGCTGTGTTTACTATCAAACAGCTCAGTTATATTTTACTCATGCACAGAAAAATCCCAAACCTAAATGTCATGTGCACAGGATATTAATCCTTAAATATTTCTGTTTATAATGACCTAATTTTGTTGACATTTATATACATGACACACAAAAGTAGATAAGTGACACAATAAGACCTTTAGAAGTTTTATAAGAAATAAACCACATGAATAAACAATAGTGTTTGCTATAAATATTATATTGTCAGTATCCTTTATTGAATAAAGTGACTTTCTTAATATCTAGGGAAAGTCTGGTTCTAAAATCTATTGTGCACCAAACAGAGAAATTATAGTTTTTAACTTTATTCATTTAATTATTATTAAAAATATCACATTATTTGTTCCTTCTTTAAAATAAAGGAAATTCTACACATTATTGAATGCATGTTTAGTGACATAAACTCTAATTTAACCCTAGATATGCTGTTCCTCCACTGTATATCCCAACTATGAACACTTCCCATTATCTCCATTGCTCCAGTGTAAGACTTCAATCATTTCTTACCTGCACTATTGTTAAAGTTGCTTAACTGGTCTCCATGCTTCTATCCCTGCACTCTTACATTCATTATCCATGGAGTCATTAGAGTAAACTTTAAAAAACATAAATTGGATCCATTGCTCTCTTAATAAAACACCCCAGTGAATTGCCATTGTAAATAGAATACTTTCTCCATGGCCCCCGAGGCAAAACTGACCTTGTTTCTGCCAACTTTTTCAACCCCAACTCTCACTGCTTATTTCATCTCCCTCTCTGGCTTCAGAAACACTGGACATTTTCTATCCATCGAAAATTCCTTGCTTATATATTCTGGTCTCAGAATCTTTACCCTTATTATTAACTTTGCCTGGCATGGTCTCTTTCATGATCTAAATATGGCTGTCTCCTTTATTCATTTCTCAGATCAAATGCATCATCTGCTTAGCCAGATATTTCCTTGTTGAGATTCATTGTTGTCTTAGATTACAATTTATTTAGAGTTGTTAAGGCAATTACAGACCTTAAATAAAAAACATCAGCAGTTTTGATTGTATTCTGAGATAGTGGAATTGATTCTATATATATCCAAATCTTAATACATTAAAACCATGACATAAAATACCCAGAACAACCATTTATCTATAAAATTTTATGAAAATAATTGATGCACTGGCCACATTAACAAATAAGGAAGTGCTAGGAATCCAAAGCATAATGAGGGAGATTCTAATACCCACACCTAGGTATAAGCAATAACTTACAGTTTAGTTTTAAAAATTACCTTTGCCTAGGGAAAAAAATAAAAATAAATAAACTAAGAAAGTTTTTCTTTTCTTCACCATATGTTATTATTAGGGGGGCTTTCTTTTTTTATCAGTTTCCATTTTTTAAGAAAACAGATGTTTCTGAACAGGTGTAAGTGGGTGGATTTGAAAACCTATATACATTGAAAGCTTTTGTGTTGCTTTTATGTCTGTTTTTTAAAAGAAAGAGAAGGAAAGATATTGTAGTGTCTGTTTCCTTTAATAGCCTTTATTGAAAATTGCTTTTATTTTCTACTGATATTTTTTCCCTTCAGCTCGTTGACCAAATAAATAAATAATGAAAATGCAATTTACTTTTACTTCTTCCTTCAAAATTGAACTATCCCAGAGGGAAAATATCCAGTTGTCCGGTGGTCTGTGTAATAACTTCACACTACCTTTCTCATCTGTCCTTTCATTTATGTCCCCTGTTCTAATTCTGGCCCTCATTATTTTATGCTTGTATTTTTCTTTTTACTGAAAATACTTATATGAATTGTAAAACTGAATTTTTTTTTCCTTACTAGAGTCTCTCATGAATAATATCTCCAAAGAAATATTTTAAACAGCAGATTTAATCAGGAAGATGGAATGGAATAAACCCTGAACCCCAAATTAGGAGACCTGTTTTTAAAATATTTCTTGGATTTTTGAACTATTTTACCTTTTCATCTTATTTATTTATTTGGAGAATCTGTTTTCTCAACTTTGCAATCTTTTTCTCACACTTATTGAAAGGATGAAAAAGGGTACACACATTACATTTTTTAGAATAATGGCTGATATTAAATAAGTACTATAGAATTGCTGCTTAATTTTTCTACCCTAAGCAAAACCATTGTTAGCTTCCCATCACCCAAAGAATCAATTCTTAATGTTTACTAATCACATTAAAATTTTTCCAGAAATTGGAACCAACATATTCATTCAGTAAATTTGCCCCCCACATGTTTAGTCCTTTAGGAAGTTGGACATGGCTTTTGCACATGCCTTGCACTCTCACTCCTGCATGTCATTGTTTGCATAGTTTCCTCTCTCTGGAATTCCTTTATCCATCCTTGTTTACCTACTGAAATGTTTTTCATTTACCTCTTTCAGAAACCTTCTCAGATTTCCTTTCAAAATACCATAAGGCAAGATGTTGTTACCTATATATTTCATATTTCTATGTCCTCACACACCATAATGTTAAACAATGTGTCAGATAAACTTACTTTCTTGTTCATCAAAACCCAAACAGTGGGTTCTTTGAAGGCTAAGACCATGTCTTGAGAATATTTCCCTTCCATTGCATACTATACCCAAAAGAATAGAACCTAGTGAAGACCTTGGTACTTGATGTTTGTTGAATTTGATGAAGACAAAAAATCTGTGTCAACGTGTGCATGTGCTTTCGTGTAGATGCTGTGTGTCTGTGTGTTTCTGATGCATTGAGTGATATAGAGAATAGTGTTAGAGCACAGGAAAAACTGGAAAACAACAGTAATCTTTACGAGCTTCTCTGAAAACTCAACTATCCATTATTCAACGTATAGTTACTGAGAGTGCTAAAGCCATGCCAAGCTATGTTAGAGATGTAGCTGTGAGTAAGACAAAGGTCCTGCCATCATGACACTCACATTCTAGAGGAGGAGACAGGAAATGAACAGGCAAACAAATAAAGACAAAGTATTATATGATGTTAGGATGTGATAGGCATTATAAAGTGAGTAGAACAGAGAAAGGGGACAGAAAGTGACAAGGGTTGCTATTTTAGAATAGGTGATCAGGAAAGTCCCACCAAGGAGCTAATATTTGTTAAGCAGGGATATAAAAAAGGTGAGGTGTTGAGCCATTAAGAATCTAAAAAAAGATATTTCCAGGCAGAGGAAACAGCAAATGCAAAGTTTTAGAAAATAGTAAAAATGTTTAACGTTCTCCTGTGGAACTAGTTTAGCCTGTCCCTTTTACAGGTGAAATCACTATTAATGTTTCTGTGGTAAAGAGAGTTTTTAAATTATTTCTGTAATACAGTAAAATTTTTTATCTCTCTCAGGCATCTTTCTTCATCTTAAGGTGAGGTTCAATTAAGGGAACGAACATTAAGGACTGTCCTAGCGCCTGATTGCTAGACTTCCATGAATTAAATGCTTCTCTGCCCACTTTCTTCATTTGTGTAGAGTGTAATATTTTTATCTTATGAATTTATTTTGAATTTATACATGTGGTTATAACACTATAAAGTAAAAACTGTTATTGATTTTTTTTATTATTAGTGGTAATATTTTCTCTTTATTTCTGAAGGCTGTTAATCAGTTTTGACTCAATTTTGACTCACTATAAAACTCCCAAATATCAATGGTCAGAAATATGCTGCAGAGTTAGATTCTCTCTCTCCCCACCCCATCTCCCTCAGTAATTCTAGCATACCAACAAAAGAGGATCTTCCTATAAACATTAAGAGGAGCTCACAAGGTAGACTCAGGCATTGGGTTTTTGTGCAATTGTATACAGAATCCATAGGTGATCCATGTTACTGTCTTTAGTTTTGGAGGCTGAGAGGTGACTAAGGCAGTCGTTCAACCTAGAGAAATTAGCTTTGTTCACTTCCGCATTTAGCTGAAAGGTTGCCTTGGAAGAGAGTACTCCAGCTGGGATGTTGCACGTGGCACAAATTGATCTTGAAATCTGGTCCTGAAATCAACTTCACAGCAGGAATTTCACACATGCAAGCACAAATGAGCACTTGTGAACATCCCCGTGAAAGAGCTGCTAATATTGTCTGAACTGGCTTTCAGTTTGGTAGCCAGCCTTCCAGATAAATGTCAAATTAACTGGATAATTATACTTGAATATGAACCCAGTGCCAGTATTAGCTTTTTGGAATAAGACTTATTTTTCTTTAAACCATGCTGGCTTCAAATCTTATAGAAATGTTACTTACCTCAGATTTGGAGAAATATACAAATAAACAAAAGACTAAACACAATGGACTATTATTTTCCTTCCTCCCTCCATCTCTCCCATCCACCTTTCCTTCTTTCTTTCCTTGTGTGTACTTTGTGCCAAGCTATACTGGGTGTTGTGGAGTAAAACAAGACATGTTAACATATAGCCTTTTTGATAGTAAACTAGCAACCTCATGGGGAAGATAGATATATACTAAATGAAAAATATTATAAACATTCTCTAATAGAAATAATAAAACATGTATTTTGAAAGCACACAGATCCTAACTCCCAACACAGCTAGGACTTTCTGTCTTAGCCACTCTTTTAACTCCACTGGTTAGCAACATGATAACACACAGTAGGTGTTTAATACATTGTCTAGCTTTGTGGAAGAGATGGTGACAAATAGATGAAAACTTAATAAAAGAGATCATATTTGAACTGGCATATAAAGGCATTTCTTTTCTTTTATTAACCTGTTTTCTTTATGAAAAGAACTCTGGAAGTTTCAAACATTTTCTCCTTCTACAGTGACCCCATATTTTGTGATTGGCTGTAATTCTCAGCAGCAGTGTGTGAGAGGCCAAGAGATAGGAACAGACACATCAGAAAAGAAGATATATAAATCACCAAAAACACTTGAAAGGATTCAAACATCATTAGTCATCAGTGTAAAGCAAATTAAAACCATAATGAATGACATTACACATTTTTAGAATGACTATGGTTAAATAAAGACTAGAAAAATTATATTGGTATGTAGATTTATTACATTTATTGCTTATATAAGCAAAATGATAACTCCCAAAGGGGATAGTTTTACTTTTCTATTTCTGAACTGTATATGATTATTGCTCTTTTTCTTACTATATTCCAATTGACAGGACCTCCAATACAGTGTTTGCATTTTCATTTTTGAGTTATGAGTTCTTTATATCATCTGATACATGTCCTTTGTCTGATACATGCATTGTGAATATATCTCCCAGTCTATGGATTGCCTTTTGGTTTTACTAGCATTGCTTCCAAGGAGCAGAAGTTTTGAGTTTCAATTAAGTTCAATTTATCAATGTTTTTATAATGATTTATAAAAATGATTAATGTTCTATGAAAATTAATAAAAATGATTATGTTCTAAGAAAACATTGTTTAACCCCTCTAGAAATATTATAATTTTATGTTTTACATTTATATCTGTAATTAATTTCCAGTGTACAGTAAGAGATACTGATCTCTTATTTTGCTTTTAAAAATCCCTTTAAAAATTTAATTGTTCTAGAAACATTTATTGAAAAGAATTTTCTTTCTCAATTGAATTGTTGCCTTGGTACCTTTGTAAAAAATCAATTAACTAAATATATGCAGGTTTATTTCTAAACTCATGATTTTGTTCCATTGCTCTATATGTTTAAACTTTTGCCACACCCAGAGTGTCTTGATTTCTGTAAGCTTTAAGTCTTGAAATCAAGTATTATAATTATTCTAGCTTTGTTCTTTTTAAGAAAATGCTTAGCATAGTAATGTTAAGTCCTTTGAATTTACATACATATTTTAGAATATGCTTTTAGAGTTTGCCAAGAAAGCCTAAAGATTTTGATTGGAATTGCATTGAATGTATAGATAATTTGTTGGAGAAGTGGCATCTTAACAATATTGAGACTTTCAACCCAAGAACATAATATACTGTCCCATTTGTTTAGACCTTCTTTAGTTTCTCTCAACAATATTTGGAACTTTTAGTGTGAGATGATGGTTTTCCTTATAAGTAGCTAAGTATTTTATTAATTTAGTGCTATTGTAAATTGATTTTTAAAAAGTTAATTTATTTATTTATTTACTGCTAATATATTCAAATATAACATATTTTTGTGTTAATCTTTTATTCCATAACCTTGTTAAATTCACTCATTAATTCTAACAATTGTTTTGTAGACTTATGGGAATTTTTTTACATATATATTATTCTATAACTATATGTCTATATATCTCAATAAATGCAAAATAGAAATTCCTAAGTCTCTTTTCTACCATGTGTCTTCTCTTTATAAATGGAATTACCATCACTATCACATGTTTGCTTCTAAACATTAGACATCATCTTGATTACTCTTTTGTCTCATCTTCCAAAGAAATCCAGAAAATCCTCTGATGATCTCTGCCATCCTAAACTTTCCAGTTCTATTTATTTCTACAGCCATCGCTTTAGCCCTCAGTCACAATCTTCTCATGTCCAATGAGATAAAATCACTGACTAAATGGTCTTCTTGCATCTGGTTTTGGTCCTCCACACAACAAAGAGACAAATCTTTTCAAAATATTATTAGGATCATGCTTACTCACTGTCAGAAGCATCTCATTAAATTTAAATTTAAATCCAGATTGCTTATCACTGTCTTCAAGACTTAAAACACTATGCTCCCTGCTTATAACACTATGCTTATAACTTATAACTAACACTATGCTCCCTGCTTAAAACACTATGCTCCCTCCAAATCCATATCATTGTCTCTTATACTTATTATGATGCAGCCGCTGTTGCCTCTTCTGTTTATTGCATGTTTCCAGTCCTCATCATTGGGGGCTTTAAGTTGTTTTCCTCTGCCTGGGAATCCTCCTCACCCTTCTGTTTTCAGCTCAAAGGTAAAATTCTCAAAGATTCCTTCTTTAAAACACTAGCTACAATAATTTTCCTCCCACAGTTATTCTCCATCTCCTTAAGTAATTCACTTATTTACTTCATTGCATTTATCACAACCTGTAAAAATATTTTTAATTTTATTTTTAACAGGTATTTCTCCTATTACTAGAATGTAAAGGATATTGTCTTTTCTTTTTTGTAAATTTCATAATATTATGGGGGTACAAATATTTTGGTTCACCCAAGCCAGAGCTATAAGCATGCCCTTCCTTCACATAGTGTGTTCCTTGCCCATTAGTTGTGAGTTTATTGACCCCCGCCATCCCCCTCCCACCTGATTGGCACTCGATGAATATTACTACTATGTGAGCACCTTAGTGTTGATCAGTTAATACCAAATTGATGGTGAGTACATGTGGTGCTTGTTTTTCCATTCTTGTGATACTTCTCTTTGAAGGATGGGCTCCATCTCTATCCATGGTAATATAAGAGGTGCTAGTTCATCATTGTTTTATGTAGTTGAGTATTATTCTATGATATACATATACCACATTTTATTAATCCACTCATGTATTGATGGGCACTTGGGTTGTCCATATCTTTGCAACTGTGTGTTGTGCTGCCATAAGCATTTGAGTGCAGATGTCTTTATTATAGAATGCCTTTTTGTCCTTTGGGTAGATACCTAGGATGCCTAGTAGTGGAATCGCTGGATCAAATAGTATTTCTGTTTTTAACTCTTTGAGTTATCTACAAATTAGTTTCCACAGGAGTTGTACTAATTTGCAGTCAGTCCCACCAACAGTGTAAGAGTATTCCTATCTCTTCACATCCACACCAACATTTATTGTTTTGGGACTTTTAAATGAAGTCCATTCTCACTGGAGTTAGATGATATCTCAATTTTTTTTTTAAGTCTTTGTTAGGCACAGGAAGTCAGAGATTAGCTAAAACAAAGCTTCTGCCCTCCAGTTTCTTTTCTTTTTATTTTATTTTAAACTTTGTATATATATTTTTTATTTTAGCATATTATGGGGGTACAAGTGTTAAGGTTACATATATTTCTCTAATGATTAGAGATGTTGAGCACTATTTTATACGCTCACTGGCCATTATTCTGTCTCCTTTTGAAAAGTTTTAGTTCATGTCCTTTGCCCACTTTTTGATAGGGTAGTTTGATTTTTTTCTTGTAATTTTCTTAAATTCTGTATAGATTCTTGTTATCAGCCCTTTACTGGACATGTAGCATGCAGATATTTTCTCCCATTCTATAGATTGTCTCTTCTCTCTAATGATAGTTTTCTTGGCCGTGCAGAAGCTTTTTAATTTGATCAGATCCCATTTATTTATTTTTGTTATTGCTGTGATTGCTTTGGGGATCTTCTTCATAATTTCTTTGCCTAGGCTGATGTTTCAATTTATTGTTATATTCATGGTATTTCAAATAATACCCACACACAGTACTTCAAATAATACCCTCACATTGTTAAATTCTTAAAGAGGAATTTTACTCAATTTAAAGTACAAAACCCACAGCTTTGTTTTGCCCCAAAGAATGAAAACACAGTAGCATTAATCAAAAGAGGGTAAAAGGTAAGAAAGTAAGTATATAGATAAAATAGACCTCTCTACATCAATTGATTGCTACAAACTGACTGAATCTCAGATTACATGTATTTGGAGAACTCCACTCGTAGCTTCTCGAAGGTTTTTCCCTGAGGTGTGTAATTCATTTGCATCTTCAATTGCTTTTAGCATTGCATTTGTATATAGCACTTGAGATGAAAACCAATAGTTTCATGTTTAAAATATTATAATAATTTGTAATTCTTCTCTGCTAATTTTATATTGTTTCTTGCATTCACTTTAGTTATCTAGCTTTTACTGCTTATTTTTGTGTCATTTTACCCTTGACTTTTTTTGAATTGATAGACATTTATGTGACTGACATCAGTTTCTTTTCTACTTATTTTGCAAGATATGTTAAAGGAAATGTTAGCCACTCTATTTTATAATATTAAGTTACAAAATATCTTCTTTTTTATCAAATCATTAGACACCACAAATACATTAAATGTTTTCATATAGATTTTAATAATGTCTGAACAAAAACATGGTCTTCCCAAAAGCTGTGTTGGTGTTTTCTTCATATCTTTAAATCAGAGGTGAAAATATGTTCAACAGAAATCACCACACAATTAAAATAATAAGTAAACTGATACTGTATTGAAATCTATTTATTCTTCTAATACCCAGTGTACTGTGTATCTCTCCTATAGTGTTTACTTTGCACCTGTCATTTACTGAGTGCGTCCTCTACTGTTATATTTAATATGCCTCTTTTCTGGCTCCTCTTCCCACACTGGTTATATTGTAAGCCTCTTGAGTATTGCATCAAGAATCCTTATTTTAAATGTCCCAGGTTATCTGGAACACAATAGCTACATGTTGAATTTAGCTACTAAATGCTAACTAATTTTCATAACAACAAATTATATCTATAAATTTAGAAAATGCCAACATAAGACATAAACATTCATATTTATTAATCAAACATTATATGCTACAGAGTTTCAAGGATTTTGTATTTTTTAGCTTCAAGGTATTTTAGAGAGCTTTTGTTAATATGAAACTACATTTCTGTTCACTTCTTTCAGTATAACAATGTTATAAGCTAAATTCTGTTACCGTAACCATTCATATTTGAAGTCTTAGGCCCCAGTACCTTACTTACAGTGTGACTGTATTTGAAGACAGGATCTTTACAGATGAAATTAAGTTGTAAGAATTACAGATGTGGTTATTAGGGTGGGGCCAAATCTTCTATGATTACATCCTTATAAGAGGAGGAGTGTAGGACAAATGGAGAGAGAACAGTGGTGCATGCTCACAAAAGGAGACCACCCGAGAACACAGTGAGAAGGTGGCCACTGATAAATCGAAGGGCGAGGCCTCAGAACTCTTCTTACACCTTGATCTTAGATTTCTAGCCTCCACAACTGTAAGAAATAAATTCCTGTTGTTTATGGCACCTAGTCTGTGCTGTTTTCTTACAGTAGCCCTAGCACACAGGTATAGGCAGAGTATTGTTTCTTTCATGAAGTCCAATTGATGCTTTAGGGACAGGAACACCTCCTTTTCATAGGGAATGAGGAAGTTTAGCACAGCATTTAAAGGTATGGGTTTGACCTTCCATAGAAGTCGCAAATTATGGAAGAGTTTCAGCCCTATCTGTTACCTGACAGCTGTCATTTATCTGTTATTACAATATTTACACATATGTATGTCCACGGATAGTTCCTTAACTTTATTTGATTTCTTCATATGTAAAATATTTTATTGGCTTGTGAAAAATAATTGAGACAATATACATAAGGCATTTAGCATCAGCCAAACATATGTTAAACAATTAACATATTTCAGTTAAAAAATATATGTTTAAATTGTACAGATTTTTTTTTTTTTTTTTTTTTTTTTTTTTTTTTGAGACAGAGTCTCACTTTGTTGTCCAGGCTAGAGTGAGTGCCGTGGCGTCAGCCTAGCTCA
This sequence comes from Microcebus murinus, assembly GCF_040939455.1. Lineage (NCBI taxonomy): Eukaryota > Metazoa > Chordata > Mammalia > Primates > Cheirogaleidae > Microcebus > Microcebus murinus. The sequence continues at coordinate 72,757,502 of NC_134104.1, read as the reverse complement.
CAGCAACCTCAAACTCCTGGACTCGAGCGATCCTTCTGCCTCAGCCTCCCGAGTAGCTGGGACTACAGGCATGAGCCACCATGCCCGGCTAATTTTTTATATATATATCAGTTGGCCAATTAATTTCTTTCTATTTATAGTAGAGACGGGGTCTCGCTCTTGCTCAGGCTGGTTTTGAACTCCTGACCTTGAGCAATCCGCCCGCCTCGGCCTCCCAAGAGCTAGGATTACAGGCGTGAGCCACCGCGCCCGGCCAATTGTACAGATTTTTAAGAAAATAATTGCCTCTAGGCTATATAGATTGTCAATTGCATTAAAATATTTTATTTATTAAAAACAATATGTAATTGTAAAAATATTAAAATGGAATAAATTTAACAAACTATGCCCCACCACACGAGAAAAACTTCTGTCTCCACATTAGATAGAAAGAGAAAACGTCTTTAATAAGTTATAGACATAAAATCATATGTGCTAATAAGATTTAAAAATATAAGAAAGGAATATAAGACAATCAAAATGACTAAATGTTTTGAAAAAGAACCAAATAAGATTTCTAAAAATAAAATATAAAATAATTGAAATGATCCAATATATGGAATTATCGATATTTTAGATGCAGCTGGAGAGATAATTAATTTACTATTATAAGTGTATTCAATCAGATTATATAACAGAAAAAACAAGAAAATAGAAAGCACAAAACATTACAGAACATAAAGAAGAGAATGAGAACATCTAATATTATTCAATCACCTGAATAAAATATGAGAGAAATGGAGAGATCTAAATTTACCATACATTTTTATGAAAGAACAAACATTAGATTCAGGAAACCAAATGACTCTCAGTAATATATATATATATATATATATATATATATATATGCATATATATATTTACTATTTATTTATTTAATATATTTATTATTATTAATTATTTATAGATTTATATATATATAAATACCCAGATGTTCACATTGTAATAAAACTACACAACTCAAGACAAAGTTCAAATGCCCAATGAGAGAAAATAAAAAGGATTTCTATTAACAAATAATAGATTACTAGTTGACTTCTGAACATCAACAATGGAAGCTCGAACATGGAATAACATTTTCAAAATGTTGAAAGAAAAATATTAATTTAAAGTGGCATACCAAGATTAATTTTCATAAAAATATTCAGATAAATAACAGCAGTATTTTCATCAAAAAACGTTCATCGTCCCAAATCACTGTTTCTGCTGAGTTATAGTAATCCTAGATTGAAGCTTTGAGGTAAAAAATGGTATAAAAAGAAAATAAATTAATAAATTATAAATAATTCTAACTAAATATTAATAAAGAAAAAAGTAATACAATGACTGTGGGCTTAAAAGTATAGAATTAAATTTTAAAGAATAGCAAATAATTTGGGAGGAGGTAATTCAAGTTCCTGTGTTGGAAGGGAGAGGGTAGACAATAATAGGTGTCTACCTATGAAATCCAAGCCTTATAACTTATGTAAACTTGAAAATCCTGCCTAATTTTTTGTGACTCAGTTTCCTTATTTGCAAAGTGGGAAGAATAGCAATATCCACTTCATAGAATTTCTGAGAGAATTGCATGTGGTAATGTATATAAAGTACTCATAGCAATATCTGGGCTTAGTGGTGCTTTATGTGTTATTGCCTATCATTATTTTCATTAATGTTAAAGTATCTAAATTAATTAAAGAATAAAAATAGAATGTGTAACATAAAACCTAGAAACACAAAAGAGAACAAGGGAGGAGAAAAAAAGTAAGTAATTTCCAACTACATGCTATCTATATGTGAGAGCTAAATAAAATAATAATAAATATTATTATTTAATAATAATATTATTAAATAATATAATAATAATTATAAATAATAATAAATAATAAAAACAATTGCTCTCTTGGAGATAGGGAGTAGAATGAAGGTTACTGGAGGCTGGAAGGGTAGCAGGGTGTGAGGGATAAAGTGGAGATGGTTAGTGGGTGCAAAAATATAATTAGATAATTAGATGGAATGAACAATATTCATATTGTTAAATGTAGCACAACAAAGGGACTATAATCAAAAATAAGTTAGAGTATACTTTAAAATAACTAAAAGAGTGGAATTGGAATGTTTCTAACATAAAGAAATGAAAAATGCCTAAGGTGATGGATACCCCAATTATCCTGATTTGATTAATTCACATTGTATGCCTGTGTCAAAACACCACCTGTACACTATAAAGATACATTAATATGATTATTATGTACCCATAATAACTAAAAATAAACAGTAAAAAGAGACTGTAAAACAAATAAAAAGGAGACATACAAAAGCATGAAAAATACAAAATGTTTGAAAAAGAAAACCCAAAAGAAGTAGTAATGAGAGATAATTATACAACACTATTAGTATCAGATAAAGTATACTTTAAGACAAAAGCCAGTTTAAATCACAAAGAATATGTAACAATTTCAGATATATGTGTCTAATACCCCAGCTACAAAATCTGTAAAGCAAAAATGTATAATATATATAACTTCAAAGACAGATAGGCAAGTATTCCACCAAAATAGGGTTTTTTAATATGTCTGCCTTTCACAGTAATTTCTCCTACTGACAAAAAATCAGTAAGAATGTGGATATTTGTCCAACACAATAACAAGCTTGATTTAATGGATATATATGTAAACAATCATATCATTTGCACATAATTACAGTTTGTTTAATGCCTTTCTGTTTCTCATGTATTTTATTTCTTTTTTCTTATCTATCATTCTTTTTTCTTGTATTGGCAAATTTCCATATCTAAGATATGCAGAAAAAATGTTAGAAGCAATTCTTCAAGTACTTTAAGAAGAAAGGAATTTGATTAAAGGAGATAGGTAGTCATAAAATCACTGGGAGTGCAGAAATAAGTTGTAGGTTAAGCTTTCAGGAATGTCACTCAGGAAAAGTCAAAAATCCCTCAACATAATAGTACTATTTCTGAGATCACAACTGATCTTGAAGTTACCACTGGCTTCAATATTACTTTCCCTACTTGCTGAAGACAGATTGGAAAAAGAAGCATGGGTTTCCAAAGCTGAGATACAGGGGTGTAAGTACTCTAAATAAGAAATTTCCACTCTCATGGATACCACCACTCTCAATAACTGTGACTGTCTCTTGACACTTTGGAATACTGCTGCAAAATGTTTTTCATCTTTCATGACAATATTTGCTCACAGAAGAGCTAAAAAAGGCAGAAATATAGTCTCTAACTCATTTGTATATTCTCTACTTTGTGTGTGCCTAATTAGCAGATTATATTTTGCATTCAAATAACTATTTGTAAGTGTGGAAAATATGATTTTATGATCTAGTATATATAGCTAGCAAAAGAGTGAAGGATGATTGTATACACTATTGTGTTCTAAACAGTATCTTTGTCTTGTTTCTCATGTTAATAAAATGCCTCTAAAAAAATCATCATTCACTGAATCATCATTCACAATCATCATAATATGCTTTTTCTGCATATACTTTATTAGGTTACTTGTTGCCTAAGTTAATAATAGAGAGAATTTATAGTTCTAAAATCAGACAGAAGCCTTTTTTTTTTTTTTTTTTCCTTTTAACCCAGGACCGGGTTTTTCATGTAGTCTTTAAATTAACCTTGTGTTTTCTGCTGGACTTTCTCTGTATCTGTAGATTTTTAGACTTGAGTATCTTTGGGTTCCTGTCTGGAAAATAATCTTTCTCCCACTGCATTCTCCCTTACGTATAGTCTAGTTTGTTATTTCTGCTATTCTAGTTCTTTTATCACTATCACATTTCCGTCTTCCAGAAATGTTTTAAATTAACTCACCACTATAAGTAATCTCTCCCACTGATTTCACTGTGATAGCTTCATTTCTTTTATCCCATTAGCATTATTTTAATTGGCTCTCTGGAGGGAGTGCAAATAAAAGGACATGAAAAGTCTACTGAACTTTTCAAAGCTTCCAGATGTTTATTTACTTTCCTATCTCCTTTATTAATATCTGATACAGATAGTTAGAATCTTTCACCACGATGGTAACCTTTTCATTTTCTTCTTGTGATTCTGTCTTTTCTTTATATGTTTTGAAACTTTGTTGTTACCTAACAACATTTAAATTTATAATCTTGCTGGCAAATTGAATCTTTTCTTAATATATGATTACTCTGTATATTGGTATTTGCTTTAAAATGTATTTTATCTGATATTAATTTAGACACATCCAATATATTTATTTTGCTTGAATTTACCTGGTGTGTTTTTCTTGTCTTAGACTTCTGTTGTCTATACATTTTTAAAAAATATATTCTCACAATTTATATTTTAGCTCTACATTGATTATATGCTTTGTTTCTACTTTCTATTAATATCTGTCCATTTAAAAATATTTTTTCTTTTTCCTTTCCTTTTATTAATCTTTATAATTCTTCTACCTACTGGTTTAGAATTTATATAAAATCTATACTTTAGTGTTTCTGTATAATTTGTAACATTAATGTATTCATTTTAATAAATTCTATAGCTAATCTCCTATTAATTCAGGGAGAGAAGAATTCTATTCAATTCCCCATTACAATAATTATTCTTACATGGCACTTTTTAACTTTTAAGTCATGGTTTGTTTCTACCTTAATTGAATAATTTTGTAAACTGGATACTATTATGGCTTAACATAATTCGTTTTTGCTTTTACTTTTACTGACATAGTATCATTTTAACTGTTCACTATTTCTTCTTGCATCTTCTTTTATGGGTTCATATAACATAGAATTATATGTTAATTTCTTGAGACTTGGTTTTAAAATACATTCATCTAGAATTTTTTTTCCTTACTTTTTCCAGGAGTCTGAGGGTAATACCAACTTGGAACTACTTTAAAAAAATCTTTCAACTTGAAGGTTTTGAAGCAGAGATGGTGGTAAATCTGTCCCCAGAATCAAATGAAAGAGGGCTTGCTGTTAAGAATTCTCAAAGGAATTGTTGGCAACATAGAAGAACCTGGAAGACATTATGTTAGGTGAAATAGGCTAGGCACAGAAAGACAAAAACACTAGATGATCTCATTCACACATGGAATCTAAGAAAGTTAATCTCATAGAAGTAGAGAGTAGAATAGTGGTTACCAGAGGCTGGGGAGGGTAAGGAGAGTGTGTGTAGGGGGAGAGGTTGGTTAACGTGTACAAAGTTACAGTTAGGAGGAATAAGTTCTAGTATTCTATTATATAGTAGGGTGACTATAGCTAATAATAATGTATTGTATATTTCAAGATACCTAGAAGACAAGATTTTGAATGCTATCACCATAAAGTAATACTAAATGTTTAAAGAGATGGCTAAGCTAATTATCTTGATTTGATCATTATACAATGTATACACACATTGAAACATCACACTGTATCCCATAAATATGTACAATTATCATGTATCAATTATAAATGAAAAATACACAAAAAATTATCATAGGAGACTTATTTCATTTTTTGTTCAGCTCCACTTGGACATATAAAGATAAACATCTCTGCTAATTCTCTCCAGTCAGGTTTTAATGTATTTTGAATTATGATTATTCAGAGGTCCCGTTTTTCTCTGACTTTCTCTTAACTAAGATGCCATTCTGATAGCACCCTAGTTTTTGTATCCTCTCTTCAGTGCAGTTGACTGGTTATAATAGAGGTTTTAGACTGTAAGTGATGGACAATTGACTCCAAGTTAATGCAAGCTCCAGTACTCACGGAATCCTTTCCTATTTGTGAATAGGATTTGTATTGTTTCTGCATTTTTTTCATTAACTTTAGATGTACTATTGTGGGAGGTGATTCAATTAATGTTTGGTCTGCCACATTAAAAGATTTAAGGACAAAGTTAAGAGAAAACTTGTGGCCTAAACAAAATAGTTGTACAGGACCTTTTCCCCAGGACTTTACCTGAGGTATCTGGCTCTTTTAAAGTCATATGTTGGGATAATCCATCTCAAATATCAACATGGTGTGACCAAAATGCTACCCTGGCTTTCTTGGCTTTGGATGTCCTTACTTTATAAAAGGATGAAGAACATCCAGCATAGTAAAAGGTAGACAATTTGTTTGCAGGAGAAAGAATAGTGCCTTTTTTTAAAGGTAGAAAACTATTAGCAACTTAAAAATATATAATAATAAATATAAGAATGTACTTAAACTGGTTAAACTGTAGAAAGTTTGACTGTTGAATTAAAATGTGCCATCTTTTTGGTTTTTTGGAAGAAAGCCAAAGGCAGCATCCAAAATGTTTTTTATTGTTGTTGTTGTTGTTGTTAAGAATAAAATCATCTAGCTATATATTGTGATCAAAGGAATTCAGACAAATTGAAGTGAAGTGAGAAGTAGATTACATCAGCTCAGCAGGACAAGTGTCAGATTTATTGAACTCAGCAAGGACAGTGTATGGAAATCACTGTCTGGGCTGAGAGACCCAGGCATACTGTTCCCTGTGTTTCAAAATAAACCATTGAGACACTGTCATTAGTATTGTGATTTTTGAAATTTTTATCTTGGGGAGAGTGTGTGTTAGCTACTAATGTATTTTCTCTCTCTCAAGGAGCATTACTGTATTTGAAAGGAATGCAGTATTAATTTTAACCTCCCAGCAATGCTTTCTTTAGAAATAAAATATAAGTTTCTTCCCTAATCTTTTTCCCTTTGTTTCTCCTTCATGGTTAGTACTTCTAAAGCAAGATAATTAAGATTGATAATTCCAAACTGTTAGATACTTAAAAATCAGAAGGAAGAATCTGTGACTGGATCTGATCCACCGAAGAACTTAGGGGGTGACAAGAAGGACAGAGAAAAACATTTAATATGCTACAGTTTCCTAGATATTATGTTAAGTACCAGCTTTCATGCTGGAGAGGATTTCTCTGATGCTGAGCCCAGAATAACAAGACCACTCAAATTTCACCTTCACTGTAGACTTTTGTTGGTGGTTAAATAAATAGGTGGGTGCAAATCTGGGTATAGGGAAAGTATGGAAAAACTGTTACTAATGAAAGCATAATCAATTATCTACCATCTATAGGAACTATTTCAGGATATTGTTATTCCAAGCTCCAGTGAATGACCTGTGCTGAGAGAAAACAACATGAGTTAGTAATAACAGGGGTTTGTTAACAACCAGAGGACTTGTGCCAGGATAGTAAACCACATTGAATTGATGTTGAAGAGTCTGAGTATCACTGACAAACTATATTAGTTGAAATACTAGATGCCATCTGAGGTCTAATAAAGAATAATTTATCTGAGCCTGTGATTTAGTGTATGAGGTTTCCAATTGCTGTTAATGAACACATGAATTGGATAAGTACTTTTCCTTATGTGGGCCTTAATTTCCCAACCATTGAAATATTAGGGGCGATTTCTCAAAAAAATTTGTTTTTGTATTTGGCAGAAATTTTTAAGGAGCCATTCTACAGAAATAAATGCACAAAGATTTTCATCCAACTCAAGTGATTTATAGACAATTTTGGGATCCATGTCTCTCAGATGATCTCTAAGTTAACTTCATAGTCTAATTCTAAAAACCTATACTGTAGTCATAAGATCAAAACAGTGTTAGAAGCTGAAGGGTAAATCCAATGTTCTAATTTTACAGTTGTGTCAATGGAATGTTAGGGAATTGAAATGTCATCTTCATGTTCAACAAGTCTCTCCTTTTCCCGCTTGTGTTATTGCAGTTCACTGACTTACCTCTCATCTTTTCATTTGCCCTTATATTTGAGCAACCAGTGCCAACCTCAGTGCAGCCAACTGACTGAAAAGTATTTCTGGTTTTGAGTGCCGCCACGATGCTGCTCACAACAAAAATGAACCTGACATGTAAAGGAGAGAAAAATGAAAAATCAAATCAATGGAATAAAAGGAGAGATCTAGGGCAACCCTTAAAAGTCAGTTAGCATCAGAGGAGGTTATATGCATTCGTAGGAACTAGTTAAGTCATCCTTGTTGTTGGTTTAATCTCCCTCACCCAGAATAGCATTCTCATTAAATTGAATTCTGACATCATTGTTAATATTAGGCTTAGAAATTCTCTCCAAAAGTAATTGATTGTTAAGAAATGAACGAGATGATTCACACACAAACATTGTAATGCAATTTATAAGCTGAATAAATAAAATATGTATGCATATGCAATGTAGCCATTTTGTCTTTTATTTTAGTAGCATTTTATAGGTCTATTTTGCATCTAATAATAATTAGATAAAAATTAGGCAGCTGTGTACAAGTTTCACCATATGAATTGTATTAGAAGAGATACAGATTTTTTTTTTTTGAGACAGAGTCTCACTCTGTTGACTGATCTAGAGTGCTGTGTTGTCAGTCTAGCTCACAGTAACCTCAAACTCCAGGGCTCAAGTGATCCTACTGCCTCAGCCTCCCGAGTAGCTGAGTAGCTGCGACTACAGGCATGCGCCACCATGCCTAGCTATATATATGTGTGTGTGTGTGTGTGTGTGTGTGTGTGTGTATATGTATATATATATATTAGTTGTCAAGGTAATTTCTATTTTTTTAGTAGAGACAGGGTCTTACTCTTATTCAGGCTGATCTCAAACTCCTGAGCTCAAATGATCCACCTGCCTCGGCCTCCCAGAGTGCTAGCATTATAGGCGTAAGCCACCACACAAGGTCTGGAAGTTAATTAATCTTTTTTGAGAACATACTTGAAGTGTTTAAATATTCTTATATTTAAAAACTGATTAAAAACCATGTATTTTTTCTGTCACCATTCATCTAGTAAAAGTAAAGAGAAATACAAAGTTCTTAGAGTGTCTCCTACTCTCCTACCAATATTTAGATTTTTTTGCATGAAATATTCATAAACTGCATCAACACATTTTTACATTGTGTTGTTAGGCAAAAAGAAGGCTAAACTAAAAAATGCTGAGTGAACTACAAGAGAGGAGGATATTTCAGATAGATCGCTATGTGGCAAGAAATCTTACAAATTTCACCCTTTTACTGACCCCTTTAGAAATCATATTTGAATGCAAGGGAATGAGCGTGACATTATTTAAAGAAACAACCTTGGGCCACCTTTAGTTGTAAAATATGAAAAGTATCCACATGTTTTGATATTTAAAATTTTCATTTTAACAAATTATATCTGATGCACTCATATCTCACTGTTGTAGTTGCCTCAATCTGCTCAGACTTTTAAAACCATTTTATTTATGTATGGTTAAAATGTAAAAATCTGCATACATACAATATATACAACTTGCTGAGTTTGTGGATAAATACACACCCATGAAACCATCACCACAGTCTGTGCCATAAACATGTTTGTCACTTCCAAAAGTTTCCTCCAGCCTCTGTATTTACCATTATTTTTTCTTGATAAGAACACTTAACATAAGATCTACTCTCTTAGCAAAGTTTTAGGTATACAATACAAAATTGACCATAGACACTATGCTATAAAGTAAATCTCCAGGACTTACTCATTTTGTAATGAGTAAACTTTGTACCCTTTGTTGTTTAATGTTGTGTCCTTTGACCAACAAAATCTTCTGACAACAAAAAGTGCTAAATATGTGATGTAATGCATATATTAAGTAGCTTGATTTAGCCATTCCATAATGTGTGTGTATGTATACATACATATAAACATCATGTTAAATACCATAAAAATATCTAATTTTATTTGTCAATTAAAACATAAGTAAATGATTTTTAAAGAGCATTGGATTCAGTATCAATGAGGAATTAGGCTCATCTTGGCTCTCTTTCCAACCATTTTTGTGATATTAGGCAAGATTTATTTCTCTGAATCTGTTCTTCATCTGTAAAATGGCAGTTTTGAATTAGCCTTGTGATTTCTTTTAGCTCTTAATTATATAAATCCTTTCATGAATACTTTCAAATAATCACAATTATTCCCTAGAAAATTCTGACAGAAGGATTTTCTAAATAAATATTAAAAATCAGTCATACAGGACAAAAGAAAAAAAGGACATACTTACATGTTTTAATAATTAAAATCATATTTCTTTCCTAAAGTACTAATGTCTTGAATATTAGGGAGAAATACTTGCTCTGAGATTCTAAAAACGTGATCATGTATTTTTAAATGATATTTTTGGAAATGTCCACTAAAGACTTCCCTAATGTTACTTTTCCATTTTGTTTTGGTAGATATTAAATCTCACTACATAAAGTAATATAAGATTATAATTGTGTATAAGAAATTTTTAGTTTATGCTTTTTTATAAATCTTGTCTTCTGTATCTTAAACTTGACTTACCTCGTTCATTTGATGAAAACCAACTGAAACTTGAGTTCTGTTTAAAATTTTTCACAAATCTCTGATCTCCACTTTCACATATGTTCTTTTACCTCTGAATTCCTGTAGCCCGTTTCCTAGGGTACTTTAGCAAATGCTTACTTTTACTGTATATTATCTAAGATATGTTACAGGAAGATCTAAGGCCTTGTGCTAAGTTGTTCACTCATACTGAAATGCTTTCCCCAGATCTTTCTGGTGGGCTCTTTCTTGTCACTTAAGTCTTAGTTTATATTTCATCTCTGCAAAGAGATCTTCTCTGACCATCCATTGTAAAGTGACTTCCCAATCACTGGCTATTTTATCTTCATGTTTTACTACCTTTCTGGCACTATTTTGAGTTATTTCTTGTATGTCTCCCTCATTAAAATGTAAGCTTCCTGACTGCTGACACCTTGCCTAGATGGTTTACCACTGTACTCATAAAACTTTAGAATGGTGCCTGTAGACAACAGATGGCTAGTAAATAGGTAATGACTGAATAAATTTCATTGTATGTGCACATTTTATCTATTTTGCTGGGCAGTGCATTAATATGAGAACAGTCACTTCTGTATCATTTTATTTTACCATCTGCAATATCTGGCATATAGTCTTGCAGGAATACTCAGTAGATATTTTTTAATGGAATTGTGTTAATGTGGCTGAAAAAACAGTGGAAAAGCGGAGCTGTTAGTCTTACTCTCTTTGCAAAATATAATTCCTATTGGAACATCATTTCACTTCATGGACTCTTGGTTAGATGAAAAATAAAGAAAAGAAGAAGAACCTCACAATTTTAGTAAGCTAACTTTAAAAATCTATATTAAGGCAAAGCAATTGTATTTCTAAAGGAAAGCTCGATTTAATTATTTTCTTTAAAAATTGTCTATACCTATTTAACTGTCATTTAGAAAATATTGAGTTTTTAAATAGAAAATATTTAAAACTAGAGTTCTTATAAAAAATCTAAAAATATAATTATAGATTTATTAAGATAACTGGGAATTTTCTTCATAGACCTGATCTGATAATAGAATAGTCAATCTACCAGGAATATAATTTTCTACTAATGATTTTATAGTGTCAAATGATATATAATGCTTTAATTGACTTGGGCCATTCAGAAACATAACATTGTGACTTATATGAAGTAGATAAAAGTGGAAGATTCCTAAAGTCTCTTCTTTTAAGATGAATAGCATAAAAAATTAAAGCAATGTATTATTCCTGCAACCTAAATTGGACTAGATTAACATCAGACTTGGTACTTTGAAATTAAGTTTACTATGAAATTAATAATAATTAAAATGTGAAAACCAGGAAGGATTCTACAAGTCATTCATATAAGGTCCTTTATAGAGGAGGAAGCTGAAGTAAATCAATGTATTCAACATTGTACAACTAGTTACTTTGGATTAGCTCAGACTTAAAGGTTGGCCAGACATCTAAATGCACGCATTTGCTTCTTAGTTCAATCCTTACTCCAAAATGTAGCTTGCTGACTCCTATTTTGTCTCAAAGGGCACCAAATACCAATATTTTTGAAACAGGTACTTAGAAGGGCCAAAGGCTTGTAGGTTTTAGGTCATCAAATTTAAAATTTTCATCTATATCAATAAAAGGATTGCTAATTTATAATCATATATGGCAATCAAATAAATACAGTAATATTAAAATCATATCTAGCCCCTAAAATATCTTTCATTGATTATTTGGGAGATATGTGTGGATCTAACACTGCTTTCTTTATGAAATTCAATGAGATTTGTATTGGTCTAATAAATAACATTATTGTTATCACAATACAAATAAGCAGAGAAAGATGCAAGTATACTGCTTTCCTGAGTATATTAGTAAGAATTATTTCAGTGGCAAATGGCAAGAACTCATCTCAAATTAGCTTATACAAAAGAAGCTCACTGGCTGGGAAGAATAGGGCAGCTTAATGTTATAAGGGAGAGATATAGAGAAACAAAGCACCTAGCATTGGAATTATGCAATCCGTGCTGTTAAAACATTCTCTCTCTCTCTCTCTCTCTCTCTTTCTCTCTCTCTCCTTTATTATGCTTAGTTTCATTCTGTAAAGAAACGTTATTCTTCATATATTAAATGAGATATGGCCCCAGGCAGCTACAACATTATTTCCTCTCAGTTTAACAACATGCCCCCGCCCTCCCAAAATGAAAATTTCTTTATTCTAGATTCTATAGATCAATACTAAGATCTATAATTGGTACAGCTTGGGGTACTTGTCCAAAACAGAGAACAGGGGAACCTACAGCAGGATTATATGATTGAATTGTTTAAAACAACCACATGCAACAGGGAAATAGTGAATCTCTCCCCAAAAGATGCTAAATTCTAAAAAAGATACTAGAAAAAAAGAATATATGCTGTTTAGAGTACTTTTGATAATGGAATCTGCCATGCTAATTTTTCATGAGTTAGTTATTATAGAGGTCGCATTATCAATTTTCAGTATTGACCTTAAGTAGCTTACAAGTTTACAAAGATTAAAATATGGTAAAGCCTAATATTGATGAAGGTGAAGTGAGATAAGTCCTCATATAATTCTGGTGGAAGTGTAAATTGATAAAACGTTTTTTGTGAAGTAATTTAATAATATGTCAGGGACTTTAAAGATATTTCACACTTGTAGATGCAGTAATTCCACTTCAAAAAGTGAATTATAATAAAATAATAAAAATGTGGATACATATTTATGTGCAACATTTATTATAATTCTGAATAGTGGAAAAAATAAATTTTGAGCAACGTTTATTTAGTTAAATATAAATGTAGTCATGCACTGCATAATGATGTTTCAGTTAATGACAGGCCACATATATGAGGGTCATCCCATGAGATTATATTACTGCGAGGTGCACCGTCTGCGGGATGGTCATGCTTGAAGCTCTGACTCGAGGGGGAAGGGGACAAGGGCAATATACGTAACCTTAATATTTGAACCCCCATAATATGCTGAAAAAAAGATTATATTACCACATTTTTACTGTACCTTTTCTATGTTTGGATATGTTTAGATACACAAATACTTACCATTATGTAACAATTACCTACAGTATTCAGTACAGTAACATTCTGTACAAATTTGTAGCCTAGGAACCATAAACTATACAATATAGCCTAGGTATGTAGCAGGTTATGCCATCTAGGTTTCTGTAAGTACACTCTGATGTTTGCACCACAAGGAACAACTCATTTTTCAGAAAGTATCTTCATTGTTAAGCAATGCATTACTGTGTGATAGGTAGGCTATTATGCATATTACACATGATACCCTTACACAATTTTGCTAATATTGTTGATTGTGAGGTTGAAAGAAAATGAGTGTCCTTTTAACTGTTGGCAATAATGTAAATTGATGCAAATTCACTAGAAGGAAATTATATGTAATATATAGCATAAAAATATATATCAAAATTAAAAATGCAGATATGACCCAGTAATTTTATTTCTAGGAATTTATCACAAAGATGTTCTTATATGTATTCAAATAATGTTCAAGGCAATATTGTTTTCAACAGGAAATGTCTGGAAATAAGTTAAATGTCCACCAATAAAGGACATATTGTATAAATGCAGCAGTTAAAAAGAAACTACCAGTAGATTAATCTGCAAGCTATATTAAATGAAAAAGCAAGAGTTCAAACACTGTCTGTAGTAAACTCTTGTTTATCTACAATTCTATGAATACCCTTGCATATGCATAGAATTTTTCTGGTAAATTAGATAAAAGTAGATAAAAGTTATGTAGTAACTTAACACCTAACAACTCATTTTTGTTGAGTTCTCTGTTCATGAATATCTACTTCTTCTTTCCTTCTTAGACATACAGAATTTTATACTTTTCAAACTTCTTGCAGTTACCTAAAGCCATGAAACTAGTTGTGGAAAATAAAATATAAGTGCGACTGACTTTTGAGCTAACAAAAATGAAAAGTTCTTTTAAATCTCTGCCATCTCTCTCTTCCCCTACAGCATTCATGCAGAGAGTCTTGTGCTGAAAAACGTAGAGCCACCAGATAAAAGCAGATTGGGTGGCTGACTCAGATACAAGTACAGCTGCCAGAGGGTCACCAGGACTTGTAAGAAGTTTTGAGGAACAAGAAATAAACTTATACTGTGTTAAACTATTGTGAATTTTGGATTTATTATTTACCCCAGAATAAATCTAATCTATTCTTATTACTATAAGTGGTTAACTTGAGAAGCCAAATGTATTTAACATTGGCTTACTATTGTAGCATATAGACTCTAAATTGCATAATGGCTCAAATACAACAGAAGTCTTTCTTTTTTTTTCTTTTGCTCACATATCACTCCATGGAGACACTACATTAAATGTATTGATGGGAGTGGGGTCTGTTACTTCAGTATTTCAGGGACCCAGGGTGATCAATGTTGTAGTATCTTCTCCCAGTGGCTTCCAAAATTTTAATGGATATTAAAATTCAGCTGGAAGAAAGAGAAAGAGTATGGAGAATTCCACAGGGGAGATTTATATGGGAAGGCTGGAGACAGCACATTACCAATTTTACTTATTGGCTAGGAAACTGTCACATGGTCATCCTTAAGTGCTAATGAGGCTAAAAACGTAGTAATATGCCCTTGTGTTCATGAGGAAGAAAAAAATAAATTTTGCTCAACAGTTAACAGTTCTGCTGCAGATAGAGGCATTTTTCATTTTATAACTAGTTATTACTGTTTGAATTTAATGCAATGAGAATATATCATTTTTTAATAAAAATGACAAAAATCACATGAGAAAATGCTCATGATGTTTTTGCTTTAATTCTGTGAATTTTGGGTTATTATTAGAGTAAATATATGCCCTTTACAGAAAATGTAGAAAGGAAAAATATAAATAAACAGAGAAAATCATCCAATAACCTCCATGATCCCAGCACAAAAATTTTATTAGGATAAATGAAATTACCATTCTTATTCTATAGTTTCAGATGCCAACACCCAGGGATGTTAAGAAATTTGTCAACTCTTACAATTCATCCATATAACAAAGACTCTTATACTCCCTTAATATTTTGAAATGAAAAAAAAAAATAAACAAAAAGAAACTTGTGAACTCTTGAAATTGGTAGAGCATAAAGGAAGGAAGAGCCAAGGAAACTTTCACAGAACAGGATATGAGTATAGAAGAATCATTATTGAAAAAGCAATTCAAAAATTATTTAAAATTTTACATGTCTAATTTCGCTGAGCAAGAACATAGAACAGGAGAAACATGTCAGGGTAAGGGAGGTAATGACCTCACCTTCAGGTATTTTCCATTTTATTTATATTTTCATTTAAATGTCAAGGTGCACTGTCCAATAGGCAGTACAAACTTTGGTACTTGATAAAGACTGGCCAGGATATTGAGATTTATGTGTCACAAATGGCAGTGGTTCAAGGTACTGTCACTAAAGGTGTTAGATAGAATTGTAAAGAGGCAGAATCTTGAGCTGCAACACAATTTAAGAGTTAGATGTTTTACGAATTGTTGAAACCAAGAATTGGTTATTGATCAGTTAATACCAATTTGTTGGTGAGTACGTGTGGTGCTTATTTTTCCATTCTTGGGATACTTAACTTAGTAGAATGGGTTTCAGCTCTATCCAGGAAAATACAAGAGGTGCTATATCACCATTGTTTTTAGG